>NC_063343.1:37128704-37168208 GCF_021869965.1 Rhincodon typus | reverse complement strand
GGGACTTCCAGCAAGCTATCCTCCTGTACTGCTGTGAATGCTGAAGCTAAACAGTTGTTCAGTATGTCTGCCATTTCCCCATGACCGTGAACAATATCCCCACTCTTAGTTTTCAGTGGACCAATAGTACTGTTAACTGGTTACTTTCCCTTTTTATTATATATGACTATAAAATCTCCTCTTGTCTTTCATGTCCCTTGCAAATTTATTTTCCTATTAAAGAACAGGCCTTTTGGCTCACCAAGCCTGTGTCAAATTTGAAAACTTTTTGCTTCTACCCTGTGCGTATCTATTCACCACTTATTGATGTATCTGTCAAGAAGCCTTTTAAAGGTTGCTATATTATCTTCTACCAGCACCCCTGGCAGCACATTCCATGCACTTAGCGTGCTCTGCATAAAAAAAATTGCCCCTCATGTCTCCTTTAAAATTTCCCTCTTTTACCTTACAGTTATGTCCCCAGTGATTGACATTTCTATCCTCAGCGGGGGGAAAGCCTCCAAGCCTCTCCCAATTTTGTATACTTCTATCAGGAAACCCCTCAGCCTCCAATGCTCAGGTGAAAACGAACCAATTTTCTCCAATTTTGACTCATAGCTAATACTCTCCAAATCGGGCAACATCAAGCTCTCCTGTACTCTCCCTATTACCTCCGCATCTTTCTAATAGTGTGGCGACCAGAACTGTACACAATATTTCAAATGTGACTTAAGTAAAGTTGAATGCAGCTGCAACATGACTTGCCAATATTTATACTGTATGCCCTGACTGATGAAGACAAATATGTCATATGCTGCTTTGATTAGGTTATTCCCTTATCTTACCATTTTGAGAATTGTAGACCTGTATGCCTAGATCGCTCTGTTTGTTTCTCTGGGTTCTGCCATTTACTGTATACTTTCCTCCTGCATTAGACCTTCCAGAATGCACGATCTCTTTTGTCAAGATTAAATTCCATCTGGCCATTTCTCCGCTGACGTCTCTAGTCCATCTGTATCCTGCTGCATCCTCTGGCAAACGTCCTTACTGTCTGCAGCTTCCTCAATCTTTGTCGTCTGCAGGCTTACTAATCAGACCACCCACTTCTCAATCGTTTATAGTGAATCCTCCGTATCTGCGAAGCCTTAAATCGCAAATTCACTTATCTAAGGCAGAAAATAAAAATCAGCAAATATCTACATCCACGGTATGATCGTATCTGTGATTTTTAACCTACTTTTAAGCAAGCTCCCCATTGACGAATTCCATCATTCACGGAATGGAACTCTTGCATATATGGGGTAATGACTATTACAAACAACAGGAGTCACAGCACTGATCCCTGCCGAGAACTGCTGGCCACAGATCTCCAGTCAGAAAAACGCCTTTCCACCACTACTGTCTTCTGTTACCAAGTCTGTATTCATAGACAGAGTCTGTGTGGATTTCCACTGGGCGCTTCAGTCTCCTCCCACAGTCCAAGGATACACAAGCTATGTAGATTAGCCATGGTAAATATGAGGATAGGTGGGGGTGGGTTGGTATGGGTGGGATATTCTTTGGAGGGTTGGTATAGATGCGATAGGCCAAATGGCTTCTGTGTGCACTGTAGGAATTCTGATTCAATTAAGTCAGTTCTGTCTCTTTGAAACTCCAGAGGATACAGGTCTAGCCTGTATATTCTTTCTTAAGGCAGTCTGCTTGTTGCAGATGTTAGTCTAGTCAACCTTCTCTGAAGTGTTTCCGATGCGTTAGCATCTGTATACATGGTGACCAATGGTTGAGTACAGTACAATAGATGTAGTCTATTCTACAAAGGTTAGCTTGTCTTCCGTCTTGTGCCTTGCAGTCAGTGTCCATTGAAATGAGGGACTGTTGATCTTTCTAGGAAGACTGGATCTCACTTAAAGTTATGGCTAACAAACTGACCATAATATTACCCAATATACATAGGATTTTCTGATAATTTTGGATTTGTGGCCTAGCTCAGGAATTCTTAAATATGGAGATCAAAATTATGCTGAGCCAGGAAGTTGATAGTATTGAAGGTTCAGACCATATTTAATATATTATTTGGTGGAAATGTCATAGGACCATAGGCATTAAGAATAGGAGTATGCCGTTTGGCCCCTTGAGCCTGCTTTGCTATTCAGCAGACTTGTGGCTGATTCAGCATTCCTCACATCCACTTTCCTGTGGATTCTCTTACTGATGAAGGATCAATCTATCTCAACCTTAGCGATACAGAAGGACTCTGCCCCCCCCCCCCCACCCCGAGCTCTCTGGCAAGGAGCTCCAAAGGCGTTCAATCCTCAGAAGAAATTCCTGTTCATCAGTCGTAAATTGGTGCTTTCTGACTCTTCTATGAGGGGGAACATCCTCACTACCTGTACCTTGTCAAGTGCCTTAAGAATCCTGTATGTTTTAATGAGATCACCTTTTATTCTTTCAAACACAAGTGAGTGGAGTCCCCATTTGCTTCACTTTTGCTCATAAAATAATACGTCCATACCAGTGAATCCAAGTGAACCTTCTCTGAACTGCCTCCAATGAAATGATATCTTTCCTCAAGGGGACCAAAAATACTGTCCGTATTTTAGATGTAGGTTCACCAACACCTTTGTATAGTTACGTAAGACTTCCGTTTTATTATAATCCAACTTCTTTGAAATAAAGGTTGACAACCCATTAGCGTTCCTGATGACCTGCTGCACTTGTGCACTAGCTTTGTGTTTCATGTACAAGTACCTCCACATTCTTTTGTGTTGCAGCTTTCTGTAGTTCTCTGTTTTAAATAATTCTGTTCTGTTGTTCCGTTTGGAAAGTAGAACAACTTAATTTTCTCCACATTATACTCCATTTGGGAACTTTTTGGGCATTCACTTAGCCTATCAACATCTTTTGCAACTTACCTTTCCACATACTTTTAGAAGTCCAAATACAGCACATCTGTTGGTTTCCCTGTATCCACTCTAGTTGAGACTTCCTGGAGAAACTCTAATAAATTAGTCAGACACCGTTTCCCTTTTCATAAAGCCATGCTGACTCTGCTTGATTGATTTTCCAAATGTGCTGCTATTACTTCCCTAATGATTGATTCCAACATTTTTCCAAGAATTGATGTTGGGCTAATCAGCCTCCCCTTTCGGAAAGGTGTGTCACATTAGCAGTTTTTGAATCCTCCAGTATTCTCCAGAATCAAAGGATTTTTGAAAAATTACAACAAATGCATTCGCTATCTCTAACTACTTCTTTTAGGATACTAGAATGCAAACCATCAGAACCACGGGACTTGTCTGTCTTTAGCCCTGTTAGTTTGTTTAATACTAATTCTGTAATGATGATGATACTTAATTTCTTCCCCATATTCTTAAATAATAATGGAATGTTTGAAGTATCTTCCAGTGTAAAGACTGATGGAAACTGTGTTTAACTCCTGTCCCATTTCCTAGATCTCCATAATTAGTTCTCCTGATTCATTTTCTCAGGGGCCTACTTTCACTTTGATCCCTCTCCCTCCTTTATATATTTAAAGAAGCTCATGTGGCTGTTTTCAGAATGCAGTATTTACTTGTCACATGACAACATAGAAGTTAATATTTCAAGAGAGCAAATTTTGGGCATTGTTTGAATATTGCCAATTAATTCCATTATGTTGATTTTTCCTTTTCACTTTTTATATTTGTACTTTTTATTTCTTTTCTAAACCTAATCTCGCCTTTTTGATTTTTTTTGTGTTTACACTGTATCTAATATGCTTTTTGTGAATGCTGTGCTCATCAAGGTGAAGAAAAATGATGCTGGGAGTTTGTTTTGATTATTGGGAAATTTCGGTCAAGTTCTCTTTGCTGTATTCAATGAAGTGCCTCAGTTGCTAGTTAAAAATAGTCAGTGCCAACGGAGAACGTGGATCAAATTTGATAAGTTTTGGTTATGTGTATGCATTTTCTGTTGGTCTAGTACCTTTTTATATAGAAGCATGTTCTATAACATTCACTGGAATGCTATCAAACCAAAAAGATATGGGGAAAGATGCCCAAATGTTTAATGTGATGTTTACAGGTTCCTGTTGAGGTGGCGATGCAAAGGGGATAGGGGCAAAAATTCCAACAAAGTGGGGTCCTAGTCAATTGAACAGGGTTGCTGGTGGTAGAATGATGAAATTGGCGATTTGCATATGCTCTAAATTGGAGGAGCACTGATTTGGAGAGTTATGGGGCTACATAGAATCACAGATATAAAATGCAAAAACAGGTCCTTCTGTGTACCCAGACTACAACTGTTTCCAGCTTCATTCGAGCCTCTTTCCATTCTTTTTCTAAATCTATCAGTCAACTCCATCAAATCTTTTAAATGCCACGAGTCAATTTGCCTCAGCCATTCCCTGAGGTAATGAGTTTCACTTTATTGTAACATCCTGCATCGAACAATGGGAAGGAGCAAGGCATATGGATTTTGAAATCTCAGGCAGCCATTGTAGGCATAGGTTAGATTTGAGATTGAGACGTGAATCCAGGAATGAGGAAATTACAGTTTAAACTTGCTCAGACTATTGAAAGGATTCTGTGTCTAGATTCTGTTATGCATTATGAATGATGATGTGGTTGGATTTTAAACACTTAGAGTCAGAGTCATAAAGATGTACAGCATAGAAACTCATCCATACTGACTAGATATCCTAAATTAATCTAGTCCTGTTTGCCAGCATATCCTTCTAAACCGTTCCTGTTCATATGCCCATTCAAATGCCTTTTAAATGTTCTAATTGTACCAGCTTCCTCCTCCACCTTTAGCAGGTCATTCCATGTGTGCACCTCCTTTGCGTGGAGGGTTGCCCCTTCGATCCCTTTTTAAATCTTTCCCCTTTCACCTTAAACCTATGCCCTCTAGTTTTGGACTCCCCTACACAACAGAATCTTGACCAGATGGAGGGGGTGTGGACGAACGGACCAAATACTGGTAGATAAGAGTTTAATTTACACAGATGTGAGATACTGCATTTTGGTTAGGCAAATCAGGGCAGGACTAATACACTTAATGGTTAGGCCTTGGGGCGTATTGCCAAACAGAGACGTTGGGGTGCAAGTTCATAGTTCGTTGAAAGTGGAGTCACAGGTAGACAGGATAGTGAAAAAGGTGTTTAGTATGCTTGCCTTGATCGGTCAGTGTACTGAGTACAGGATTTGTGAAGTCATGTTGCAGCTGTACAGGGCATTGGAATACTGCATTCAATTCTGGCCTCCCTGCTAGAGGAAGGATGTTGTAAAACTCGAAAGGTTGTTTTTTCAAAAAAAAAAAAAATTTATAAGGATGTTGCCAGGGTCAGAGGGTTTGAGCTTTAGGGAGAGGCTGAATAGACTGGAGCTGTTTTCCCTGGATTCTCAGAAGCTGAGTGGTGACCTTTTATAGAAGTTTATAAAATCATGAGGGGTATGGATAGGGTGAATAGCCAAGGTCTTTTCCCCAGGGTAGCAGAGTCCAAAACTAGAGGGCATGGGTTTAAGGTCAGAGGGGTAATGCATGTATGGAATGAGCTACCACAGGAGGTGGTGGAGGCTGGTGTAATTACAACATTTAAAAGGCATCTGGATGAGTATATGACTGGGAAGGGTTTAAAGGGATATGGGCCAAATGCTGGCAAATGAGAGTAGATTAATTTAGGGTATCTGGTTGGAGTGAAAGATCTGTTGCTGTACATCTCTATGATTCTAACTGCCCTTGTTCAAGATGTCATGGAATTATTTACAACCAGCTAAAAAGGGTTAGTTGATGGATTCTTTGGGTCAACATAATATCTTCTGAGTGCAGCATACTCTCATTGGGTGTTTCTTCTGATCTTGTTTTTTTTTGTGCTCAGGTCCTGGAACCCCTTAGTCCTTCATCTCAGATTTGAGATATTATCAACTGAGCCAATGCTATGACTTAGTTCTATTTTGAATAAATTCTCTGGTCCTCACTTAGGCCTATTTTCTAAAGATGTTCAGAAACTTTTAACAGTAAATCTTATTTTTAGATATCTTGCGTCAGCAATATGAAGAAACTGATCAGTTCTGTGCACTTCCCTAATATCCTATTGGTCTGCTTGGTGTTTATGACTGCTCTTGGCTAACTGAAATGAGAATTTCAAATTTAATGTTGTGCTGCATTTGTCATTTAAGTCAAAATTCGTGATGGAGTTTCTTCTTTGGAACTGATGAGTTCCGTGCAAATAGAAAATAGCAATTTTTTTTTGTCAGATCTTAACTGACATTTACAGCATTCAGTTTTTACTTCAGTGATATTTCAGTGGGTTTCTAGGCCATTACAAGCAAGTTTTGAAAAATGTTAATATTGCATGAAGTTCCAATTTCTTCAGGGAGTCCCAGAACTGTAACATTTTGTCAAGTTACGTAAGCTGGAATGTGTAGGATTCGCTCCCATATCTCGTGAATTTGCAGCTCTACAAATGATTTCTTGTGCTTTCCCTCTTGCTTACCTTTTTTCTGTAACATATTCACCCCTCCCTCAATGACATTCAACTATGCTCTCACATATACTAAGGTCATGATGGGTGTCTTGTAAATGCAAGTTATTCATGTCATTGCCTCCCTTATTTCCCTGCCTGCTTGCTCTCCTTGCTTTCCGGCATTCGCTCTTTCTTCATTGTTTCCAATCTCTCTCGCAAATGTACACTCCCTTTTGAGCTTTAGCTCTACCTGGGATCAATTATCTTTCTAGTGTTTTTTTTTAAATCTCTCTCCCTCTCCCCTATACAGATGCTGTACAGTGTCAGTTTTGTTACTCTTTTTATTGAGTGTGCATGCATTTTGGATTTATGCATGCCTCATTTTCTGTCTTTCCCTTTGTCTGCCAGATCTTCCTTGTATGTGTTTATCCTCTTTATGCCTATCATGCTTGTTCTTTGTTTACCCCTTCGTCATTTAGACCCTTTGTCTATATTGTTTCCACTAGCAGTCTCATTCTCGTTATATGCACACAAACCACCTCATTCATTTGTGTATGTTTAATTTTCCAGTCAAGTTCTGTTTCTGTTCTGTGATCTATCTTTATTTAAGTAAATGCATGATGAAATTGGAGGCAGGTTAATGACTTGCTCTGTGGCTGGCGCAAGGTAGAAATGAATGCTGGAGATACTGCTAATTGATTGGGGTTGGTAGGACAGCATTGAGTTCTGTGGATCGCAGTGGTGTTATGAAAAACTCTTGGCCCATCTTGTATCTGAGAGCTCTTTTCATTTGGTCACATGTTCAGTTGTAGCAAATCCAAACAGAAGCATATTTCTTAATTGTTCCGTCACAGATAAATGAGTTTACATTTATAAATGAAAAATAACTCAGCTGTCCAGTAAAATGGTATTGTCAGCTCTCTATAGAATCGTACCAAATTGGTGCTTTTTTTTGATCACTGCATTGCACCTTCTCTCCTGCTGGTTGGGCCAGATTAGGAATTTGTGAACCATAGTTTAGTTATGAAGCATAAGTACTTTGGAATTGTGATGTCGGTGTCTGACTGTATTGATGTTTAAATTGATGTCAAATTTATTTTAATATTGAAATACCTTCGTATATGGCAGTATAATTATTATTGCGGTAAGTTTTCTAAGCTTTCCCCATCGTCCATTCAAAAGGTAAGTTAAGCATTTTGTGTGACACTAACAGATTGACTTGATCTGTCTGTCAATGTTTTAATTTCAAATTGAACATCACTTTTCCATTATTCTGTTGATACCTTTGTTCCAGATGCCATTTTCTCTATCCAGTACACATACATAACCCCCTTCCATCTCTCAAAGTATTTGGTATGATCTGCTACAATCCCACTTGGGAGAATACTAGATCAGCTGGTTGTTTGTTTGGAGATGGTTTGAGAAACAGTATCATTTGTAGAATGGCCCTGCCACACACACTGGTTGGAAAATGCTCAACAGGACTCCTGAAGCGTCTTTATTATACAAACAAGAATGATGAAATAGGTACACTTGAAAAAAAATTCTAAATGACAAGCTTCTACCTTAAACCATGCCAGCAGACATAACCCAGTTAAATTTTTTTTTACTGTGGTTTCACTGAGATTTTCCAGCTACTCATAAGATGGGGGGCATTTGCTTTTTATTCTGGATTTAGTTGCATAGGTCACAGCTTCCAGTAGATATATAGGTATATCCCTCCCAATATAACCACTTGGTTCAAGTATAGGGATCATTGATAGGCAATTGCTATGATTCACCAGACACACTGGCAACTTCTCTATAATTGGGTGCCTGTCTTTGCAGAGCTGCTTGACCCAAACCAATTCGCTATAATTTGCTCTTTATCTCAAACATGGTGGTCTGGATATCTGCATCCTGAAGGTCTGTCTTCTCGTTACTGTTTCTCTTTAGAATTATATCTATAGTGACTGTGGTGTTGTCTTGCCTTAAAAAGCTGGGTCACAGTTTAAAGCATTATTTGTAAGTCTACAAACTGAGTAAACAACCTCTTAATTCAGCTTAAACTGAAACCAAAACTCTACATTTCTAATCCTTGATATAACCCACAATAGAGACAGTTGTAATAGTTCGATCACTGTCTTCCTCTATGCTCTATCATCTGGTCCACCATGGGGAACTGCCTTTAACTTATCCTGTTTTATTTTGCAACAGGCAGTGTAACTCTGGCAGTGTTTCTTTCTCCTGTTCTTCTGTGCAATATGATTGTGGGGTATTGCAAAGGATTACCGTTGTCGTATTATAATTCTTGATTCTGCCCTGTGGAAACAGACACGAGGCCTAGTTAGTATATTTATTAGCACGTAGGACGAATTTAAATAGCAACCTGTAATGGATCCCTAGAACTGTGGAGTTTTTCGACTGTAGCCCGCCAAAAATTATGTAAGTTTACTGATTGCTTGTCACTTCTGTTTTCAGTGGCCTCTGAATAAATATACAGTTCTTTGTATATTAGATTACGTTGTCACCTTGGTTTCACCTATGTTCATACTGTATGCTGTCTATCCCTCAGTTTTGTTCAGCTTTTCTCTCTCTTCCCACTCCCATTTTGATCCTTTAAATGATGATTCAGGTGAGAGTTTTGAGGTCACAGACAGTAACAGATACAACTTTTAGATACCCAGCTAATAGGCTTAATATTAATCATAATTCCAGAGTGTCTCCTGTTTACGATCCTCAGTGTGTTAACACTTGGTTAATTGTACATATCTTTTGTGCAGTTGTAATCATTTATTACCTTAAATACAAATATTTTTCTTAACCAAGTCAAATACCAGCATCTTCATTGGACTTGATGTGAACTATTCTGGATTTTTCTCAAATGCCTGTGGTACAACAATCCAGTAACTAACTGAGTTACATGTTTGCAAAATTAAAGAACAATTTGTATGTGACCTTGAAGTTCAGAATGGGTTTGCAATATGAATATGTAGTTTGATTTCAATGGGATTTGGCTGATGTGATGATCTTAAAAATGTGTGCATGATTTTGAACCCTTAACTTCAAAGTATGACCACAAGCTTGTTGGAAAGGCAGTCAGAGCAGCATAAATGTGGCTGTTATATTGCTCTCTTCTTTTTAAGAAAGAAACCTGAAAATTTGGTGCTGTATCCAAAGTAGTTGAAACACAAAAGCATTGGTAATGTTGACCTTGTACAAGATATGTCACTTGTAGAGACTTGGATGTCCCTTTTATCAGAAGATCTTGAGCAGTGAAAAAAAGCATGATGCGTGCATTAGGTTTTTGGGAGGGTACAAGGCTTTGCAGTTGTGTTATGAAAAATTCCAGCTTTAATTTTATACAAATGGAGATAGTTAAAGGGTGACCTGACGAGGATCTTAAAAGTCTTGAGGGATAATGGTATAATAATGGTGATTTTTTGCTTTGGAGATAATAGTGAAGGCATTAATTTAAATTATCCCAAAGAACCAAAGGGCAGATTAGAGGAAAGTGTTCACTAAAAAATAAAAGAAAATTTTCTGCCTCGAATTTTGATGCAGTAATTTATTTTGAAACAGTGGGTTAAGAAGGTATTTTGAAAATATAGGCAGCTAGTGACAAAATGAATTAGACTACAGATCATAGAAGGATACACCAAAGTTGACGTCCTGTCCTGAAGACCTGTTTTTAAGCTATGAACTATAGTTTTTGTGCAAAGTAAATTTCAACTACAGTATGGATGGCAGAGAGCTGCATGCACAGATGTTAGTGCCAGCAATCATTAACAGTCTTATCCTAACGTGTAGGATTACCACACTATCAATTGCCATGGTCAGGTTTATAGTATTGGCAGAAGAAATACTTTGGACACAGTGCTTTGTATCCTCGGTAAAGCAAAATTTATTTCAGTTTAATGAGAGTAAGTTAATTGTTGATCATTACAACAGTGTTAATAAATCTTATTTTTAGCTCTTACAAATCTTGAACAGTTTCTGATATTTATGGTTGAGGATCAAACATTTGGTGCATTTACTCATGGAATCATCTAAGGAATTGAAGTTGCTGGTTGAACACAATCCAGTTCCTTTAACCACTGATGTGGAGTGCTCCCGAGCTGAGCCTTTCCATTTAGATAAATTAGTAGTCTGTCTTTCTATCTTCTGGGAAAGAATATTGTTGTGTTTAATGATGGTGCATAGTTTTCCCTTGGACAAAAGTCTGTATAACCAACTTATGCTGTTAAAGTTTAATTTGTGAAGATTGTTATAATCTCAGTTTTAGTTGAGTTTGCAGGAGGGCAGTGATACTAAATGGGATATCTTATCTTGTATTGAGCACGAGTATTTCAGCGTACTGGTGTAGTCCTTTTTTTCCTCCAAGAACAAAGGATGGCAAACCTTTGTTTTGCTTGCCAGGTACCTTGAACTATCTATCTTCTTTTAAATTTAGAAGTGCGCCTAAAACTGTTTGTATAATACTATGGTTTCAAAACAAAATCCGTAATTGTCCAACGTGTCCTACAGTTAACCTGTTATGCATGTATCTGGAACTTTGAATGCTAAAGAAGTATTGCTTTGTGTGGCAGTATGTGCTTCTTCCCTTTTTCATGAACCACAGACTGTTTTAGTGACTGTCCTGTAAAGGTGCGTGTAACCTTTTCTGTGGTTAAAAGATGGTTCAGTATGGTGGGGAGGAAAGAGGGTGTAGGTGATGGGAATTGGAGACTTGAAAATGTGAGAAATGCTTTGGAAGTGAGGGGTTTGAGAGTTGCTGAGTTAGTGGGATAAAAGAAATTCGAACCACACTCTCCCTCCCAAAAAAAACCTAAAGATAATCAAATTGTTATTCAGATACTGGTCCAGCCCAGCTAATGTGGAGCCTGTCCCAATGGAACAGTGCCTTTTATCCCATTAATGGCGCCACTGTCCTTTTAGCATTGGTCCCAACATCCCACACTATTCTTTCAGCCATCATTTTAACCTTTTATTCGGTTTATTTGAATGGTAATTGGTGTGTACAGTTCGAGCAGTACCCCAGAGATCATTACTTTGCAAGTTCTGTGTTTTAACTTAAGCCATGAGGGGTGAAATGTGTAGGAATTTCTTCAGCAAGAGGGTGATTAATCTGTGGAACTCATTGCTGCAGAAGGCTGTGGAGGCCAAGCCATTGAGTGTATTTGAGCCAGGGATAGGTCATTGATTAATAAGAGGATCAAGGCAGGAGAATGGGGTTGAGAAACCTATCAGCCTTGATTGAATGGTGGAGCTGACTCCATGGGCCGAATGACCTAATTCTGCTCCCATATCTTATGGCCTTATGGGGCGCAGCTGTTATAGAATAACAGGTAAAGGAGTAAATTGATCATCTCACATCAAAAAAAAAGACATTTCTGAATTAGAAAGGAGCAGAAAATCAGGAATAGCCATGATTGGAACAGTGACACCAAGACAGCAAAGACAAGTAAGCAAGAAAGCATATTTTTAGGTTTAGCATCTGCAGCATCAAAGGAAATACACAAATCTAAATTTTTTTTTTCCCTTTAATGGCAGACAAATTAGTATGCCTTCTCTTTCTTGCTATGATAAAGCTCCATGAACACCAGCCTTGGGTACCTCAGCAGTATGTGAGCTTAAAAGTTTCAGCAAGCTTTTTGATTATAGATGCTCTTATAGCTGAGCCTTGTCCTGTTCTCAACAGATGTTGAAATTCACGTTTTCCAGCTGGAATTACTGGATAACAATCAGGAATGGGAATCCTGGATGATTTTTCTCGTTCCTGCCCTATTGAGGCCAAATGTAGTATTCTTACTGCAGCTTCAGTTGAGATCAGCGAACTCAGTACATCCAGAGAATGGATGTTAAGGTTTGTAAAAGCAATGCTTTTACTTAGGATGTTGTGGTGGGGTAGTGGTCATATCCATTTTGGTATTGTTGGTGTGGAGCAATACATAAGCATCATATTGTCTTGATTTTACCCTATTGTGAGCATATTGAATTTGTGTTTTGTTAATAGGGTGAAAAAAATTTTTGAAGTGTCAGAAATTATTACTGAAGATATGTTAATTGTGATGAAGGGACTGAAGTAAGAGTTGGAGATAGCAAGAACTGCAGATGCTGGAGTCAGACAACACAGTGTAGAGCTGGAGGAACACAGGCCAGGCAGCATCAGAGGAACCGGAAAGTTGACGTTTCGGGTTGGGACCCTTCTTTAGAAATGGGAGGAGAGGACAACTTCGAGGTGGGCATCCTTGGAAGAGTCTGTGGTGGGGTTATAAATCACTGTGAGGTTATAACTGACTTCTAAAGAAGGGTCCTGACCCGAAACGTCAACTTTCTTGCTTCTCTGATGCAGGCTGGCCTGCTGTGTTTCTCCAGCTCCACACTGTATTGAAGAGTTGGCTGTATGTAATGGGGAATGCACCTTTTTTTAATTTAAGTTAAAGAGCAGTCTCTACTCTTCTGTTTGAAGAGATTAGATCCGAATTCTTCACTGTCCTGGTCACAGTATAAACTAATGGAAAAGCATCTTTGTAATTCTCCTCGTCTCGTTGCCCTTGCTTTCAACAGCCCATGTATGACTTAGTTCATTGGTTGATAGTTTTATTTGCTAGCCTTTAATTTTGCTTTTTAGTAATTTGGTATGGCCCTATACACAGCTATTATGTATTCCCCTGGAACTGAATAAAATGGTTCATTACTGAATTTCATCAAAAATAGTGATACTTTATAAGCAGCAAGTGAGTGGCAAACACAGACGGTTGTCATATAGCATTCTGTCTCTTCTGTGCAAGTTTACAGTTCAAAGAAGTGATGGCACTGAAAAGAGCAGTTATCACAAACTATTCTTGCCAGTGTATAAATGCAATGTGCATTTCAAACTTTAAATTATATTTCACGAAGTGTATAGAACAGCAAGGTGCAGTAATTTTTAAAGCTAAGGCTTTGCGGTGTTGAATTGAGTTTCTATCTCAATATTGGCTAAAATGTTTTGTAAGTGCCAAAGTTATAAATGCAATATATGAATTGTATACTACTTGTACAAAACATCATGCAATCTCATATTTACTCAATTTTGATCCATAACATCTCGAATTCTGTATGTACAGTTTGTGTAACCTACTTTTGTTTTTAATTGCCATTTTCATTCTTAATTTCCTGGGAGCACGTCTGTTCTTCTGTCAAGCAAATTCATTGTTGAAAGAACGAAATGCTATCTTGCAACTTTAACGTAGAATTGTAATTTTTTTTTCAGGTTGAATCATTTATATTGGACCAGGAAGATCTGGATAACCCAATGCTCAAAACCGCTTCTGAATTACTGTTATCAAGTGCTGCAGATGGTACAGACCTACGAACGGTGGACCCAGAAACACAAGCTAGATTAGAAGCCTTGCTTGAAGCAGCAGGTATTCTTGATAGTGTGATTATAATTTATCACCACCTTTTCACAGAAGTTTCTATGTTTCATTGTGGATTTTCAAAATACAATTATACATATAACTTCCCCAGTCATATTTTTGGGTAGGCTAAGTAGCTATTAACTGAGATGGATAGGTGAACCTCTATCCTTTTTAATAGTACAGCATGTTTCTGTGACGTGTGTACAATGTAATTCTTCATAAGTTGCAACACGTTGATGTGGCATTATGGATATTGTTTTCTCATGGGCAACAACAAATTCTTGTGCGCATCAGAATAAAACAATATTGTTTTATTTGGCACATTGCAGCATTACGTCCTGTTAAAGTAGTGTAGTTTGATCTCTTCGGCAAGCTGTCTTCCTTCTGTAAATGTTTCATTTGTCTCGAGCATTTAGATTATTGACTTTGTTTTACAGTATTTGCCCCTTTTGGTGATCTATATGAATTCAGAAGTGTATGTGTCTACTTGATTGCATCTGTAGGTTGTAATAGTCCAGCCATTTCCCTTCATTTGTCTTCCTTATTGTCACCGAGATCGTGAGGTTTGTTTAAGTCATGTTACAGCCATTAATTTGTTGCTGGCTAATTTTTTTTTGGTGAAACTGCTTCTGGCTATTGTTTTGGAACTAGTTTTTTGACCAAATAAAAATAGCTGCACAAGAAATGTGTTACTGTCTATTGGGTAATGAACCCATCAGGTAAGATCAGTATATTCTAGTTTCCCCAAAATTTCGAATTATGATATGCTTAGAACACAGGAAATCATTTGGCTTGTTGTCCTTATGCTGGCTCTCTGCAAGTGAAATTCAAATAATGAATTGAATAGATGAATTTCTAAAACAATGGTTTCAACTTTCAGCAATCCCATGGAGTAAAATAGGAATTTACTGAATTAACGAAAACTAATCCATTGCTGTAATTTTAAATCCCTCCCAAAGCACTACAGAAATGGGAGCAGAAATGGTGATTTGGCCCTTCAGACCAGCCCCACAGTTTAAAACATGGCTGATATACCTCAACCTTTGTTTACCCAATCCTGTCCACCTTCCTTTCCCACTAACCAGCAGCTCACAGACTTTGGATTTTGTTGATTTTGGTGATTGTCAATTGTCCTTGTGGTTCAGCTTCCACCAGCCCACTCGGATAAAATATTGTCTTTTTGCCCTCGCCCTAAACACTCCTCTGCCTCTACTTTTTTTCCCCCTATCTCCTGTCATGGTCTCTCCAAGCTCATTTTATCCATGTGAGTCATCTGTTGACTGCTGATCACCTTACTCCCCAAGGCACCTTGTGAGCTTGTATTATAATCAGTTCTTTCTCCTTGACTGTTGTTCCCCCTCTCCTTTTTGTTTAAATCTATCTTCATTATCCCTCCTACTGCCATTGTAAATTACTGTATTATCTCCAGCCTCCTTCAAAGTCCATGACTGTGTTCTTGCCTCCTAAATCTGTTCCCATCTTTTCCAGGACCTCCACATTTGAACCCTTTGTAGGTTTGCCCCAGTTGCAGTTATGAAACACCTTTGGTCAAAGTTAGACATGACATCCTATGGTCCTGTGACAGCAGAAATTTTTCCCTCTTCCTCTAGACATGGTGGCCCCTGCAATGCTCCTTCAGCACCACTCCACTTTTGTCCAGCTAGGTGGGATTGCTTGCACTAGGTTCTATTCTTACCTATCTGATTGTTGACAAAATCACTTACAAAGTGTTCTCCTCCTACTTCTACACCGATGCCACTTATATCTCTGACATTTTATCTTCGATCCCCTCCTATTTCCTATCTACATACTGTCCCTTGGAGCCATCATTTGAAGATGTACTGTTAGTATTTAAATTTATGACAACTTGCAGTTCTATTTCATGGTCGCCATCACCATCTCTCTTGACTCCTCCACTGTTGCTAAATTATTTTACTGATAATCTAATATCTCATGTAGTGTGGACAGAAATTTCCTCTGAAACACTTTTGTAAATATCTTGCAGCAAGTTCAGTTACCCCATCAAACTGTAATTGCGTACATGTATTAGCTCTTGGTCTTCACTGTAAAATTTAACTTTGTTTTCCCAATTCTTCCATATCCTTTCTCGTCCTGCCTTTGTAATCTCCTCCAGCCCCAAAGCCCTCAGATATCTGCACTGGCTTTATGTTTTAATTGATTTGCCATGTGTGAGCCTATCCTTCAGTTGATTAAATAGCAAGCTTTAGAATATCTTTTTCCTATGCTTCTCTTTTTCATTTTTATTTGTCAAATAAGATGCTCTTTAAAATACTGCAGTGAGTATAAAACCACTTATCCCATGGAGTTTTAGTTTAATTTATCTTTTAGAAATTCTTATTCTTAAACCTCCTCCACCAAATTGTCCTCCAAGCCTGTGATCAGAGTCAATACTCTGGTTTTGGACATGATGAATTTGTGAATTGAATAAGATCCAAACTCATAAATTCCAAGGGGTGTTAGTGGTAGTGATCTTGTCACTAGACTAGTAATCCAGAAACCCAGATTGTGGGGAGCTGTGTTTGAATCTCAGCATAACACATTGAGAAATATGAAATGTGCGAAAAATTTGGAATTAAAAAGCTAACCTAATTGTCATAAAACCCACCTCATTCACAGAGTCCTTTAGGGAAGGAAATCTGCCAGACAGCTTCAGAAATTTGTTTGAATTGGCTTAACAAGTCACTCAGTTGTATTGCAACTTCTTACTCAAATCTAAAGAAAGGAATGAAACTGGATGGAATACCGGGCACCAGAAATGACTGTTTAGTCTTGACAACCCTACAAAGTCCTCTCCATTAACGTCTGGGAGTTTTTGCCACAGCTAAGAGATCTGTGCCATAAACTAGTCAGGCCTTGTCTTGAGAATTCTCAACCTTAACTTGAGACCCTACGAAGTTTCATGGTATTAGGACGAACATTGACAAGAATCCTCCTACGATTGCCCCATAGTCTTGGCTAATGAATTAATATTATGGTGAGTACCACTTGGAAGAAGCACTGTGCATTACAAGGGCACAGAATATATCTAGGTAGGGGACTTCAATGTATTGCTGAGTGGCTTAGCAAGGCCATCATTGATTGAATCATACAAGTCCCAAAATCTACAACAGATAGTAAAGGAACCAAGAGGGGAAAATTACTTCACTTTGTCTTCACCAATCTACCTGTCACAAATGCATCTGTCCATGACAGAATTGGCAGGAGTGATCACTGCACAGGATAATCCGTAAGGGACAAAACTTCACTTTTTCCCCCCTTTTTAAAATTGTTTCTCCCTTCAATATACATCAGTCAGCTAATGCAAACTACCTTCCCACTACTTGATTTCTTTCTGAAATTGAATCATCATGGCTTGTTTTTATTTTTGCTTTTGGTATTGCTTAGGCCTTTCAAAATAATTCAAGGGTGATATCAAATGGAAAAATGCTTGAACGGCTTTTGTATGGCACAAAGTTTGAAGGGATAGTATTCCTTTTGGGGTCTCTTCGAGGCGGGACATATGTCTGGGATCGTTTAGTTGCAGGGTTTAGTTGCTCGACCTTGATATTAGGGAATGCAATTTTCTGGTTTATTACACTGGAATGGATTTGGCCTGTGCTGATGTCTGATATGACACTGGAACACGTGATGAGTTTTATTCAAAGCCTTATTTTAATGTACTGTATTACAGCAAGGAAGGGAAAACACAGTGGCTGATTTGGACTTTGCCTCTCATGAACATTAGAGGTGGTAGTCTTAATCTAGGGGCCTTTAAGATTGAGTTACATCCTTTTAGGGCATCATTTTCATCAGGTGCAAATACTAATGACTCAAAACCTTCACAAAATGACCAAAGCAACTAAAAGGTAACGTATGACTTTGGTCTTCCCTTCTTTCTGATTTGTTTAAAAATATTATCTTATGTTTTAAATTAATGAAGTAAAAGCTGCAAGGGTAATTTTTTACATTAGTGATATTAACAGAATCAGGTTTTAATGAGGGACAAAACGTTATATGGTGTGGACCCACCACCTGTGGTGAACATTTTAAAAAAAAAGTTAAAGATAGTATTGATCTAAAAGGCTTTTTTTTTTTAAAATGCAAAGATGGGTGGTACGTCTGAAGATTAATTGAAATGTTTTTACTTTTTAAAAATTGTTTTTGAGAGAAAATTGAGTATGACAAAGCTAGCTAGGATTATGTGAACATTATAACAGTTTCTACAGAAGAGTTATCAAAGTGAATATCGGTCTTTTAGCAAGTGAAATGGCACATGGTGGATAGACTAGGCTTGTGTCTGCTGGAGTTGAGAGGTGCCAGTGGTGACTTTCAACTCTATCTTGACCGAATGTCTATGGAAAGGATGTTTTCTCTTGTTGGATAAACTAGAATTTGAGGTTACCGTTTCAAAATAATGGATCTTCTGTTTAAGCCAGGTGAATTTTTCCCTTTTTCCTCAGCGGGTCAGGTTTGCTTAACACTACTTCAAAAAATGATGGCAGCAATGCCTTTGAATGCTTATAAGATAAGGGGTAAAGGCTCATCAGGTAGTTGTGAATGTAGGGGAATCAGATCAGCCATGATCTTGCAGAATGGCAGAGCAGACTCAAGGGACTAAGTGGCCTACTACTTCCAATTTGTATTGTTCAGGTACGGTTCTGTCCCCCAGTCTCCCTCTCTCTGCTTGCAGTTGTTATCTTCTAAATTTTAGCCCAAATTCCCGTCAGTTCAATTCCATGTTAGAATTCTTCCATTTGGAGTTCCTCCACTGTTCTGAAATGGTCCTTAGCAAAGTTAGAAATGGCATTCTCTGTTGCTGTGATATATGATCCCTCCCTATGCTTCTCAAACCCTCGATAGTTTCTGATGATAACGTCCTCCTTTCACCCCCTCTGTAGCTAGTTGGCCCTGCCCTTGCCTAGTTATGTTTTTCCAAATTAATCTCATTACTTCCATTATCATGTTGTATTTCCTTTAGAGATTATAACACTTGAAGTTAAGAATTCTCATTATTTTCCCAAAGACTGCAACTGCAAGATTTAGCATACAGGATTCAAACACTAACAAAGAAATGCTGTCTTGGATTCTGAATTATGCATTGACTGTCTTTTTTAAAATTAGGTATTACACTCTACTTTAAAACCGAAATCCTTAACCAAACCTGCTAACCCTTGCCCCCTCTATCTCAGAATTGCTCCTGATTTCTTAGATTTACCTGTGCACCAGCTCATTTGCTGCAAAATTTACTCAAGCCTTTGTTACCTCTGGATTAATGATCCAGTGCTTTCCTGGCTGCCCCTCATCATCTTCATTAACTTGGATGGCAATGTTTCAATTGGGTTGATATCCAACTTGCACCAACTTCGAATCACTTATCAACATTGCACTTTATTGGTACTGCATTTTAGTTCTGCAATACTTCAATTTCAAATTCTCATCCTGTTCTTGAAAGCCTTCACAGTTTATCCTTCCCTATCTGTAACTTTCTCTGTCCAAAATCCAAATTCGGTTAGATACTGACCTTGTGAAGCACAAATAAACACACATTTGCTTTATTTGGGGTGAGTTGGCTTCCAAAGCCCTTCTACTATGTACAGGACATTCATCAGGAATATGATGCAATATTTTGCTTATTTTTTTTTGGTGCAACAGCAGCAACACTCCAGGAACCTCAAGACTATGCATGTCAAAGTAGATTGACAGCCCGTACACAATCTGAGTGCCCCCCGCAGCAACAGAGGTAATCCACAGGATGTATTGCAGCAGTTTGCCACGATTTCTTCAGCTGAAGCTTTGAATATTGCAACTTTGACTATCTTGAAGACCAAAGGGCAACAGCACTTGTCTTCAATTTCCTGCAGCATTTCACACATTAATCTGACTTTGATATTTATCACAATCTTCTGTTGCCTGGAAGTCGCTGCCTGACTCTGGGGCTCTACCTTCATCGCATGAACTACATCAAGAAGATGCACAACTGCCTTCTCAACAAAGGATACTGACTGTGCTAACAACACTGTTCCTTCAGCAATTTTTAAAAAAAAGACAATTGAGGGGGAATTTTCAGTTATTTTGTTCAAAATAGTCATTATCATTGTTCCCCTGACCTCTGTTTGTTTGGCTAGATTATTGTATTGTCTGATCCCGTTAGAATCATCATGTGCATCTTAAAGGCAATGTGTTCAGTCATTTTGACTCCTGCATAGCTGTCCACCTGTGTAGCTAAGAAGGGGCATTGGTTACCAACTGGTGTAGACTTATGTGCAGTTGGCAACCCATGTCTTGATTGTCCCAGTCTTATTGTAGACTGGCGTAGGCTAAACATCGTAACTGGTATTGGCAAATATCTAATCATAGCCATTTAGAAGAACTGGTCTTACAATTTGGCACATCTTTCCACATTCAACAGCTCTCTACTAATGGAATAGTAGGATTGTGGTATAGTTCCTGTTTTCTTTACATACACTGTTTACATTGCCTTTATTAATGATTCTATTCTCACTATTTTTCTGAAAATTGGTTTTCTAATTGGAAAACTGTTATTAAAATTACTTTCAGTTTGATGTTGAAAAGAAACTGAAAATGTAGTTCTGCATGGCTTTAACCCAATTTTTTGCGGCTTTCATCAATTTTGTTTGTACATAACATTGCAAATAACACATGAAAAGTGACTCGTTGATTTTGCACATCAACCTGCTGAAAAATATTACTCTCCTGGAGCAGAATTTCTGTGTCCAGTTATCCCATGTTTTTCATACTTATTGTGTCTTTCTCTCTGCTACAGTTTGTAAGAAAATAAGAGAGAGAGAATTACATTTACTCAAGCTCTTATGTAATGCCATTTCACAAAGACTCAACCTTTTGCTTTAGCAAGCCCAGTTTCTAAGTCAGGTTTCTATTCTTGTTTAAGATGAATGGGCTTAGGCAGAAAAATAACCATACTAAGTCAGTTGAGACTTTACTGTACAATCTTTGGCTTTTTAAGGAAAATTGAAGTGGACCAACTTAATGTTGCAATAATCGCGATGCCTAATTTTCTAATTAGGATTTTAATGAAGAATAATAGCTTGACTGATTTTTCACGAAGGCAAACTAGCTACTTTTCGACATTTAGTTAAAGTATCATATTGAGCATCTGAAGTATTTTGTCGTTAGAAACTGGAGACAACCTAGCAGTCCAATGAAATTGCATGCTTTTAATCTTGCTATGTGTCTGAGAGTTTTTGTAAATCTTTGGTGGCAGGAACAAATTGAAGTTACAAAAATGAAATGTTGCACAAAAGAAGCTTATTGATTAATATGTATTTTCCTACAAAGTTCTTGTATCCTTGTACCAAGTAAACTGCGGTAGCTCTGGTATAAATGGTTGAATTGGGCTTTGTAATATTTTGGACGATGGAATATTTCTTAGACATTTTTGGCCCTGTCAGTCGTTTAAGAAGAACCTGACAGTGGAGGGATTGTCTAGCTCTTTGGGAAAAATTGGAACTGAGCAAAGGGTTAAGCTTAATGTGCTGAGACTCTATGTTAAAAGAATATTGTATTGCATTTCACTTACAATGGCTTCTGCTTATCGAGGCTAGTAGCTAGTTGTGTTTGGATCTTTGTAGATTTGATTTCAGAACTTTCTAACTAAAGATTTTAGTTAATCCTGTGTTTTTAAATAAAAATGACAGCATGCTCATTGTCCTGAAATATTAACCTCTAGAATGTATTATAAATTTTGCTCCAAGTGCATCTTGACATTTGTTTTCTAGAAAGATCAAGTCTTTTTGGAGGAAGCAGACAAGTAACTGAATTCTTTGCTTTCTACTTATCAATTGCCCTCAATATTGTTAAATTTATTTGAGCAGCTTGCAGGAAATCGAATATCAGTTCTTTGGAATGCAGTCTGATGTACAATTAAATGCTCAGTCCATGCAACAAGACATTCCAAAACTAATTTGGACTGCAGTTTGAAACTGAAGTGGCTGTAATGCTGTTAATATTATCAGCATTTTGAAGAACAAGCCAGACCTCTGATATCTGGGATCTTGTCTTCAGTGAGAATTCAGAAGTTAGCATACATCATGATTTTGCAAAAGACCTTTTGAGGTGTTGTACCCAGTCAACTGGAAATCCAATTTCAAACTGCAAGGCAAATTAATTGTTTATACAAAGGTAGACATTAGTTATGAATAGCAACTATTGGGCCTTCTCATTAATAGAGACAGATGGGAATTCATTTTAGAGCTAGTGCTCTTATATAATAAATATCAAAGGTGTAGGAGCAAGACTAGGCCATTCAGTCTATCAAGCCTCTTCTGTCAGTTAATATCATGACTAATCTTATCTCGCTCCCCACCACCTTCCTGTCTTTCTCCGATATATCTTGCTCCTTTTGTCATTCAAATTATCTTTCTCAATTATTTGGATGAACCCATTAAAATCCAGATGTTAGGTTGAGAGGTATGCTGAATGATGTAGACGGATACATAATGATACATTTGGGATCTTGTGATTCCAAATGTTCATAGATTACTTCAAGGTTACTTGCTTTATGCTCCAGTGTAGGGTAAAGCCCTGGAGTTAGTTGGTCTTGCAAAGCCATAAAAGAAATTAGGTTTCAAGATGTTCAGGTCATAAAATATAAAATTGAGTCTTGAATGGCCCGGATTTTCCATTGTAGCAGACTTCGAAGCAATTTTCTAGGAAGTTAGATGAATTGTCCAGCAGAATATTCTGTGCCTGGGACCCTCCGTAAGAGTCTGTTCAAATCAGAAGTTTAAATGTACAGTTACTCAAGAAAAGCTAGGCTATCAAATATATAGCTGTGAGTAATTATTCAAATGAGCCCTCGCTGACCATATATACCCTACTGCACCTCTCTCGGACCAGTTAGACTCCTTTGGATCCTGACAGCGTTCTCGTCCTCTGACCCTCTGGCTCATTCCATGTGATATCAACATTCCAGCAGAAGTACTGAAAACGTTTGCCGAAATTCCTGTGCTTCTAGCAATGCTGTTTCAATACAGCCATAGCATTGGCATTTTCCTGACAACATGCAAAATGGCTCACGGATGTCCTATCTACAAGAAAAGCATGAAAAATTCAATGTAGCTCATTGCTCGTATTGATCATCAGTGTGATTGAAGGCATTATGAATCATGCTAGCAAGCTAGTATTGCTTAACGTTAACCTGTGCACTGACGCTCTGTTTATGTTCCACTAGAGTCACTCTGCTCCTGATTTCTTTATAGCCTTTGTTCAAACAAGACCGAAAGAGCTAAACTCCATAGAGGTGAAGTAACAGTACCCTTAACGTCAAAGCTGCGTGTAACAGTTCGCGCATCAGTGACCTCAAGGAAAGCCCAAGTGAATCTGAATTGGAGGGAATCTCTTCCTACTGGTTGTAGTCATACCTAGCATGTAGGAAAATGGTTATAGTTGATGGTCCGTCATCTCCGCTTCGCATTTCAGTAGTGTTCCTTAGAGTATCGTAGGCCTTACCATCTTCTGTTGTTTCACCAGCAACCTTTCCTTCAGGGGAGGGGGAATATGTTGAACCCTTCCAATAATTAAATCAGAACACAAACCCCAATCTGTTGTGAGCGGAGTAGAGGTTTCCTTTGAATAATTACACTGAAACACCCTGAGAAGCTTGCCTTTCCCCTCGTGATCTGTTAAGAGTAGTTAAAAGAAAGAAAATCTCTGATCTGGAAAACACTGGTTTCTCCTTCACTCCACAAATGCCTTTTTTCTACTCTCAGGGATGTTTTTATGTAATTGCTTCTGTGAGGAATTTAAGCCAGAAATGCCATGGTACCTTTTTTAGGGTGGATAGTGGTTTTTCTAATACATAGATGACTGTGAGCCGATTTCACTCTGTCTACTGACAAATGAGTTTGCCTGGCACTCGTGGCAAGAATGACCACCTCCGACGAGAGAATCTATCATTGTTCCTTGATATTCAGTGGCGTTATCGTCGTTGAATTCCCCCCCAACAACAACCCGGGAGTTAGCATCCTGATGAACCATGTAAAGACTGTGGCTACAAAACCAGGTCAGGCTTTGGAAATATTGCGGCAAATGATTCTTTGACTGATTCACAACCTGTCTGATCCACCATCTACAAGGCGCATGTCAGGAATGTGATGGAATAATTGTATTTTGCCTGAGTGAAAGCAATGTTACGGTTCAACAGCATTCTGGGTAGAGTTGCCCATGTGACTAGTACCCCATCTAACTCCTTCAACATTCACTCCCTTCACCACAGTGTACCACGTGTAAAATGCAGTTCAGCACTCCACCCTAGCACCTTCCAAACCCATCACCTAGATAAGGACAAGGGCAGCTGATACATGTAAGTATTGTCACTGTAATTTCCCTTCTAAGCCATTCATTTTCCTGACTTGGAACTAAATTTCTTCTAAGTTTCTTCTTGTCACTGGGTCACAGTAGTGAGACTCCCTCCTAAACGGCACTGTTGGTGTTTCCAGACCACATTGGTCTGCAGTAGTTGAAATGGCAGCTCACCACCATGTTTTCAACTGCAATTTGGATCAAGATTTACTGTCCACCCCAATCAGTGGCACCCATATCCCAAAGTTTCAACAGATTTTGAGGCCCCCTCGCTGAGTTGCAAAACAGTCTAAAGTTTATTTCCTCTTTTTACTCTTATTCTCTCCTTTCCTCTTTTCTCTCATCTCTCTTTGCCATTTCCTTTTCCTTACTCTTCCCTACCCTCACCCCCTCCATCCTCTCTTCTCTCGCTGCCTGCCCAGTGCATAGAATAAAAGTATTACATGTGTGGGTTTGTCAATAGGCAAATATAGAAACAATGTAGAATTTGTCATTGAGCTGTAGTATGTCTTAAATAATAAAACGGGATCAAATTAGGCCTAGAGAAGTTAGGCTTTTAATTAATTTATGGTTGTGCTAACCACTTCAAAAGGTTACAGAACCAAATGGTGGAATGATTTGGGTCTTGTGGACAATACCACTGTACAGTGGGTGAGATTTGGAAGAAACTGCAGTGACAAATGACTTGTGGTAGGGTTTAGGTGCCGAGGACATTGCAGCAGGGATTCCTGGAGGAATCTTGATACTCCTGGCTGATCATGAAACAGTGGGAGATTTTGACAGAGATTGTAGCCCGAATCCTGATGTGATTCAACCAGATTTGATGACCGATTTGTCTGGTATTTTGAGATGGTGCACATTCTGTTGTGTAGTAACTGACTCCTGGTCTAAATTGGCAAATTCTCTGCCAGGTTGTGACTTTAATATGAATTGTTTCATTAACTGTTCAGGTAGCCTGCTATGCTGCTGCTTACCAAACCACTACAAAAGAATTTTTTAAAACCTCCGTGCACATCAGTTTTATGTGATGCTTGACTGAGGAAGACTTAGTTACCTTAGAGAAGGTCCTTTTTGCAGAAAAAGAAGTTTTGTATATGAGGAGCTTTATATAGTTTACAAAAAGAATACACATGGATTCTAGGTTCCAGCGTAATGGAATCTTTCGCCTCATTAGCCCAAAAGATTTGTGTTGGAGTCTCAAATGATCTTCTGTGCCGGCATTGATACTAATACCCCATTTCGAAAGCTAGGACAACCTAAATGAGAGGAAATATGTAATCTAGTGTTTTAATTGAAATGAAGAGAAAGAGCAAGCTGCTTTACTGGTTGAGTTAACACACAAGTCATGAGTGAATAGCATTAGGCATGTATTTCAAGTCGTAACAGCATTTATTTTGGGCATATTATAGCCATGTAAAGCCAGAATTTATGTAATTGCATGGTTTGGATATGTTTCTAGCTGCCTTAGACTGTAATAGCAACAGATTTTAAATTAATAGGCATTTTAAAGATACATTTGTTTAACTTTTCAGTAAGAAACTATTGACTGTCTGTCTGGATAATATCACTCTTTTCATGTAAGAAAATACTACAAAACTACTTGAGTTAGTTTTGCCCACTCAGTTTTACCAAATTCAATAACTGCTCATTGGAATTTTTTTAAAGATATCTGAAGAAATGATTCTGCTTCAAATTAAAAAAGAAATCAACATTTTAAAATTAAATCTGAGAAAATCTGTTGTTGTCCTTATTCTGGATTTGTTTCTATTGTTCTTGTGAATAAATTACTCATAACAGGAATTTAGTAAATTTACATTTTGGATGATTTATTCCAAAGTTTACTACTTAGATAATTAGGAGGAAGGAATAAAGAAAGATACATTGGGAATTAGTAATACTGATGTACATTTCTGATTATTTTATATTGTGAGACCTGTATTTTTCCTTAGTCCAGATGAACCTCTGAATCTTGTGAAACCTCAAGGCAAACCAGATTTTTTAAAACCATTATCCATTCCCAACATTATCGAATCCTCAGGGCAAACCAGATTTTTTTTTATTAACCATTATCCATTCCCAACATTATTTGAATTTGCCTATGGGAGAGGTGCAACATATAACGATTACTGTATGTGTTCTGAGCTTTAAAACAAAAACCATGTCCATTTACTTAATATACTTTCTTCAGAACTTGGGTATGATTGGATTTTGTTGTTATAGGTGTGCTGTAGATGGTCATTATTATGTTTTTCTCTATTGTAATGTTGAAAGAGGCAGTACTTCATTTTTCTTTAATATTGAAAAAGCAACTTTAAACTTTGAAGTTGGCCCATCAGTTCTCAAACAAAATCACTGATTTTTTTTTTTTAAACCTGATTTTCTCAAATTTGCTATGAACAATGATCATATTTAATGGCCTGGTATGTGATTGATGTAAGTTGGTTTAAATTAAGTTTTTAAATTATTTTGTATTTGTAATCCATGCTACTTTTTATGAGCATTGGATTTCTTTTAAATCTGGCGAACCAGTAATAAAATCTTTCTTTTTCTGAATCATCTGTCAAGTCCTCAATACTAAATAATCGAAAACAAATGAGCTGTAGCTTAACTGAAAATGGAAGATTTGGCCTTGGAGCAATTTGCTTTTCAGATGGAGGAGGTTTTCAGTCTTGAATTGCGGTGCAAGATTGGAGCATATATGCTATGATGTCTGTTCAAACATTAAAACAGAATAATACATTAAGGTAGGATTGGAGAGTTGAATGCTTCAAAACTGGCAGAACTCATACACCTGTGCTGTTCCCAAGCCAACCCCAATGTGGATTTCTATTCTTCAGCTGTCCCAATAGTGAAAGTGCAGTAACTTGTTTCTCTGAAAGGTCAGAATCAGATTCTTGCCTTGGTCTTTCCGATTTAACACATTCTTTTGCACTACATATTTTCTGAAGTAAGGAGTTTAGGTCAAATATATGAAGTCATTCTACTTATTTTTTTTCTTTTTCCCTCTCCTCCTGAAGATTCAGAATGGGAAGAGATATATGGTATGTGTATATTTATGGTCTGTTTGCCCATTGCCTTGATTTTTGTGTTTGCTGTTTGTGTGAAGGTGGTTTTACAGTTTTTTTTGCCCCTGGTGCATTCATTTTCTGTTGCATGTTCTATGGCATTCAAAACAGTATGCGAAGTACATTACAAGTCTAAATTCAAGAAGTATAAAAAAAAGTCACTAGTAGCATGTGCTTTTACAACCAAGCTATTTTAAAGTTTGAGGTAACATCTCTTTTCTATCCTTTTAAAATGAATATAAATTCCTTCATTTAAATTCCTTTTGTAGATATCAACTTAATTCACCATAAATATCCGGTTAGTGGCAGAATTTTTTTGACTTCCCGGATGAATGATTTCCGATTATGTTCAAGGAGGTTCTATGACATTGCATAATACACACTGTTTTGGTGTACCATGATGTTTGGAAGCATCTGACTTGATATAAAATGCATGTTACTTTTAGTTGAACGACAGTCTGTTCGCTTGATGCAATTATGTTAAGATCATGCTTTGGAGGAAAGAAATCACAGTGTTGGAGTTTAAGGTTTTATCACATGTCGCATGTTTTGACTTTTTTAAATAGAATTTTTCGATGACTTTTGCAGATACTTTGCTCTGAGCTTGAGCTTGTTAGGGGCATTATAAAACCTATAGTATTTCAAAATGTAAGTGTTTGAATTGTTTCTGTGACATGGTGGGGTGGATATAAATTGTGCTGCCTGAAGTATATCTTCAGGCAAGAGCTGTTTAAATTAGTTACATGATTGCTGCAGCATGTCTGTTTAACACGCAAATTGAGTGCAAATGCTTTAATTTCTTTATTTCCTCCTTGTCTGCTCCCGTCTAATTGGTTTCATTTTATCTTTCCCCTTTTAATGTTTGGCGTTGTTAGGGTTTTTTCCCGGAGATTTTCTAACGCTTGTGTGCAATGCGTAAAGCTAGGTGCACCATTTAATACAATTGATAAAATAGTCTTTTTTCCCCTTCTCTCCCCACTGGTCAGCTATAGTTTAACATTACTGACCTTACTTAGTTTTTGTTTGTAAAGAATGGGAGCTTCAAATCCTCAGTGACTATCGGTTGTGTAAGTCAGTTGGTGTAATGCTAATTTGAATTGAACGTTACTTCAGGCAAGGAATACAGATTTGAGGCTGGATAGCTCTGACGCCAGGCTGTAAGTACATTGCTGAAAACTTAACTTGGTAGTTGCTAAATGTTGATATAAGGGAAGCAGCATTCCAGGATTTGGTTAATATTTTTATCGGAAACGATCACACATTTGTGTTGTGAAGACGCTGGATGCTTTGGGAGGAACCGTTTGTAGAGCAGTGTTTTAAGTGGCTGTTCAATGAGAAGTCTCTTAGTTACCGTTTATAAATAGCCAAATTTATTTATTTGACAAGCAGACTTCATTGTTTCTTTTGATCTATGTTGACCTCCGGTCAGTTATGTACCTGTCTCTAAAAAGTTGCTTTCAGTCCAAAGGTTACAGTGTAAGCTCTCAGAAGCCTGCATTGCTTTTGTTTTCTTTACAATGTGTTTGGATGAATTATCCTGTTGCAGTATTTGTTATCATTAGTGAGGTCACTTTATTGGGACTAATTCTATCACTCTGCCTCATTCCTGGTCCTTTCTCTTCAGTGACAAGTAAGGAAGACTGGTCTCTTTCGACATTGGCAGTTTCATGAAAACCTGCAACCATAACCTGTTGATAACAAGGTGTAGAGCTGGATGAACACAGCAGGCCAAGCAGCATCATAGGAGCAGGAAGGCTGACATTTCGGGCCTAGACCCTTCATCAGAAATGGGGGAGGAGAAGGGGGTTCTGAAATAAATAGGGAGAGGGGGAGGCGGATAGAAGATGGATAGAGGAGAAGATAGGTGGAGAGGAAACGGATGCCAAGTCTCCCCACAACCATAACCTGTTGCCCTGCTTACTTCATGTTATACCTCCCCTTTTGTGGAACTAAATGAACCTGCAAAAGGGCTCAATGGAAACACCTGGTGAAAATGGAAGTTCAAGATGATTTGTGAACTGAAATCAAATTTACTTGTAGTTATATGTTAGGATTTTATCAGCTGTCTTCTGTAGATCCAAGTTTGTTTGGTTAAACCTTCAATTTTATTCCTGTTTCTGCCTTTCAAAAATTAAATAGAAATAAAACAATAGGCAACAGTGCATGTTCATTATGTAATACATTCTAATCGCACTGTCTTACTCCCTTGAAACAAAAATCCTGAAATAATGGGTTAGTATCTCACATTTCTTGGTTCTTTAGACAGCATATGTTGGCTACAGTCTTGCACTATTTTATAACAGACACCTTAGTAGCACTTTTTTTCTTAGTTGTAGTAACATAGGAAACATGCATACTGTTTTTCTTTCTTTCGCCATTATAGGGATTGGAACATAACTAATGGAAGACTGTAGATATATGAAGATGGTCATGAAACCATTTCTAGTACAGAGGGCAGCATCTGGCTGTTCGTGAATCTGTTCAATCAGTCGTTTTTTCTTGCCGTACACCTGTAGTCCTGTAGATTGGTTGGTTGTTTCTTTCAAGTGCTTGTCGGGTTTCCTGTTGGAATCATTGATGTTCCGTGTTTTAATCACCCTTGTGAGCAACAAAGTCTAGATCGTAGCCATTTGCTATATATAAAAAGAAATTTCTCCTTTTATGTCCTCTCCCATCTCTTACTTTGGATCTTTGTTAGGGCAATGACCATGGAACAGTTAATGGGAACAGCTTTGTCCTTTCCATCTTTATCCAAATCTACCATTTCCTCTGTCAAATATGCTCTAAATCAGTTTAGCTCCAAGAACAAGCCCAACTTTGCCAACCTAATTTTGGTTCCAAAAGTGGGACAGTTCAGACACATTCTGATAAATCTCCTGTGCACCTTGCTGTGTAGTGACCGGAATTAGATGTGAGACTTGAGGTGTGATTTAATAAAGTTGTGCTGCTTCTACATAAATCTCAAAAGCTTTTATTCTCAGTATCTGTGAATCTCAAGATCTGAAATACCTATATGCCTTGTTCACCCCTCTGTCAATGTGTTCTGCTACCTTCAAAGATCAACATGCATGCAACCTGCAGTCCTTCTGTCCCTGCATGCACAGACTATGCCTGAAATCTGTGTTTCAAGTGCTTAATTTTGAGAGCGTGCTGGTAGATAAAGCATGAAATCGACTGTAGAATTTTCAGTTTAGAGGTATAGAACGCAAACTTGGAAGTAGATTTGAATTTATATTTAAAAGGACTGAGCTCAGAGTAAAAGGTGCAGTTTTGAGTCCACCCTTCGAGGAAGATCATTAATCTGAAGTAGATATGACAAAGTAACGCCGGCCATGGGGCAGCTCTAATTATAAAGGAGATTTACATTGTGGGATTTTTTCCATTGGAGCAGAGAAAGCCCCTGAGTTAGTTTTTCTTAAAAATATTGAGTTTTGGTGAAGAGGAAAATTTGTTTTGTTTGATACTTGAGTGTGCGCTCTTGGTTATTGAGTTTTGTAAAGTGATTTGATAATGGTTTTAAAAAGTGTTGCATGATATAGTTTTTGTGGTCATGTACACTTCCACTGCTGCTGATGGCTTGTTGTGTCTCCTGGAAACCCAGTTTTGTGCACTTAGCCTGATGGTAACGCAGTAAAATTTTTAATGTCTGACATCTATGGGGCCAGGAATGTGGCGATTTGATTAAATATTTTGGAACGTCGAGGTCCACATAATGAATGTAAAAACATTTAAGTAATAGAACTGTAATGCGGAGGTGCACAAATCACTGAAACTATATTTACAGCATTAATCACTTAAATAATAATGCAGCTTCGCCTTAAGTAAAACTTACTGGCAGAGAGCCTTCTCACTCGCACCTTCAACTGACTGCTTGGACAGTAGATCACAATATTTGAGGAAAAATTGCATCAAAATTGAATTAACTGTTGATCTCTTATGTGGCCATTCAATTGAACAGCAAGTATATTTGCATTGAGGTAAATTAAAAGTTATTATATTTAGACAGAATAATGCAGCAAACTTCCTGTATTTGAAGTATATAATTTTTGCCAGTTCCTGAGTGCGCTGGTTCAGAAGGTGCCAGTTAAAACAAAGTTTGCTGTACTACATAACACAGAATTAACCTTGTGTGGCATTGAGACTTCTGCGTTATGCCAGTGCAGTCGTCAGTTTGCTAGTTCAGACAAAGGTGCCTCTCATAGTGTTGACTACTACTTCGAATAAATTGCTTTTCTGTGGTTCCTTTGGTACTTGATGCTGACTCAGTCCTGCAGCTGTGTCCTTGAAGATTTAATCAGCATTTTTGAGACTGAGGCGATTACTACTTTCAAGGTAAAAGTTGATAAATATTTGGAGCAGAGGAGTAATATTATGATGGGGAGCAAGAGTGATTGATTAATTTGGCAAAGAGCAAGATCAGTGGTCCATGTGGCTGCTGTTTGGTTGTATAGTATAGTTCCATAGGTCAATGTGAGCTTGAGAGAATGGAAAATGTGACTTTATTTGAGAGATGTGGGTGCTGATAGGTTAGCATTTATTGGCCGTTGTTGACTTTCCTTGTAAGATCCTGGTGGCCTTGAACCGTTGCTGCTGTCCAGCTGCTGTCCATTTGGTGAAGATATTCCCCTTAGTGCAATTTTTGAATTTCACCCAGCAATGATGAAGGATCATGGTTAAGTTCCAAGTAAGGGTGGTGTTTCATGCAGCTGCTGCCCTTGTCCTAGATAATAGAGGTTGCAGGTTACGGATGCGCTGTGAAGGCATCCAGCACTTTGTTTCAGGCAGGTTGTTGATGCTACACACTGGATCAACACTGAACCATTGGCTGGCGTGTCAATGAAGTGAGCTTTTTTACTTCAGATGGTATTGAAGCTGTGTTGTTGGAGCCACAATCATTGGCAAGTAGACAGTTCTCCATTGTACTACAACAGTTGCAGGTTTGAAAGGTGATGCCAGAAGAACCTTGGTGAATTACTGCAATGCATGTTGTAGATGATACACACTGTTGTTGCAGGCAGTGAATGTTATTTCCCTAAACAACATTAGTGAGCCAAATGAGTTTTCACAACAATTGGTGGTAGTTAAGTATTCATCAGTAGGCCAGCTTTCCAATTCCAGATTTTCCAAAAAAAAAAGACTACTGTCTGACATGGTTAATTTCAAATTTGACTTGAGCTTTGTAGATAATGGACAACTTTTGTGGGGGGGGAGGGTTGGAAAATGAGTTATTTACTGTGGGATTCTTAGCCTTTGACGTGCTCTTGTAGCCACAGCTAGTCTAATTCAAGACTCGGTTAACACTGTCATCCTTTGTTCAACCTGCAAGTTGAACTGTTTTGGAGGTTCACCAGGTTGACATCTCACTTTTAGGTAAGCCTGTTCTTGGTGCTGATCATGCCCTCCTGCACTCTTCTTTGAATTGTGTAGAGCAGATATTACTTGCCACACATAGATTGAAGCCTGATTATTGCCCAGGTATTGCATATCTATCTTGACTGCTGCTGTATCCGAGAAGTCACCAATAGTCCTGAACATCATGTAGTTATCTAAAAACAAAGTACTGCAGATGCTGGAGATGTGAAATTACAAGAAGAATCATAATTGACTTAGTGTTCCAAACTGAGAATTGGTGAATAAGTGCCACATAATAGCACTATTAGAGCTATCTTCCATTACAATGCTGAATGAAAATAAACCAGTGGACTGATAATAGATTCAGTTGTATTGTCCTTTTTGGTGAAAGAACATTTCCTGGGAAATTTCAGTTTTCTCTGGTAGATGGAAATCTGATTTATTGTCTAGGTAGGGAGGTAGTTGATAATCAATGAGAGGCACACTTGCCTATATTTTTACCATATACTATGATGCTTCATGGGATCTGGAATCAAAGTTAAGGCCTCTAGGGCCACTCCCTAATGAGAGTGTACAACTGTGCTAGAGACCGTCATGGGCCTATCCAGAAAATGGGACAAGATGTGCCTACAGATGGGGATTTTTCTGGGCCATTGACCCAAAGGCATGATTTGGTGAATATGACTTGACAGTTGCTGTGGAAAAAGTACTGTGACTGTTTGAGGCAGTTTGCCCAATTCTGGCACAAATCGCTAGATGTTAGGGTTGTTTGGAATTATTGTGTTTCTGGAATTGTAAATCTGATGCTTGTGTAGATATTCAATGTTCTAACTGATTTTATTCACACTATCATTTGTCCTAGTGGTTTGGCACAGCTCACTGTATTGGTAGGCCATTTCAGAGGACAGTTAAAAATCAACCAACTTTTGTTGTAGATCTCAACCCACCAGTTCCAGAACCAGGATTTTGTTTTAAGGATATGGGGTAGGTAGGCCATTTAGGACTGAGATGAGAAATTTTTACACCCAGTGAATGGTGAGCTTTTGGAATTCTCTGCCATAGTATGTACTTGAGGTCAAAACATTTGAATGTTTTCAAGAAGGAGCTTGATTATAGTTCTTGGGGCTAAAGGAGTCAAAGGGCGTGGGAAGAAAGCAGGAAAAGCATGATGGGTTGGATGATTCAACTTTGTTACCTTGAATGGTGGAGCAGTATGTTGTGGAACCAACCAGGGAGCAGGCTACTCTGGAATTGGTATTGTGTAATGAGAAGAGATTAATTGACATCACAGTTAAGGATCCTCTAGGGAGTAGTGACCATAGTATAACAGAATTTAAAATTCAGTTTGGGGATGAGACCGTGCAGTCCCGCAGTAGTGTTCTGGAATTAAATAAAGGAAATTACATAGGCATGAGGACAGATTTGGCCTGAGTAGATTGGGCAGGAAGGCTAAAAGGTAAGGCAGTGGATGAGCAGTGGCAGTTGTTTAAAGAGCTACTCAACTCCTCCCAACTAAAATATATCCCAGTGAGGAAGAAAGATGGTAAGGTGGGCAAAAAAAAATCCATGGCTAAACAACAAGGTCAAGGACAATATAAAGTCAAAAACTGAGTATGCCGTATTGCTAAGGCCAGTGGCAGGCTGGAGGATTGGGAAATTTTCAAACATAAAGGGATACTAAAAAATTAATAAAAAGAGCTAAGGTAAATTGCGAAAGAAAACTCGCACAAAATATCAAAAAGGATAGCAAAGATTTCTGTAGGTATGTCAAAGTAAGAAAGTTGCTAAGGTGAATGTTGCTCCCTTGGGGGAACACTGAAATAGCAGAAATGCTAAATCAATACTTTGTCTCAGTTTTCATGGTGGAGGACAAGAGTACCATTCCTACTGGAAAATGCAAGTCAGAGGCAATAGAAAGGATAGAACTTAGAACAGTCAACATCGCTATGGAAAAGTTACTTAGCAAGTTGTTGGGATTGAGGCCAGACAAGTCCCCTGTGTCTGATGGCCTACACTCTAGGGTATTAAAGAAAGTGGTGGCGGAGATGGTGGATCCATTGGTTACAGTATCCCAAAATTCCCCGGACACGGGAAAGGTTTCAGTGGATTGGAAAAATGCCAATGTAATGCCCGTATTGCCTCCCTCCCTTTTTGAATATGTGGGAAATTACAGACCAGTTAGTTTTAAGATCGGTTGTTGGCCAAGCGTTAGAATAAATTATTTAGGGAAGCAGTATTGGGACATTTGGAAAGTCAAATTGCTATCCATCAAAATCAGCATGGTTTTATGAAGTGCAAATCATGTTTGACGAATTTGCTAGAGTCCTTCAAAGATGTATCAAGCAAAGTGGATAATGGGGATCCCGCAGATGTAATATATCTGGACCTCTGGAAGGTGTTTGATAAGATGCTGCACAAAAGTTTAATTCACAAGGTAGGATCATATGTTCTGAGGAAGGGTCACTGGACCTGAAAAGTTAACTGTTTTTTCCTTCACAGATGCTGCCAGACTTGCTGGGCTTTTCCAGCAGCTTTGTTTTTGTTCCTGGATCATATGGGATTAGGGATAATTTTATTAGTTTGGGTAGGTGACTGGCTGATGGACAGAGTTGGGATAAATGTTTTATTTTCTGGATGACAAGTAGTAACTAATGGGGTGCGACAGGGTTTGGTCTTGGACCCCAGCTATTTACAAACTACATTAACGACTTGGATACAGGGATAGAAGGCTCCGTAGCCAAATTTCCAGACACAAAAATAGGTGGGACAGTAAATTGCGATGAGGAAATAAGAACCTTACAAATGGATATAGATAGGTGAGTGAGCCAAAATGTGGCAGTTGGAGTTTTAACTTTGATACATGTGAGGTCATGCATTTTGGTTGGAAAAATGGGAAGGTGACTTCAGGGTGCTCTGGTGCAGAGGGATCTGGGTGTCCTCGTTCGTGAGTCACTGAAAACCAGCATGCAGGTCCAGCAGATAATAGAGAGCGAATGAAATGTTGGCATTTGTAGCTAAAGGAATAGAATGTAAAGGTAAGGAAGTATTGTTGCAACTAAACAAGGCATTGGTGAGACTGCACCTGGAGTATTGTACAGTATTTTAGTCCCCTTTATTTGAGGAAAGATGTAGTAGCATTGGAGGTAGTTCAGAGGAGGTTCACCAGATTGATCTCAGAGATAAGGTGTATGTCGTAGGAAGAGATTGAATGGTTTAGGCCTATACTCTGAAATTTAGAAGAATGAGGGGAGATCACATTGAGGTATTCAAGATGATAAAAGGTATGGATAAAATTATTGTGGAGCGGATGCTTCATGTTGTGGGGCATTCGAGGACCAGAGGTCACAGACTTAGGATAAGGCAAATTTAAAACTGAGTTGAGAAACTACAACTCCTAAAGTGTTGTGAATCTGTGGAAGTCGCTACCCCAAAGTGCAGTGGATGCTGGGACAGTGAGTAAATTTAAGGAGAAGTTAGACAGATTTTTAACTGATAATGGGTTGAAGGGCTAGGGGGGTGAGTAGCATATCAGCCATTATTGAATGGCGGAGCAGACTTCGATGGGCCAAATGGCCTAATACTGCCCCCATATCTTATGAACTTAAGTTCAAAGGACTGAATGACCTACTCCTGTTCCTATTTTCTGTTTGTTTCCTAAATTCATCAAATTCACCTTACAATCTCTAGTTACATGATCACCACCACTAACACTAGTTTTGTAATCCATGTTTTTTAATTAACTGAATTTGATTTCCATAGTTGCTGTGGTGAGATTTGATTTTGTCTCCAACTCATTAGTCTAAACCTCTGAATGAATAGTCCAGTCACACACATCTGCTACTGCTTGTATTCTCATAGTATTTTTGGTAAGAATCAAAAGCACTAATCCTGTTGGTACCTTTCTGACAGAATCAACTAAACAGTTAAATTGTGTAAGCAAAATATAAAATTCCCAGTAATAAATGAAATAGGATATATTGAAACAAAAAATGGTCAATATTTTTAAACTTGTTAATGATGTTAACTTGGTAAATTTGAAACTACTGAATGGCCCTTAACTGAACCTAGTTATCTAAGTGTAGTCCAGTTTTAAAAATGTAATCTGAAATATAGTTTTCTCATTTTTAAATAGTAAAATAAGTTAACCTTTCTTAAACAATACTTGCTTGCCAATTTCCTATTTCCCCTCCATATGCTAACCCTGTAGGTATAGTTCATTGCTGAGTTACTCTTTCCTGTTGTTAGGTTACTTGTCAGGGAAACCTTATGTAATTCTTAACCCAGCACGTATACCTACACGCACGTGCATGTCCTGAAGCGGTATATCTCTAGTTATTACTATTAAGAACCTTGATTGATTTCCTGTGTCCCCCCAATAGCAATGTTTAACTTAATTGTGACACCACCTTACCAACCTGGCTGTTAACCACTAACTTAAAACTGTAGTAATGAGAGCTGGGAATAATGACCACTGTGCTTCTGGTACTTGTGGGATAGATTCACTGTGCCATCACGATGGCCTCCTCTAGAAGTACCCCTGAGTAGATACCAATAATGTTTGCTTCAGTTTAGGTGGTCATCTTAACAGACTGCATCTACAGCATTTGTTTTAACAAATGCACATTCCACCTCCATTCTGTGAAATCAGATTAATTTTGTCTTGTAGCTGAAAATGTCAGAAGTTGAAGCAATATCAGATCTGGAAATGGGTCCACCCATTTGTGGTGAAGGGGTTTTTGTTTTACTCTGTTGTAGTGACATCTGCGGGTATTATTTTACCTGAGAGGTTTGCAGTTGAGACTGGTCATGGAGAGTGGAGGAATTTTTATTATTGATGTCCTTCTGGGATTGTTTGCAAATAATGGTGTCAATTTTAGAGTAGAAACCAAAACTTAAATCTTAATTTTCCAGTATGTTCCAAAGCTACAAATGCAGCTCTGAATCTTCTCTCTTCCCAGTAATGTTACTAGATCTGAAATTCCTTTGCCTTGTGATTACAAGGTTTGCTTGCAGTTGATTTTTTTTAATCCAAATAGGCTTTGTGGTGTTTTAGCTGGAAATTTCATCTATCTTGCTTGCACCTGCTTAAAACTACTCACTCCAATTTTTCTGAATAGAAAATGTTTGTGTGTTCCTTTCTTGCATGCAAATATTATTAAATTCTGTTGTACAAAAGTATTTTCTTTTTGCACTAGCAGTACATGAGGTAGTTTCGAATAATTCGGGCATTTGTGTTTTTCTTTGCACTCGTGCATTTTGGGTGGGATTGTCCTCTCTTTCAGAGACGTGTATCATCCTGAATGCCCCTTTCAGTATATGAGAACTTGTTACCTGCCTTCTAAACTGTTTGAATTGTCAGGTGTTTGAGAAGTTTTATAGCAGCTGAAAGTCAGAAATCACATTGTGTTATAAAGCTGGGTGGAGCTATCTTACCACTTGGGATTCAGCAGGTTGCCAATCTTAGTTTCTGATCCTTTGACTTAGCAAGTGGTATTTGAACTGGGGTGCTTATTGGTTTGTCGTAGGAAAGCTGAATAACTGATCTTTGTGAATTTGCAATGCAATTGAGTTATGATAGTTCTGCTTTAAACAACTGGTGATTAAATAAATTGTTGCCTTTATGAAATTAATTTTATTCCACAGTTTGCTTTAACCTTCTGGATTTGTAGCCCATAACTATTCTTGGTATTAACAGTAGATTTAAAGCATTAGCTAGGACTACATGTTCAATTTTATTGATAATCTAGGTAGCAAAAGCAGCATTATTTACTTAAGGAAATAACATCACTGTGCTTTTTTTTCAAATTACTCTATCCCAAGTTAACCAATATATTTGCTATAGTTGCATTTGTGTAATGGTGTTCTTCCAGAAGAAGTAGTGATATAGAGGCCAAAAAGATCTGTTCAGAGACTGATATCTCAATCTAATTTGTACTTGATTCTTGGCCCTATACACTTAATCTTTTTTTGTGTATTGGGCCCTTGCCTCCTGCTGTTTCACCTCTGTCCTGGAAATCTTCATAATTCCTCTATCTATCTATCTATCTATCTCCCAAAAATTAAAAAAAAACACTACTTCTTAGCCAAGTATTACATCACCCTTCCTAATATACCCATCTTTATTTGACTTCTGTGATTACATGTTTGAGGTGCTTTGAACATCCTTCTGCACTTAAATTTTTTACGGCAACTTGTTATGCAGTGAATGAGGCAGAGCTATCTTGTTGGCTGTAAGGTGTTTGAGATGCTCTGACAGTGAAAAATTTAACTGCTGTGTGGAATTTTCTTGTGCAAGACCCTGGATCCTGGTGCTTCTCCTTTTCCTGCATCCCCAAATTCATTGCAGCCCTTTGATCCTGTTCAATCGTGCATGTTAATTTACCCCTCTTTGAAGATTCACCTATTTTCTACAATTTAAACTGTTCACATTCAATCGTAGCCTCCATATGTTTGCAGTCTTTTTCTTTCAATAGTGATATTCCATTGTGGCTCAGATTTTGAGAACAAATCAATATGCTGCAAGAATCTTTTTTCAAAAATTAAGTGTACCCAAGAAATTAATTGTACTGAAAATTCATGGAATGTAAAGAGGTAAATTGAAATTGGGGGGAAAAACAGTTTAGTTTTAAGGCCAACTTTTGCATATTTCTGAGGCCACACGCCATCAACCCCATTGCCAATATGGTGTCTGGCATACTTTGCATCAAAAGTACACGCTTGTGCGATAGACTCCAGCTAAGAGCTGCTATAGCATCCAAATGTTCAATTATGCCCCTCAGCACCTGGTTCTTTCGGTTTGTGTATCTTAAGTGCAACAAATTAAGTGTCGGAATTTCCCACAAAAAACTGATTAGAAAAATACTTCAGTAGCTTAATGCTTAAAAACCTACAAGAAAAGCAAGAGATAACAAGGTGTAGAGCTGGATGAACACAGCAGGCC
>NC_063343.1:37077584-37118704 GCF_021869965.1 Rhincodon typus | reverse complement strand
CAGATGAAGGGTCTAGGCCCGAAACGTCAGCCTCTCTGCTCCTCTGATGCTGCTTGGCCTGCTGTGTTCATCCAGCCCTGCACCTTGTTGTCTCGGATTCTCCAGCATCTGCAGTTCCTACTATCTCTGATTTAATCATAGTGAAGAAGGTGTTTGGTATGCTTGCCTTTATTGGTCAGTGCATTGAGTACAGGAGTTGGGAGGTCATGTTGCAGCTGTACAGGACATGGGTGAGGCCACTTTTAGAATACTACATACAATTCTGGCCACCCTTCTGTAGGAAAGATGTTAAACTTGAGAGGGCTCAGAAAAGATTAACAAAGATGTTGCTAGGACTGGAAGGTTTAAATTAAAGAGAGAGGCTGAGTCTTTTTTTCTCTGGAGTGTTGGAGGCTGAGGGGTGTCCTTTTATAGATGTTTATAAAATCATGGGGGGCATGGGATAGAGTGAATAACCAGGGTCTCTTTCCTAGGGTGGGGGGGTAGTCCAAAACTAGAAGACATAGGTTTAAGGTGAGAAGGGAACGATTTAAAAAGGACCTAAGGGGTAACTTTTTCACAGGGTGGTGCATATATGGAATGAACTACCAGAGGAAGTGATGGCGGTGGGTACGATTACAACATTTAAAAGGCATCTGGATAGGTATATGAATAGGAAGGATTTCGAGGGATATGGGCCAAATACTGGCAAATGGGATTAGGTCAGATTGGGATGTCTGGTCGGTGACAATGAGTTGGATTGAAGGGTCTGTTGCCGTGCTGTGTAACTTTATTACCAAAAGTGAAAATGTTGAGAAGGAGATATTGGGTGGTCGGCTCAATTTAATCTTGTGCTTGGTTGTCTGGGAGTAAATACACTTTTGGTATAAAAACACAAATGCACAGTACAGGTGGGCATATCTTTTTGATGATGCACAGAAAATTAGAGTTTCGCTTGAACACATATTATAAGATTTTGCAGGATGAGCCAGAAAACTTAGTTTCTACTTTTTCCCCTTCCCACCTGACTTTGCTAAAGGCAGTAATTTGAGTTTCATAGAAAAGTGAATGAAATCATGACATAGGTTTCTGTAACAAATTTATAACAAATCTATAACAGAAATTAAATTATTCACTGAAAGCCAAACCCTGTAATTGTAAACTGATAGGGATTCTGTTCCTGAATTCTAAAGCACAGGCAAGGTTATTGAATCGTACATAATGAAAGCTGAGTTGTTTTTAATTCAGAACAATTATTCTGTTCAAGCCAAATTTCTGTATTTTATATGCAGTGTTGCTTAGATTGAGACATTGAAAAATACTGCAGACATAGAATACATGTCAAAGTGAAAGTGGTTAACGTTTTCTGGGGTACTACACATGAAAATTGAGAAGCTGAGCCATCATAATGAATTAACCTGTTGCCCCAGACACCCCAAAACAGGACAGCTAAGAAATTTGGACTCCAGAAAATGGTTTATTTATCTTCCACATGAAATGTGTTGGTGTTCCATCTTTGGCACTGTAAATCTTTGTTGTAAATTTACTACCTGTTATACTCATTTGAGAATTGCTCCAATTTAATCCCCTAACCCAGATTGCACACAGGCAACAGTTGGCCTTTGTAGGATTGTCATTACTATACTGTTTGCCTTCACAAAGGATGTGGTTGCTGTTTTAATTTAGTCAAGGCTGTAACCTACTGTAAATGATTGTTTATGTCATGACTAATTTTAATTGGCAATTTCCCTTTCATCCCATTGCACAGGTGCTATTCTTTGCTTCATTCTGTTGTACTTCCATTTTTTCCCCAAATATAACTCTTCAAAAATGTTGGAAGATGTATAAAAATTAACTCGAGTAATAAATTGCTAAGCCAGCTAGCTAAATAACCTACTGCTTAATAAAGAATAGTTTGTGGAATACGTGCTCAGAATGTGCAGAAAACGAGGCACCAGTAGCAATGACTGAAAGTGAATGTTGATATTGATTTTAAGATTAATTATTGTATTTCAAGTTTTTAAACCACCCTTTCCGTTATGTTTGTGTTTATTTAACAGTTCTGCAACAAAGAGTTCAAAATTAAATCTTGATTGTGTAAGTTTTTGTTGAAATGTGATGACATGCAAAAATAAATAATTTAAGTTTGTTTTTTTTTGGTTTAGCCGAAGTTTAGCAGAAGCATGCTCAGACGGAGATGTGAATGCTGTCCGAAAATTGCTGGATGAAGGACGGAGTGTAAACGAGCATACCGAAGAGGGTGAAAGTCTCCTTTGCTTGGCATGTTCAGCTGGCTACTATGAACTTGCACAAGTAAGCATTGAGTAACTCATTTATTTTACAATAAACTCACATACTACAAATTTCAGCTACCTGCTGAAGCATATTGCATTTGAGTTGTTTTAAGATTTTCATTTGAGTTTTTGGTTTTTTACAAGTCGGTTTAATTTTATGACTCATGTTTACTGTGTACAGTAGATAGTTGTTCAAGTCTTGTCTTGGGCTAAATCTGTTTGAGAAGTCCTTAACTTAGTATTTCTTAAGGTTAGTTTACCAAGCTTTGCATAGCCTGGGAATAATGTAAGCCAGCTGTTTTTGCTAATTCAGGTAGGAACTTGGAAGAAATTCTAGCTGTCTGATCAGTTTATGGAGCCTGAAATATAAACAGCTAAAACATATTAATTTAGGACTGTTTTGCTTATTACTTTATTGGGTTGGGGGAATGACAAGGGGCCAGATTTGTGTCCAGTGAAGTTGGGTGTGCAGACTTTCAGGGTGACTAAGCAGCATTATTAATGAATCATATAATGCTTTGTTTTCAGAACTTCCATTTCTATTGTATGTAGGGCTCTTCTACCCAATGTTCTGTTGATTTATGTTCATAGAGACAAGAGGTAAACAACTGACTTGACATTCCTTGTTTGGTTGTCTTTTTAACCATTTCAAATCTAATACCCCTGGATTAGAACACGTGGATAAATGTAAAAGTAAAATTTCTAACTAAGAGTCGGTAAAATAAGCGAGCAGTTGTCCTGATGAAAACTTAACTTAAATGATGAGCACCGATTTATGCCATTGTGTGAACATTGCACATTATTAATTGCACTTAAATTAGCTGTGAAGATGGCAGCCATCAGTTCACCCTGACAAATCCTCCAAATGAAACTAGTGTCTATTGTTACAAAATTGAATCTTTAGTTTCTAATGGGTATTGTGATCACATCTGTAACAGATGCAAGATATAGCCGAGTGAAAGTTTTTTTAGCAGTAATGATGACTGATGTGTGATTTATATTTATTAATATTTTGAGTTTGGATCTTAAATCGCTGGCATATGGCTGTTGGTTTAATTTTGTGAAGGGGTTTAAAACTGTTGTGCCTTTCCAGAACCATGGCTTTAAATTAGGATGTGCATTCTGGAGAGTTAATGGAAGTTTATGCTAGGAGAATTTTTGCCTAGAGAAAAAACACTAAGCCATTAGCTTAGTGTCCTGGATGTGCAAAAGCCTTTGGGCAGTTGCAAGGAGACATGACTGGGGCCAGAGGAAGAATGGTTTCTCCGAGAATGAGCAGGATTGTTCACAGCAGTTCAGGAAATGTTACCTCAGTGAAAAAGTGTAGTTTGAGAAACTTCCAGACAAGGACTGTTTGGTTAGATGTCTGCACGCCATTAAGAGACTGAGTCTAAAAACTCTGTTCTTGGAGTGGTTAAGGGGTAAAAAAACCTTGCAGCTCACTGGAGTAGAACTGAGGAAAAATCAATTAAGTCAAACATACAGATGTGGAATTTTTTTATTTGGATTGTTGGGGATTATAAAGTGTTCTTGCTGTTTGAGGAACTGTGAAGTGATGCATTAGAGACTAAATGAAATTTTGTTTTTGAAATGTATTTGGAAAACTTTCAGACTATTATATAAGACTTGTTTGTTTTTTTTTGTCTAATAAGCTCCTGGTTCATTGTTTAAACCCAAATCTACAATCGTGTTTGCTAGTGAACGATTGCCACGTTAAATTAAAGAAAAACAAAATATGTCCTATTATGCCAGAATTCATTCTTGGATGTAACATGCCCAATAGTAACATCAACTGGGATCACAACAAATGGGACTCTTGCTGCATTCTGAGTTCATGACATTTAAAAGGGATCTGTCTCTTGTAAAGAAATGGGCACGTAGAGGTTCTGAACATAAAAATGACTGTTGCATTGAAGCTTATTTTTGAAGATAGCTTTAAAAGTTGACCGTGGTTTACTAAAGAAGTTGAATCTCTTGTCAAGAGGAAGAAGGAGGCTTATGTAGAGATGAGGCGTGAAGGCTCAGTGAGGGCGTTTGAGAGTTACAAGTTAGCCAGGAAGGACCTAAAGAGAGAGCTAAGAAGAGCCAGGAGGGGACATGAGAAGTCTTTAGCAGGTAGGATCAAGGAAAACCCTAAAGCTTTCTATAGGTATGTCAGGAATAAAAGAATGACTAGAGTAAGATTGGGGCCGGTCAAGGACAGTAGTGGGAAGTTGTGCGTGGAGTCCGAAGAGATAGGAGAGGTGCTAAATGAATACTTTTCGTCAGTATTCACGCAGGAAAAAGACAATGTAGTCGAGGAGAATACTGAGATACAGTCTATTAGACTAGACGGGATTGAGGTTCATAAGGAGGAGGTGTTAGCAATTCTGAAAGGTGTGAAAATAGATAAGTCCCCTGGACCGGATGGGATTTATCCTAGGATTCTCTGGGAAGCTAGAGAGGAGATTGCAGAGCCTTTGGCTTTGATCTTTGTCGTCATCGTCTTCAGGAATAGTGCCAGAAGACTGGAGACTAGCAAATGTTGTCCCCTTGTTCAAGAAGGGGAGTAGAGACAACCCTGGTAATTATAGACCAGTGAGCCTTACTTCAGTTGTGGGTAAAGTGTTGGAAAGGATTATAAGAGAGGATTTATAATCATCTAGAAAGGAATAATTTGATTAGGGATAGTCAACACGGTTTTGTGAAGGGTAGGTCGTGCCTCACAAACCTTATTGAGTTCTTTGAGAAGGTGACCAAACAGGTGGATGAGGGTAAAGCGGTTGATGTGGTGTATATGGATTTCAGTAAAGCGTTTGATAAGGTTCCCCATGGTAGGCTATTGCAGAAAATACGGAGGCATGGTATTGAGGGTGATTTAGCGGTTTGGATCAGAAATTGGCTAGCTGTAAGAAGACAGAGGGTGGTGGTTGATGGGAAATGTTCATCCTGGAGTTCAGTTACTAGTGGTGTACCTCAAGGATCTGTTTTGGGGCCACTGCTGTTTGTCATTTTTATAAATGACCTGGATGAGGGCATAGAAGGATGGGTTAGTAAATTTGCGAATGACACCAAAGTCGGTGGAGTTGTGGATAGTGCGGAAGGATGTTGCAGGTCACAGAGGGACATAGATAAGCTGCAGAGCTGGGCTGAGAGGTGGCAAATGGAGTTTAATGCGGAAAAGTGTGAGGTGATTCACTTTGGAAGGAGTAACAGGAATACAGAGTACTGGGCTAATGGTAAGATTCTTGGTAGTGTGGATGAGCAGAAAGATCTCGGTGTCCATGTGCATAGATCACTGAAAGTTGCCACCCAGGTTGATAGGGTTGTTAAGAAGGCGTACAGTATGTTAGGTTTTATTGGTAGAGGGATTGAGTTTTGGAGCCATGAGGTCATGTTGCAGCTGTACAAAACTCTGGTGCGGCCGCACTTGGAGTATTGCGTACAGTTCTGGTCACCGCATTATAGGAAGGATGTGGAAGCATTGGAAAGGGTGCAGAGGAGATTTACCAGGATGTTGCCTGGTATGGAGGGAAGGTCTTATGAGGAAAGGCTGAGGGTCTTGAGGCTGTTTTCGTTAGAAGAAGGTTAAGAGGTGACTTGATAGAGACATACAAGATGATCAGAGGATTAGATAAGGTGGACAGTGAGAGCCTTTTTCCTCGGATGGTGATGGCTAGCACGAGGGGACGTAGCTTTAAATTGAGGGGTGATAGATATAGGACAGATGTCAGAGGTAGGTTCTTTACTCAGAGTAGTAAGGGCGTGGAATGCCCTGCCTGCAAAAATAGTTGACTCGCTAACTTTAAGGGCATTTAAATGGTCATTGGATAAACATATGGATGATAATGGAATAGTTTAGGTTAGATGGGCTTCAGATTGGTTTCACAGGTCGGCACAACATCGAGGGCCGAAGGGCCTGTACTGCGCTGTAATGTTCTATGTTCTATCAGTTTTCTAGAAGTGGAAGATATAATGGATAATTTGAAATCTTTCACTAAAGCTACACTAAGAATTAGTGGATTAATTGAATTTAGGAGTAAAAGCCAAATCTTGAAAGAAGTTACCTAAATGATTATTCAGCATTTAGAATTAGAAGGGAAATATGAAACTGAGATACCACAGCTAGAATTAGCTGCAGTAGAAAAGAAAAAATTGTTGATTTAGAGAAAAGACAGCTTCTGTTCTTCTAACAAATCTTAATGAAAAGTGAGGGGAGAGAGAGCCAGATTGTGAATTTGAAGAAAAAGCTTGAACTTAAAAGACGACAAGATTTGATCACAGACAGCTTAAATAAAAAGATGATTCTGATTCCATGCAGGATTTAATTTAACTAAGAATCCGTACTTAGTATCTAGATTTGCTGAGGATGGACTCAAAAGATAATTCACTCCATTTGAAAAGTTAGCTGGACAGATTGTGTCAAAAGATGTTTGAACCTTTTAATGTTAGTTTTTGACAGTGCAGCTAGACTGCGTACATTAGTTTGTCAGAAGAGCAATCTACAATTTATGAAACTGTTAAAAAAGACAACACTTGCAGCTTCTGAACTTGTCTTTGAAGCTTAGCTATTAAATTTAGGACCATCAGCAAGAAACCTGACTTGACATTTGTTGTATTTGCAAGGGAAAAGGAAGTGCTGTTGGATCAGTGGTTTCATTCACTAAAGATAGAGAAAAATTTTGAAAACAAAGGAAACTGATTATTGAAGGATTCAGAAATAACATTCTTGCAAATCTTAAAAACTTGTGCTGAGCTTTAAATGTCAAAGATCAGGTAAGTAACAATTCTGGCAGTTCAGAGGAGGTAATGACGTAGTGGTAATGCTACTGGACAGGTAATTCAGAATCCCTAGCAAATGCACTGGGGGCATAGGCTTGAGCCCCATCATGACAGATGGTGAAATTTGTGTAAAAAAATTGTACTGAATTAAAAGCTAGCCTAATGGTGACCATGTAATTACTGCTGATTGTTGTACAAACTCTTCTGCTCTTGTCTTGAGTGAAGGACTGATCCCCCAGGGGATGAAATCTGTCGTCTTTGCCTGATCTGGCTTATGTGTGACAACATGTCACAGCAATGTAGTTGATTTTTAACTGCCTGCCGAAATGGCCCTAGCGAGCAACTCAGATTCAGTGACACCGACATCCATGAACAATTTTTTGAAAAAGATAACCCATGATCTCCTTGCACAGTCAGTCAGTGGGAATCCAAAATTAAAAGTCTACAGATGGAAGAGCTACTGGTTTGAGGGAACAAGCAGAAGGATTCCAAAATAGTAAAGGGAAAAACAAATTAGAAGCAAAATAGATGACCAGAAACTGAACTGGACTTGACATACAAATACAATGGTTACGAATGCAGGTCAGAGGCTAGGAATCCTGCATTCCTCCTGATTACCCAAAACCTGTGCACCATCTCTGGAGCAGAAGTCAGGTCTGCTGGAGTAGTCCCCACTTGCTTCCAACAACACTCAAGAAGCTTAGCATTATCCAGGCAAAGCAGCCCGCGTGATTGGTACCACATCCACAAACATGCAGTCACTCCAACCACCAATACTCAGTAGCAGCAGTGTCTGATATCTACAAATGCCCTGCAAAGATTCATCCAAGATCCTAAGGCAGCACCTTACAAACCGACAATCAATTCCATCTAGATGGACAAGGAAAGTAGATAGATGGGATCACTGCCACCTGCACGTTCCCCTTCAAGCCACTCACCATCCTGACTTGGAAATGCTTTGCCATTCATTTATTCACTGGTTGAAATCCTGGAATTCCCCGTAGCAACATTGAAGGTGGCAGATGGTCATTGTAGCCCATAGACTGCAGTGGTTCATGAAGGCAGCTCACCATCACAGTTTCAAGGATTGGACAATGAATGCTGGCCCAGCCAGCAATGACTATATCCCATGAGTGAATAAAAAATGTGTCTGTACTCCTCACTTAGTTTTAAATTGAAGCTTCTGAATAATAAAGCTATTCTTTTGAGCCCTGTTAATTCAATAACTTATTTATTTAGGTTTTGCTTGCTGTGCATGCTAATGTTGAAGATCGTGGTATCAAGGGAGACATAACTCCATTGATGGCAGCTGCCAGTGGAGGCTACGTAGACATAGTCAAATTGCTACTGGCCCATGACGCTGATGTAAATGCTCAGTCTTCAACAGGTAAGTAATGAAGTTATTTAGCTATCTAGTTTCAGTGCTTACATAAAGTGAGATGGCACTTCAGACTTTTAAAACTTAATTTACTTTTTCTTTTAGGAAATACAGCACTCACTTATGCCTGTGCTGGTGGGTTTGTTGATGTTGTCAAAGTACTTCTGAAAGCAGGGGCCAATATTGAGGATCACAATGAAAATGGTCATACACCTTTGATGGAAGCAGCAAGTGCTGGTCATGTGGAAGTTGCTCGGGTACTTTTAGAATATGGCGCAGGAATCAATACTCACTCAAATGAGTTCAAGGAAAGTGCACTTACGCTGGCATGTTACAAAGGTATGATGTTGATGTTTCATGAGGTGTATATTATGTGGCAAAATATTCTGCATGTTAACAAATCCCTGAAAGGAGCAGGGAAGTTACATACGGTAATTAAGAAGTGATACATAGCTTTATCAGCTGACACAAAATACAACTGCAATGAGGTTGTGCTGAAACTTGCCTGTTTAGGCCACAACTGAGTACTGCCTTAAATTTTTGGTCACTGCATTATAGGAAGAATGTGCTTGCATTGGAGTGGGTGTGACGTAGATTTATGAAGATGCTGCCTGGACTAGAGGGTTTGAAATAGGAAAGATTGCATAGGCTGGGGTTGTTTCCTTGGCATAGTGAAGCTTGATATGGCACCTGCTGAAGATTGAGGGTCATAGGGTAGTTGGGAAGGCACTTTCTCCAATGGTGGAGGGGTCAATTAACAGAGGTTTAAAGCGAAGGAGAGTTGAAGCTAATGGGAATCTGGAATTCACTGTTGAGAAGGATGCTTGAGTCAGAGACTGTTGTAATACTTATAAGCAATATTGTCATTCTTCCGTATCTGTAAGGGTTTTGTTCCTAAACACCCCCACGAATGATGAATTCATGTGTGGAGCTTAATAACTTAGGATAAAAATAGAGTTAGGTTCCCAGACCCTAAGATTACGACTTCTTGCCTATTATTTTTAGGTTAAAATAATAAATGTTACTGACCTTGTTAATACTTAGAGTATGTTTGTAATATCAGAATGAAAATTAGCATGGAAAACAATGTACAGTATCTATGCAGTCAGCAGCCTAAGTGACAGACTGTAACTAATGCAGTGCAACCCTAGTACCTGGCCACGAAAGTGGTCACCGAGATGGGACTTTTTCCCCATGGGTGTTGATTAATTGGTTACTTATTTTTTGGCATAGTTAGGCAAATACACAAAAGAACGATTTCATGGATACAGAAGAATGACTAACTGAATTTAGATATTCATTTATTTTGCCATAGCCTCCGTAGCTATGGACCAAAGGCTGTAAAATTGAATTAGTGTGACCGATTTTACGGACTGGCATGAGCATGATGGGTCGAATGGCCTCTTGTGCTGTAAATATTGGACTCTATTTACTTAAAAATGCATTAAATTTAAATTGTAGCCACTTAGAAAAGATACCCAAACTAGCAGCAATTGGTATTGTGATGTATAAATAAATGAATTAGTTGGCTTTCCTGAGAAGACTTAATTGAGATACCTTTCAACTTTGTTATGATGATAGATTGGAGATAGGAACTCAAATACCTGATAACCATTTTTAGAGCAGTTGGCATAGTATGGAATTTTGTGTGATATACTTAATAAAATTTTATTAAGATGAATATTGACAAGCTGTTTTGAAATAGTTCCATAGTAACTAAAGTTTCTTTGAAACCTTGTGCTGTTATATCCGTATTATCTGGGTGTTCCAATACTACGTAAAGACTTTCAAAATCAGCCCTTCAAAGGATAATTTCATTTTCTTTGAGCTATATTGATGCATTCAGCATTCATTCTTCATTTAGAAGAGGGAGGAAAAGATAAAGATAATCTATATCTAGACTAACTAGGGCGGTATGGTGGCTCAGTGGTTCGATTACACCCTCGGGCGACAGTCTATGTGGAGTTTGCACATTCTCCCTGTGTCTGCGTGTTTCCTCCGGTGCTCCAGTTTCCCCTCACGGGCAAAGATGTGCAGGCTAGGTGGATTGCCTATGCTATATTGCTTGTAGTGTTCAAGAGATGTCTAAATTTAGGTGGGTTATAGGGAATGGGTCTGGGTGGGATGCTCTGAGGGTCGGTGTGGACTTGTTGAGCTAAAGGGCCTGTTTCCACACTGTAGGGATTCTGAGGCAGCACGGTGGCTCAGGGGTTAGCGCTGCTGCCTCACAGCGCCAGGGACCCGGTTTCGATTTCATCCTCTGGCGACTGTCTGTGTGGAGTTTGCACATTCTCCCCGTGTCTGCATGGGTTTCCTCCCACAGTCCAAAGGTGTGCAAGGTAGGTGGATTGGCCATGCTAAATTGCCCATAGTGCCCAGGGATGTTTAGGTTAGTTGTGTTAGACATGGGAAATGCAGGGTAAGGGGAATGGGTCTGGGTGTGATGCTCTTACAAGGGGCGGTGCGGACTTGCTGGTCTGAATATCCTGTTTCCACACTGTAGGGATTCTATGATTCTAAGCGAACATAGAAATACCATTCTAATATAAGATACATCTACGATAGCAAAAAGACTGATTTAACTTTGACCTCCTCCAAGATGTGTCTCTCTCTTAAAATGCTATAATTTAACAAATGAATAGCACATACACTATTTATTTGGCTTTAAGAACCTAAAAAGGGACAAGAGTACATCTTATCATCTCTCAAGCTTTCTCTGCTATTCATTCGGATAATGTTTGATCTACTGCCTCAACCGTATTTGCCTCCCCCATTTCTCTCGATTTCTGAGAGTCCAAAAATGTATCAACCTCTGTGTATCAAATATATTCAACAACTGAGCAAAATACTGATTTTTGAGATGGAAAACTTCAAAGAATTCTAAGAATTCCATTAAAACACCACTTTGCATCACAGTTTTACAGAGAAAATTCATAGGCTTCTTTCCATCTGAAATTGAAAATTAAATACAACTTCATACATGAAAACTGTTCTAAATGTATTTAGAAGATGACACATCAAAATGTTTATTCTTAATCTTGGTCTGTGTATCAGGACATTTGGAAATGGTACGGTTTCTTCTTGAGGCTGGTGCTGATCAGGAGCACAAAACAGATGAGATGCATACCGCTTTAATGGAAGCATGTATGGTAAGCATTATTGTGCATCATCTTTTTCCTACTCCTTGCAAAAATGCTGCACCAGTGTTTTAAAGTCTTGATTTGTTACACTTTTTTAGTCCAGTAAGTACAATGTTAATTTGTCTTGAATGAGATAATTAGCAAACTTAATGATAGTGCAGATTAGTGACTACGCATTGTGTGAGGGCAACACACAGATTTTCCAAAAAATAATTAAAAACACTGGAATGAGGAAGTTGTGATTTTCAAGACCTTGTATTTCCTTGTACAGTAACCTGTTTCAGGTTTTTGAGTATGTGTTCATGAATATTTCTACAGAAACCTGAGGATTTTTAAGCAGAAGATGAACTTTGCTTCCTACCTACAATTGATTGCATTATGTTGTGATGAATGATGTCTTATTCACCTTTAATGTAAAGTAAATGTTTGTTTTCTTTGACTGTTTTAGATTCATAACTGGATTTGTATTTATTGATTGTGTTGATCTATGCTTTACATTAGAAAGGAATGTCCTGGCTATTTTAACACATCAAGATGCTGATAATTGTCTTTGTTGAATAGGATGGCCATGTTGAAGTGGCTCGCCTCCTTTTGGATAGTGGTGCACAAGTAAACATGCCAGCTGATTCTTTTGAGTCTCCATTGACTCTTGCTGCTTGCGGTGGTCATGTGGAGTTAGCAGCTTTGCTCATTGAAAGAGGAGCAAACCTGGAAGAAGTCAATGATGAAGGATATACGCCATTAATGGAAGCTTCACGAGAAGGTCATGAGGAAATGGTAGCATTGCTGCTCGCCCAGGGTATGAAATGTCCTGTGTATTTAACTCTACATGTAATGAGGAGTCACTGACCTAGCTTTGGAACTGTTGACTTCTTACTGAGCATGCATATTTCTTTATATTTCATTGGCGTATTTGAACTTAGTACTATAGTTTAAATAATTTCAGCTTCTGGTGTCCTTTTTAATTTCACAGGGACACAGGCTGAATTATCCACCTACACATCTCAGGGAAAAAAAATTACAATCAGCAAAGGCTGCTGTGCCAATATAGCAATAGATTGGTCAGAGACTTCCACATTGCAGCTAATGATTGACCAGGAGGGTCTTGTTTGTCTGTTGAGTTCAGATAGATGACAGTCTCGGTTGTTGAAACTATTTCAAGTAAAAGAGAAATCTTACTATGTCTCAATCAAGAGATGCCAGTAAAACAAACATATCTTCAGAGAATCCACAATAATGATATTTGACTTGCCTTACCTTTATCTCACTAACTGCTATACTTTGTTCCCATGTCTCTTTAAGTAAGCTGAGTCATTTTCTTAGTTAACATACTTTTTAAATTGTACAGTTACTATTGTGGATGGAAAAGCAATCTGACTTAGCTGTTTGTGTGGCCTGATAAGAAAACTACCGCTGCATTGAAATATAGAAATGCTTTGTATTACCTTTTATTCCCCCACTGAGTTATTCTCTGAAGTAGTCACCAGCTGTGTCACACTATGTAGGTTAAAGCCAGTGATGAAGCTTTGCAATAAGTCCCTTGGACTATGTCAACAACTTGGATTGTAACTCGCCTTTTTTTTTAAAAATATAGTATTTGGGTAGCTTAGTGCTTAAAACTTGAGAGCTCCCTAATTTCAGATGCAAAACAAAACTATTGCCAAACCAGTGATAACTAAAATCATTAGAGCTTAATTGAGCAAACTGTTCTTTAATTATAAATTGCTGCTTGGACTTTTTAGGAGCCAATATAAATGCACAGACAGAGGAAACCCAAGAAACAGCTCTGACCCTAGCTTGCTGTGGAGGCTTCTTGGAAGTTGCAGACTTTTTAATAAAGGCAGGAGCCGATATTGAATTGGGTTGCTCTACGCCACTGATGGAGGCTGCTCAAGAAGGTCATCTTGAATTGGTCAAATATTTACTTGCAGCAGGTGTGTTCCTAATCCTAATATCCCAAATGAGGTTTTGCTGTTTTACTTCGCAAGCAAAAAAATGCGTAGCAGTTTAGAAGTTTGAAAGTACTGCCATATGTCTGTGCAGTGTGCGACTTTTAATGTTGTTATGCAGTGTGGTGTACATCCTTAACTCTCCACATGATCTAACTGTGTACGTAGTGGCAAAATACAATCTCGTGGAGTTAATGTTGGTTGTTAAATCAAATTTAAGTTTCAAAAATAGAATATTGAACATGTCTTTAATGTGCTTAAATCTTATAATCATTCAATTTTAATGGTAATAATCAGTCTCTTCACCCATGTTGCAAGTAGTCCTCATTAAAAAAAAAGTGCAGTGCTTTGTTAAACACTTCTCTTGACCTGATCACCAATAATGCAGAAAAAATATAATTTTTTTTTGTTTTTTCCTGCTTGATTTCTTTTTGTTTTATTTTGGTGCTTATTTTAACAACCTTTTTTGAGTTTTGAATTAGTTTTCCTTTGATCAAAAAAAAGCACATTTTAACTTTGCAGTTCAGGTGAGATGAATATGATGTTCAGTCCAAACACAGACTCTAATTTGGGCACTGATTTTGGTAATTGCAAGTGTGGGTTCACAGATAACAAGAATTCCTTGCAATAAATTGTTTTCATTTCTTTGGAAGCTCAATTACCTCAGTCACTAAAAGGTAAGCGCATTTAGCATGTTGAAAGAATACATTTCAATTATTGTTGGTGCTAACCAACTCTTAAAAATTCTATTAGAGGGGTAATGAAGAGCCATCAACTTCAAGTGGAGCGCTCAGAATGTTCCATTTAAGGTCTGTTAGATGTCAGATCTCACTTATGAAACTAAGTGATCAAGTCTTGCATTTGAGTTAGAAATTGCAGCCAGAATTTATAAATGTTTCACTTCTCTACTACTTTAATGAATTTTATACACTTAATTTTTCATTAAAATGTTACATTTCTTAATGAAGCGATAAGCCTTAAATGTCTTTTTACGTATAAAATGTGTTCAGTATCATTTGCATGTTGTATTTGTAATGTTAAAGAGTTCTTGTTTCTGTTAGGAGCAAATGTGCATGCCACTACAGCTACAGGGGATACAGCTTTAACATATGCCTGTGAAAATGGGCATACTGATGTTGCTGATGTTCTTTTACAAGCAGGAGCTGATTTGGTAAGAATCACTATTTTGTGGCAGTGTATTACACCAGTCAACACATGCAAATATCAAGGTTTCTATAACCACAATTGATACTATAAATTTAAACCTTTCTAGCAAGTATTCAATACTGTGATTTTAAATTTGCTTCAAATAAAAGATTCTTACTGGCTGGTTATATTATTTGTTTAATAGGCTCATAACAGAAGTGTGCTAGTAATTATTAAATAAAATGTTGAACCTCACTTTCGAAACTGTGCACAATCTATTTTAGAATTCTAGTTTTTGAAACCTTTTTTTCATTTAGAATCCAAAGCCACTTTTATGAGGTTGCAAAAGTTTTCTTCCTTTTTTAGGAACATGAATCTGAAGGTGGGAGGACACCCTTGATGAAAGCTGCAAGAGCTGGCCATTTGTGTACAGTACAGTTCCTCATTAGCAAAGGTGAGCCTTCATCTTTTGTCCTGTAAAATGTTTTAAAATGTTGCATTGCTCACAACTGTATAAACCTGAGATTATAATTGATAATCCATGATAAGCAGATATGCCGGTATGAATGAACTTCGATTATTGATCATTGGCTTCATTTGGTGGGCAAAGCCTTAGAAGTCTCAAGACAAACAGCCCTCCAAGAAAAGAAATTTTGCCGCACGCCATTTTAAACGGGAGACCCCCTATTTCTAAACAAATTATGCCTTCAGAACGTTTCTAGTCTTATGGAATCTGGAACTGTCAAGCCCTCTTCAAATCTTGTCTTTCAGCAAGATCATGTCTTGTTTTTCTAATTGGAGCTTAGAATAGGACCAACCTGCTCAACCTATCCTCATAACAAAACCCCTTGCAATAAAAGCTAACATTACAATTGTATTCGTAATTGCTATACCAACGTGCAATCTTAGAGATTTATGTACAAGGCCCAATCCATCTGTGCTACTGCATTCTGCAGTCTCTCTCAATTTAAATATGCTGTTTTTCTGTTGTTCTTGCCGAAGTGGGCAAGTTCACATTTTTCCACATTATACACTGAAATTTTTGCTCACACCGTTAATGTATCTTTTTTATCTTTAGAAAATGTGGGTATCACTTGCTAGACCAGGATTTATTGACCATCGCTAATGTGTAGAAGGTGGTGAAGGGCTGCTGCCTTGAATCATAGCAGTCCCTGTAGTGTAGGGACACCACAGTGCTGTTAGGTGGCAAGTTCCACGATTTTGATCTGGCAACAGTGAAGGGATGTCAATACATTTCCAAGTCCAGATGGCTTGTGACTTTAAAGGGAACCTGCGGGTAGTGATGTGGTCATGCACCTGCTGCTTAGTCTTTCTAAGTTGGAGAGGTCATTGGAAAATGCAGCTCAAGGAGCCTTCGTGAGTTACTACAATGCATCTTGAAAATGTATACAGTGCTGTCATTGCACATTGGTGAAAGAAGTAAATGTTGAAGCTGATGGGATCAAGTGCCAGCCAATTTTTCTGTATGATGTCAAGCTGCTTAAGTGCAGTTGAGCTGCAGTCATCCGAACAAAGCAAGATTTTTTTCACCACACTACTGACTTGTGCCTTGTTGATGATTCACAGGCACTGGGGAGACAGGAGGAAAGTTGGTCGCCACAGGGTTCTTGGCCTCTGTCCTGATCTTGTAACTACTGTACTTGAAAGACTTGTCCCGGTTCTGTTTGTAGTTATGGTAACATCCAAGATGTTGATAGAGATGCCATTGGATGCCATGTAGAAATGGTTTCCCTTGTTAGAAATGGTAATTGTCTGGCACTTGTGTGACAAGAGTACCACTTGCTATTTGGTCCAAATGTGGATATTGTTCAGGACCTGATGTATATGGACATGAGCTGTTTCAGTAGCTAAGTGGTCGTGAATGTTGCTGAACATTATGCAATCATCATTGAACATCCTGACTTCTGACTTATGATAGATTAAGGTCATTGAAGCAATTGAGGATGATTTGGACTTCAAACACTACTCTGTGAAGCTCCTATTATGAGATGATTGACCTCCAACAACCATCTTCCTTTCTGCTAGTTACGACTCCAACCAGTGGAGAGTTCTTTCATACCCATTGGCTGTAGTTTTGCTAGAGCTGCTTGATGCCATACTGTGTCAAATGCTGCATGATGTTGAGGCAATTAATGTCAGCCATGGAGTTCAGCTCTCTTGTCCATGTTTGGACCAAGGCTATGATGATGAGCAGCTGAGTAGCCCTGGTGGAACCCAAGCAGTGACATTTGAGCAGGTTGTTTCTTTGTAATCGCATGCTTGATAGTGCAATTGACAGCCCCTTCCTTCCTCTGTGGTAATTGGTCAGAGTGGATTAATATTGCTTTAAGTGGACTGCACATTATTGGGCAGTTTTCCAAATTATTAAGTCAGTGCCACTGTTGTGGGTGTACCAGAGCTGCTTGGCTTGTGGATTGGCTAGTTTTCGAGCAGCTCTTCAGTATTGTGCCTAGAATGTCAGGGCTGACAGCCTTCGCGGTGTTCGGTGTTTTCAGCTTTTTCTTGACAACTTGTGGGTAGAAGGGCCTCTTCTGTGCTGTACAGCTCTGACTGTATGAATTGAAATGACTGCAGACTGGCAGTTTGTGATGCTTGGGACCTCCAGAGGAGGCCAAGATAGACCGCGCACTCGACACTTCTGGCTGAAGATGGGTATTCTCTCTCTCTCCACGCACACGCACCCCAAAACTGCCACCACCCGTCATCATCATTGCGGATGGGCGTATCTGTGGAGCTTCCAGTGACTGTAGGTTCATTGGCCACGACCATTCTTAGCTGGGTGTTTTACGATTGGTTGTGGGATTACTGTGTCCTGTACATCACATGCTGCTTCCATTGTTTGACATGCAGGCCGATGTCTCAATTTTAGGTATACCTGTGGCTGTTCCTGGCATGCATGTCTGCTCACTTCATTGAACAATGGTTAATCACCTGGCTTTGGTAGTAGTCGAGTGACAAATTTGCTAGGCCATCAAGTATTGAATACAGTTCGACTGATCACCCACAGTACTTCATAGATGCTCAGCTTTCAGTTGCTAGACCTGTTCAGTCTGTTCCATTTGTCATTGTTGTAGTGGCACACAACCTGGAGAGTATGGATGGTATCCTCAAAGGCATTTTTCTTTGTAAGGACTGAAGTAATGACATCCACTGTACTGATTCTGTCCTGGACCAATGCATTTGCTTTGGCGTGGGATAGATGCCTTGAGATTCCATGGGGTCCAGAGTTGAGGACTGACCAGAGAAACTTTCCCAAATGTATCTCATTCTGCTCTGGTATGCCTGTGCTACTGATTGGATGTATCCGGGGAGGATGCTGCCTGGGGCGTTGTCTATAAGCAATGATTCCATGAGTGTTTCCTGACTAGTATGCAGGACAGCTCTCCTGATTTTGTCACAAGCTTCCAGATGTTGGAAAGGAGGACTTTGCAGGGTCAACAGGGTTGTTTGCCGTTTGTTGTTTCTCTTGCCTAGGTCACTGCGGTGATCCGTGGTTTCATTTGCTTTCTTTCAAATTTATGAAAAATCAAACTTATGGTTTGCTGGGCAATTTCTGAGGATAGCTAAGAGTCATCCACATTGAGAGTCTGGAGTCTCTCGTAGGCTGGACCAATTAAGAATGGCAGATTTCCCTCCCTAAAGAATATTGGTGAACCAGATGGGTTTTTAGGATTGACAGTAGTTAATGGTAACATGGCCACCATTAGGTCAACTTTTAATTACACTTGAGTTCACATTTCACTGTCTGCCATGTTAAGATTTGAATCCCAGGTTTCTGGATTACAAGTTTAGTGACATTACCATCACACCACTAACACTGTCACTGTCACTGCCTAGATTGCTTTGCTGACTTTTTGTATCCTCCTCTCAGTTTGCTTCCTGCTAATTTTATATCAGCAAATTTGGTTATTGTGCCTTCATCTCAGTCAGTCATAAATAGCAACCTAAACAAGGATTCCTGTTGCGCTAGTTGAGTTTGCCAAATTGAATCCTGATTCTGTGTTGCCTGTTAGTAAACTAATCCTCTACCCATTCTCATGTATCCCCTCCAAACACCATTGAGCTGCTATCTTGTGTAGTAATCTGTTATGCAGCATCCCAACAAATGCCTTTTGGCAATGCAAGCATGCTGCACCTGGTTCTCCTTTACTCCCCTTGCTTGTATATCCTGAAAAACACAAATTTGTCAATTATGGTTTACCTGACAAAACCATCTTGACTCTTCTTGCTCGTATGTTGGTTTTCCAAGTGTTCTCCGACTACGCTTTTAGTCTCACCAGTCTTTTGAAGCAATGATAACACATTGCGTTATTTATGGAGTTTAGTGGATCTACCAGAGGTATGTAGACACAAGGAGGACTTAGATGTGGTTTTCCCTTTCTTCATCCTGCCTGTAGCATCAGAGTAAAAGTTTTTAAATTGAATATCTGAAATATTATAAGTTATTGTACCCTAACTAAGTGGTGTTCATGATAATACTAAAACTAAAGCAAAATATGTAGTTTGCAATACAGTCAAGACACAGTTGTTTCACACAAACTAGGCTTTAACTTTGTCTTTTCAGGAGCAAATGTCAACAGGGCTACAGCTAACAATGATCATACAGTGGTCTCATTAGCATGTGCTGGAGGGCACCTCGCTGTCGTTGAACTCCTTTTGGCACACGGAGCAGATCCTACACATCGATTAAAGGTATTGAAAAGTTGCTACACAACTCATTTTTGTAAGACTGTAAACAATATAACACTTGAATTTTCTAAAATGATATTTGTTATATCCCCTTTTCTGGTAAAGGATAGATGGCTTAATTTTTGTTTCTTAGGATGGTTCCACTATGCTCATAGAAGCTGCTAAAGGGGGCCATACAAATGTGGTTTCATACTTGTTGGACTACCCAAACAACATCCTGCCTGTGCCAGGACCAGATGTGGCTCAGCTCACACCACCTTCACATGACCAGTCTCAGGTGAGTTTGTGTGTTATTTCTGACTTGAAGCACCTCACTAAAATTTTAGACGTTCATTTTCTTTCAGGTCAACATGAAAGCTGGCCATTTGCTTCTCAAATGCAAATGCAAACTTGAGAGGCTAGAGATTTTAGTTGAATAATGCAACCTTGTGGTATGCAGTTAAGCCATTCTTGGTCAAGTTTGTTGTGTTATATTTCAATGGGTGAGTCTTTGGTACATTCTAACTATCATCCGTGTTAGTTTTGTAAACAGAGTAATTCAAAGCTAATACCCTCCTAATTGAGCATGTCGTTAGAATGTTACTGTGGCTGAGGGACTTCAATTATGTGCAAAAACTGGGAAATTCAGAATTGTTCTCCTTGGACCAGGGCAGATTAAGATTTAAACAGTGATGCATAAGGAGAAATTTATTTGCAGTGGCAGAAATATTAGTAGCCAGAGTGTACAGATTTAAACTGGCAAATAAAGCTGAGGTGATTTGAGGAAAAGTTGTTTGTGCAGTGAGTAATGAAAGGGTAGTAGAAGCAAATTTATTCATAATGTTCAAAAGAGAATTGGATAAATATTTGGAGGGAAAAGAACAGGGTTGGGGAACTAAGTAGACCTCTTTTAAAAAGAGTTAGCACAAGTGTGTTTGACTGTGTGACCACCACCTGTGTGCAGTACTATTCTAAGATTCTGTGAATTGAAGTGAAAGCATAACTTAAATGATGAATAACAGAACAAACTGGCTTCAGTCCATAAGATAGACACACACAAACTTTTCAACCAGGCACATTAATGTGTTCCAGGCATTTCTCCATAAACGCCACATTATGGATCAATATAAACAGTTAAAGTCCATCTATACTTTGTGATATGCAACTTCTTCACTAGTCATATTTACTGTTGTGCCTTAACTTTGATTAAGAGGCGGACAAACCAAGCTGCAACAGTGATGCAAAATAAAAATTGTAGTGCTAAACTCTGATTATTGCTAGATTAAACAAATGTGTGGTTGAACTGCATTGATGTCCACTGAACATTAATGCGGGCTATACACCTTTAAAACTTTCAATAATGACTTCAGTCAGAAGGTTGTATTAAACTGTATAGGGCAATTACAAGAAAAATTCTTATGGAACAGTTGTAGATCATGATGAAACCTTATAATGGAATGACCACAGTAAATGGCCAATCTTAATCCACATTCAGCAGAAGAAGTGAACAATAATCCTGGGATTGTTCTCCTCAAAGCAAATGAGGTTGATGAGAAATTTGATAGTGAATACTATTGTTTCCGGAATAACTTTCCCATTAACTTATACAAGCATCAGAAGAATGTAATTTCATGGTTTTTTTGGGCAAGGAATGCAGGGAGCATAAACAAACTTTCTTGGGCAGTAAATAGTAATCAACCAGAACTCTACTCACAAGGGTGGAGGTAACAGATATGGTTAATGATTTCAAAAGGAAATTAGCTCAGCACTTGAAGGGAATCCATCTTTGTGTGAAGGGTGTAATACAGACGAATGTGATCAAGTGGATAGCTCCATAGGGAATTTGACATGGATGTTATGGGCCAGGTAGTGCCTTCTCTGTTACAATGATTCATTCATCATGCAGTTGTACAGCAACTCGTTGGCATTAGAGAACCCCCTACTCATTCAAAACGTGGCAATGATGCAGACTCGAATTTTGTCCATGCTCTCTCTCGTTATATTTGCTATCTTCAGGAGCAGGAAGTGCTTGGATCTCATGATGTTGGATTGAAAGGTTGTGATGACTCTTTACTCATTGCAGCTTCATGCCAAAAACCAGCTGCTGTTTTTATCTGTGAAGTCAGCTATTGCTTTCCTTGTTCTTAAAGTGACAAGGCTTACCCCTTGCAAAAGCTTGTCATCCTGAATGGCTAAAACATCCAACACTTTTGCATTGCAATGTTGCCCTTCCACTGAGTCCTGGTCATCAGCTGGATGCCTCCTGTGATAATAGCCATTAAATCCTGAGTCCTGAATATTGGTCCATGATGTACATTTACTCTCTTTTATAGTATGTCCCTGTATCTTGACATAAGAAGTAACTGTGGGGAGAATACAAGGGGAGCTGTGGACAAGTTAATTGAGGGAGCATTGATGTGGCAGAGTATGACGTAGTGAAGTGTCAAGTTATTCATCTTGGTTGCAAGCACAGAAAAACAGATACAAAAGAAAAGTTGTGCACCGTGTAAATGTGCATGTATATGAGATATATGGATGTGTTTGCACAAGTAACATGCAGTGGTATGTAGCTACAGCAAACAATTATAAAGTAAAATGGCATGTGGTTTTCATTGTAGGGAGTTTGGAGTGCAGGAATGAAAAAATCTTGATACAGTTGTATAAAACTTTGGTGAGAGCCGACCTAGAATTCTGTTGCAGTTTTAGCTTCCATTTTTAAGGAATCGCTATAAACTTGTATTGGAGACAGTATGGCAAAATTTCACTAAATTGATGCCTGGGTGAGGTGGTGTCCTATAATGGGCCTTTATGCTCTGAAGCTTAGAAGACTGAGAGGTAGTCTCACTGAAACCGGAGATTGTGAACTGTTGTCTTGATATAGAAGCAGATTATTTTTGTTGTTTAGGGAATCAAGAACATGAGGTCATGGTCTGAAGCTAAGTGACCAATCATATAAGAGATTTCTTCCTTTGTTGTGATTCGTTGAAATTTTCTAACTTTAGACCCTTCATTGTTGCATACCCTTAAAGTTGGGATAGACAGCCTTTAGTATCATAGAATTGACAAATATGGGGAATGTACTGAAAGTGGAATTAAAGCCCAAAATTAAGCCATGATCACATAGAATAGCCAGTTAAATAATTGAGTAACTTGATGAAAGTAATAAGATTGCTGTGGACTTTGAAAAAAGCATCTGATGAAGTTTCACGTTGGCCTGCTTGACAAAATTCAATCCTGCACGATTAGGAGGGCAGGCACACAATTGGCTAAGGGACAAAAAATACAATGTAGTGGTGTACATTTTGTTTTCAGACTGATAAGAAGGGTGCTTGCTTCCTCATGGGTCAGTATTAAGACATCGGCTCTTTTATTTATATAAATAAAGTTGGCTATGCAGAGAATAATTTCAATATTTGCAGCTGGCATAGAGTTCTGGAGTAATGAGGTGGACAGTAACAGATTTGGGAAGACAGACTATCGCAACATTGTGGTGAATGAAAGATATAATTTGGTAGGAAAAGATAGGAAAGCAATATAAACTGGTAAAATTTAAAAGAAACAGAAACCTGAGGAACGCATGCATACAAGTATGTTAAGTGCAGGACAGAAGATAGTTTAAAACGCTTGTGGAATCTTTGGCTTTAAAAGCAATGGCATAGAATATGAAAGGCAAAGGGTAAAATATAGTTTTTTTTTTTTTCTAAAATCTTTAGCTGGAGTACATTGCCCAATTCTCCCCCTGCATCTAAGGATTGATGTTAAGGTGTTGGAGAAAGTGCAGAGAGGATATTTATTAGATTGGTTCCATTACATTGAGAAACTGAAGAAGAGGGTTGATTCCCTTAGAACAGAGAAGGTTAGAGAAATTTTGATCAAGATGTTCAAAAGCATTAGGTGACAGGTGGGTCATTAACCAAAGATCTCAGATTTAAGATAATTAACAAAGAATTGGAAGAGAGATTAGTTTTGTTTTTACTAACTTATGATCTGGATGCAGTATCTGTAAGGTGGTGAAAGAAATCTCAATACTGAAGAAGGATCCAGACCCGAAACGTCAGCTTTCCTGCTCCTCTGATGCTGCTTGGCCTGCTCTGTTCATCCAGCTCTACACCTTGTTATCTCAGATTCTCCAGCATCAGCAGTTCCTACTATCTCTGAATCAATATTAGTATAAAAGTGATTTGGATAAGTATTTGAAGGGAAAACACTTTGAGAGCTATGGAGAGTAAACGGAGGAATAGGACTAGCATATATAACCCTTTGTAGGAGGAATTCTTTGGTTTTTGTATCTTTAAGTTTTACTAAAAGTTTAGTATTACCATTTGAATGAAAATTCTAACTGAAACTAGGTATCACTTGCAGGCTAGAGTGAAAACTGTGACTGCAGTATTATTGGTCTACATTGAATTGTTTTATTTCAGGTTCCCAGAGTACCGGTACAAGCACTTGCCATGGTAGTTCCACCCCAGGAGCCTGACCAGTCTCCAGCCAATGTTGGAGCTACACTTTCTGTAATTAATAAAGGTGAGATTCTTTTGTTTGTTTTACTGGTTAAGGGAAGAAGTTGATGCACTTTGCTGTGGATATAGTTTGCTTCCAATTTCTATCTCTTAGGGACCCGAGCCTCAAAGAAACCACACTGAAGGAAGCATGAAGGAATATGTAGGAAGTAAAATTGATATCTGTAACAAGTCTGTTTGATGTTCTAATTTAAACACATGGTTTCAGGAGGCAAGTTTAGTTTTCAATTTGGGTTTTTTCTGCATGATTTGTTTAAGACCCATATATATGTAACTAACAGTTCAGATATTATTTGTGTCCCTTGAAAGTAAAATTATTTGTCTGTGATAATGGTTTCCTGGATTTTTAACTGATCATCAATCTCGTGTCTAATTCCTAAAGGTAGAATATGGGGTTAAAAGTTTTAATGGTAGTGAAGTTTAGTGTTAGGAATGCCAACTTGTTTTGCTTTTGTGTCGAAGAGATAGAAAGTTGAATATTTGGAGAAGCGCATGCCCTTGGTAGCTCAGTATGTAGTTATGATTTCTGAGTTCCAACTGAAATCAAAAATGTTCAAGCAGCTTAATGTTGCTCATGTTGCTCTAATGTGGCTCTTTAGGTCATTGCAGAATGTTCTTGGGAAGTCCATGCATTAATCAAAGTAGCAGTTTTATGAGAAATATTTAGTGTAGTTTGCTTCATATGCAATTAGTATTCCGAAATTGAGTGCACCAATATTGTTTTCATAGATTGTCATAAGAATTCTGACCTAGAACCTAGTGCAGTTTTCATGAGGAAGTTGGAAGTGATGGGAGTACATCCCTGTGTCTTTTTAATTTTATTCAAAATTCCTAATGAAGGGTAATTAAGAGATTCACTAAACTTCACATAGTAAGGAGACAAGTAATCCTCTCTTGCCCTTGAGATGCTGTCTTGCCGTCAATGTCTTTTAAAATAATGGGATATCTCAGGGTGTTGCAGGCACTTGTGAAATAGTTAGTTAGGTTTTTAAGAAGATGATCTCCCATGATGACAATACCTCTTTCCCCCATTCCCTGCCTCTCCCCTCCCCCAAAAAGTGTTTTTAATAAACAAACCATGGGTTAACCAGCAGACAATTTCAGTAGATGTATTAGACCAGTATTAGGACTTTGAGGTGACTGCCCCATTTATTCTTCAATCTGCATACAGAACACTAGATGCCACCTGTTTGGATTGTGTTGAGCATTGAATTTTTTTTTGCCTCAAAATCCTATTGTTGGTAAGGACAAATGGACCTATGAAGTGTTCGGGAAGTTTTCATTCATGTTTTCAGGCCCTGATATTTCTAAAATAAACCTTCCTCTGGTCTACTTGAGAGAGCCAGAACTGATCTCTGGGGTTGATTTGTGACATAAAGAGGACATAGTTGTAAGGAAGGAGGCTGTGGCCTACATTCAGCACTCTGGAGGTGGCCATCCTTGTTGCAGATAGGGTCTCTGATGGAGGCCTAGATTGAGCAATTGATGAGAGAGCCTGATTTATAGTATTCGGTTTAGATGTCTTCAATATCAACATGCTATGTATATTGCCGCTGTCCTATATAGTTCCTTCCACATGTTGAAATCCGGTGACTGTAGCTGGGGAGGAAACTGAAACCTCCCCATTTTCAATAACCTCTTCTTGATCCATCTGCTGAAGAAAATTTTAATTGCCTCATCATCTTGGCTTGGCATCCATTTTCATATGATCACCTGTGAAGCTCTTTGGAACATTTCATCACATTTCAAGATGTACATTTTTAAGGTCCTGTTGAGGATAGTTGTAGAAAGTGTTGCACTAACAGCGTGTATAAGACCTCGCGTATCTGAGGCTTATACCCACTATGGTTTATTATGGCGGAGAAACGAGCAGTTTTCACTGAAGTTCCACGCCTTAATCTGAGGCATGGTGGTTTTGTTCCAATCTGAAAAGCAGCAGCATATGTCAGTTTTACTGTTCTCCATGTTGCTTCTGATACTGGCAGTCATGTAGGCTGCCCTCAAATCTGTGCCGATTAGGTGGTGATTAACTAAAGACAATCCTTTTTTGGAAGACTTTAAGGAAAGATAAGTAAGATCTTTGTCTCCAATGTGATGATCCTGGTGGTGGAAAAATGGAAAAGGGTTAACATTCCAAGACTGGTATGCCAAAACCTGAGTGTCATGATTTCTGAGAGACTTCTTTGCCCCTACTCCACAAAGAAGTGGGCAGGAAGTGGAGGGAAGACTGTGTTAGAAGGCAGGCATTTCGTTTGATGTAACACATTGCAAAATGTTGCCCTAATCTTAGTCTTTCTCGCATGACAGCTGGGAGAAACATAATATGCTGGAATAGAAGTAGAAAGTCACATGGCGTTAACAGGGTATACAGCTGAATTTCAGTGGTTAGGCTAGAGAAAAGGAGGAGCGGGTCTCTAGGCTTATGCTAAACATCTACCACAGGACTGTTAGATAATTGTCGTGGTTCTTTGCAGGGACATGATCAGCTATATTGTCCAAGTAAAAACCTTGCCTGTGTAGATTTTGTAATAAGATTTAGAGCCACAACCCTGGCAGTGGATTTCTCTATCTATCGAGGTAGCCAATGATCAATAAAAGGAACTCTTCTGAGATTAACTCAGTCTTAATAAAATTGTATGGTAAGAAGAAGTGGTCAAATAGTGTGTTCCTCAGCAGTTTTTAGTGTATAAAACCAGGTGAAGATGTGCTTACAGTTGTTTTTTTTTCAGGTAAAAAGAGAAAAAATATTTTTAAAGTAGTGAGTGGATATTAGTATTTCGAGACATCGTAATGCTAGCTACTGCTGTTTTGACATACCCTAATACCTGAACACTGCTCATTAAGCTCTGCAGTGACTTTCTCCTATCCTCCTCCATTTTTGAAGATATTTACCTACCAGGACCTCCTTTGAGATGTGAGGTTCTGAAGACACTTGAACAATTTCGTTGGTGATCTGAGCAGTGATCTCAGATCTCTAGATGGCTCCATGTTATATTTAAATGTGTTCTTCTGTAACTGAGGAGGATTGGTGTATAAAGTAGTTTCACAAGTGCATCAGGCGGAATTGTAAGCAGATGTATGGTCTGGGATATAAGCTACTGCAGTGCCTGCTGACTTTAATAGCAGAAAGACTGCTCTTGCTAAGGTCCATAGTCGAAACTTTTTCTGGAATGTGAGATACAATGCTGCATACACGTTTTCAAATTATTTGAGCGATGATAATTAAGGATCCACTGTAGTGCAAAACTCAATGTACCTACTTTTTTTGATTATTGGTACGTAATTTATTGTTTATAAATATTTCCTGGGATTAAATCAACCAAAATTCTTCCCACAAGTTGGCAGTTTTAACATCTGTTAGAGGGATGAGCCATACAGCATAAAACCTAATTTTAAATTAGAATCATTAACGATGTGAGAATACAGTTAACTGCTGTGCTTATGAAAGAGTATACTTAATAGTAATTTCCATGTAATTGAAATATTTTGTTAGAATCTTCTATGGGGATGTGAAAATGGCCTCGCCTGGACTAAACAATGGTTACACTTTATCTAGAAACAAATCATATCAATTACAATTTGAGACTTGGGTCCCAAAGACTCTTGGGCTACTTTCATCTTGTAAAATTCACATTGTTAGCAGTCCCATTTTCTTCGGTGCAGCAATGCCAAACAAAACCGTTTAGAGATCCAGTTTCAAAAAAAAAACAAACATGGGTTGAGATAGGATTTGTCTCTTTCATGCTATCTGTGCTTTGAAACTGATAGTTATCTATTTAATACAGTTCTTCATAAGTAACTGTTCAAATTTCAGCTTTGACTATTCAAGTCACGAGCAATGATCAACAAATTTTCCTGTTGTGTTAATGAAGAGTTTCCAGTTTTTAAAAAATGAAATCAACCAGCTTGCTGATGGTTAAATTTAAGTGACAGGGATTTAAATAAATTTAGCTAAATATCTATAAAATACACAATTTATTGCAATAAATTCAGCATTGTATGTTTAACAACTTAATATATTGATCTCACATTTGGCATTGTGAATAACACCACTGATTTAGTTGCATAAAAGTTTCATTGTGTTTATTTTTGCATAATAAACTGGTGATTGGATAAGGTGAAGTATTTAAATTTTGCAGCATTTTCAGTGAAAGATGACCAAAGAAAACTGCTCATTTCTTATTACAAATTAATTGTTAATCATCCTGCTCCGATTTAATGTTAAATTTACCATACAATAATGTAGACACTGAGTTAATTGGCCACTTCCTGTGTATTGTCATTTTGTTTATAAGATCTCTTTCTACATTTTACATATTCTTACTTCATTTACATTAAGCATTGCAGGATTGACACTCCAAGCAATGTTTTAGCTTTCAAACCATTTAATAGTTTCTGAATTCTGAAGTATTATTTCTACAGCCATGTCCTGTTCCTTAACTGCATCTATGTAAAACTAGTTAATTTTGGGGGCAAAAAACAAGTGGATTGGGAATTTGTATTGATACAGTTCTTAGTGGACAAAAAAAATTAAGTCATTACAGTGGATAACTTCTGGGTTGTTTAATATATTGTGTACCTTAGTTTAATTGCAAAAAACTTCTGTTCAGAAATCCAATTTTCATTGTAAAATGTAGAATCCCTGCACCGTTAAGAGTCTTAACTGTGGAAAGCAGCTTTGCTACATAATTGAAATCCAGTCATCTTGAAATTTTGATTCATTCTGTATCAAATTTGAGGGGTGTTATCTGCATGAAACTGTGTGCCAATCTTTTCATTTGTGTGAACTTTGCATAAAAATGAGATGACATTTTTATGCAATGTAGTGGCAAATGATGCATTGTTGTTTGCACAGTCAAACAAAAAAATCTGTCAAATGCTTTTATATGACCCTGGTGTCTATCTTAAAAGTTTGCACTAATATTTTTATAATGCAGAACATTTCCATGTTTGATTAAAATTTTTTTAAAAAGCTAGAAATTTACTAACTTCCGGTCAGGCCGTACAATGATGGCATTAAGTCTTAAAACCCATATAAACAGGCAATTAGTGTCTTTGTCTTCAAGCAAATATTTTAAAACAAAAAGAAAATTTTTTCAGGCAATTGAATTTTGTCAGTTCTTTTGCTTTTCTTGTGTTAGCAAATAATGAATGTAACGGAATAATTCCAACTTGAGTTTAGAAGTTTGAGGGTTCCTTTCTGCTTGAACATCCTAGATCAGTAAATTTCTAATGTGCCTACACTTCTATGAATTTTAAAGAATTGCAAGTGGAAGATTGAAGCTTCAGTATATTTTTTTTCAGTTGCCTTCTATAATATAATTGGCCTTTTGAGACTGTTGTCATACAAGATATACCTGCTTGTGCTGGTGGACTCATTCTTCAGGCTTATCTCAATTTTAAACACAAAAATTGCTGCACAGTATGTGCATAGATACGCTTCAGAAATGAAATCTTAAAAATATATTCAGCTTTTATTATTGACTGAAGTTTCTCATCTGAAAATTTGTTTTTAGCGTATTTGATCAATTTTCTGTCCATTCTTTGGGAAGATGATACTTTTTGGATGATCGGTTTACTGTGCTGCTTTTTCCCCCAAGTAGCAATTTTCTTTGGACATAACAATCAACTTGCATTTCGATTTGTGCCTTTTAGTGTAGTTAAATTTCCCAAGGTGCTTCACAGGAGCATTATGAAACAAAATTTGACAGTCACATAAGGAAATATTAGGACAGTTGATCTAAAGCTTTAAAGCAATATGTTTTAACGAATGCCTTAAGGTTGGAGAGTCAGAGATGGTTGGGGAAGGAACTTCAGAGCCAAGACAGCTTAAGGAATGGTTGCCAATAGTGGAGTAACTATAAAATCAAGAGTATCCAAGAGGCTGGAATTGGAGGACTGTAGGGCTGTATAGGTTGCTGAGATACAAACTAGTGAGGCCATAGAAGAATCTTGGGTTGTGTAGGCACAAAGATAAAAGGAATCAGATGTGAGTTAGGTCGGGATGAAGGTAGAAGTATCAATGTGCTTATGTTCAAAGATGAGCTTCATTTTATCCCTGCCTGATGTCCATATATGCATACTTGATAAAAAGGGTCACTGATGATTAGGAAGGCTACTTTATGTACATTTTTTTCCCTCTCCCAGACCTGGTCCTGATGTAATGTATGATGTTCCTGCTGTCCCAGTTGAGATCAACCAACACTTTTTTAAAAAAAAATAATTAAGCCTGATATACTTTGTTTCGAATTAGAACAGATGTTATTGCATGAAACTGTGGAACATCAAAAGAAATTTACTTGTCTTGAAGTAGTCTTTTGTGATAATTTAATTTATTGACAAATATTTACATATTTATACTACATTATCTTCTCTTTCCATTTGGCACCAGCATATGGAGAATACTGAGAAATGATTATATCCAAAATATATCCATGATTTCTATTGTGCAACTTTTAAAATGAAATCTAGAAAAGAATATTTTTCCAGATCATTACGTAAATATAAATGTTATTTTGATGGATAATTGTAATTTATCCAATGGTTAATGTGATTAACCAGTTCGAATAAATCAAAATTAAATGGAAATTGGGAAATTTAAAGTTTGTCATTGGCACAGGTTTCTTCAGGTAACAACTTTTTAGTTACATTGGATTTCTAGTATTGGACACTAAATGTGCTTCAGAAAATTTGAATTCCTACTAATGCAATATTTGGCAGCTTTTTACCTTCTCCTATAAGCCAAGATTAGTTTGATTCAGTTAACTGTTACTACTGGAAATTCTAAGCTTATATAGATGTAGCATTCAAACATCAGAATGAATAATCATTTAAAATGAAATTAATACATTTTTTAAAAAGTCTTAATGTTGCACTCATTTTCCTTTTATTTACGTTTTTCCCCTAAACCCAAGCTTAACATTTTCTAGAAATACCATGATGAAGACTGTTTAATGTTTTTCCTTTTCCTCTTGCACTGAGACAAAAATCATGCAAATAATTTCAGATACCTTGCAAAACTGATATCTGGAATGCAAATACTTCATTAGATTGAACAAAGCAAATATAGAATAGTTTATGTTCAGTTCTAGACTGAATAAAAGCCACAAAGTGGTGAAAAGTTTACACTGGTTTCACATGGGTAAGTAATTTTTGCATGGCATTTTTTTCAAACATTTTTCGTGTGCTTAGGTACATCCAAGCAGAAGTCCAGTCCCCTGCAGGTAGCGGAACAGGATGTCCAGCCCTTCCATGAATACCAGCCTTTAGAATGCATTGTGGAAGAGACGGAAGGCAAGCTGACAGAGCTGGGACAAAGAATTAACGCAATTGAGAAGGCACAATTGAAGTCACTAGAGTTGATTCAGGGAGACACTTTAACCAAAGACAAAATAGAAGAACTTAAAAAAAGCAGAGAAGAGCAAGTCCAGAAGAAGAAAAAGATTTTGAAAGAACTGCAAAAAGTTGAAAGGGAATTGCAGCTGAAAACTCAGCAGCAGTTTACCAAAGAGTACTTGGAAGCCAAGGGTCAACAGCAGACACTTCAGCTCCAGCAACAACAGCAGCAATGTCCACATGGAGGACTGTTCCCTCAGGTGGGGACTGGTGACTGTCTGCCGGAGGAAGACTTTTCAAAGTTGCCTCAGGTGGACACCATCTTGCACAGAGATGGCCAGCAGCAGCCACCTGCAACCCAAATGGGGTTTGTTCCTATCCAACCTTTAGCAACACAAGTGTCTCCAAACTTTACTAGTTCTGTTTATCCTATCACTAATGTACCTGATCTACAGCGAGTAATTGTGAACCAGCCTTTGTTAGGACAGGCACAACTTGCTGGACTTGGACAGGGACTCTTAGCTCAAGCACCTGATGGATTAATGGTTGCAACTCCAGCGCAGACGCTAACTGACACTCTTGATGACATCATGGCAGGTGGGTTCAGAATTGGTCAACTTTACCTTTTTACCTTTGCTCACACCTACTAGCTTTTAGGTACAAATGGACTTTTTGTTAGATCCATTGAGACACAATTATAGATTTAACAGTACACTAATGCTTTAATCAAATTATTGTAATAGCAAGGCTGTATAAACCAGCTGACTAATACCTTTCAAATTAGTTTTTGATTTTTGAAATATATACGCTCAAAGTGCAGGGGAAACAATCATCTGAAAGAGAAAGTAAGACTAATGTTTTGACTGATTCTTGTCCATAATTGAACTGCCCTAGTGAAGGCAATACTTTTCTCGTTGACTTCTTTTTCAGTCAGATGCTTGTTTACTTGGTGTGCATTTCTAGCAAATTTTTTTACTTCAGATTTCCAGTTTTCATAAGTTTCACAATTTTCAAAATAATTCTTCGTAATTTTATTGATGCATGGTCTCACTCTTAAAATGAAAAATAAAATGGGCTTGCAATTAAAGGATAAACACACTTAAGTTTGAGAATCATGCTTTAGCTTGAAAACATAATCAGGATTTTTGTTGCTCAAAGTTGACATGTTTTGCTGTTCAGATGGGTTAATTCACAGGCCAGAATCTCAATTTTGACATTTGTTCTGCCCCTAACCTTTTTTGTAGATAAAAATGACAGACTAGTTATAAATTATTAAACTTTGTCGTACAGTAGTTTAAACCACATCAAGCTGAAACAAAGATGACTTTCGTAGTTTTATCCTGCATTTATTACTGCAAAGCCAGTGCCATTTGGAGTGACGTGAAAAATCAGAACAAGTCCGGATCCACCTATGGTTAAGGAACCAGTTCCACGTGATTATTTCATACCTATGGTTTGCACCACCTGCAGCCTGATTGCCACAGTGCAAAAAATAACAATAATAAATGATGACAATAATAAAAATAATTTCCAAAAAAATTTAAGCCAACCACTCTGTTTTACATTTAAACGAAATAGCTGCTACAAATCGTTATCCTTCCCTTTTATAATAAAGTGAACAGTGAAGTTCTTTTACACTAATTGTGGAGACTGCCATTAGACAAAAGTTTAATATAACTGCAGTCCTTCCAGTAAGAGTTCAAATTCAAAAATGATTTTTATGTATCAAAAAACCAAAACTGACCCTCCTATTTCACATTCCAGCTGTGTTTCAACAGTTTTTGTAATATATTGCCATGTTCCAATCAAAATGCTTTGTTCTTCAGAGTATAATCCAAAGTGAATTGATTTGAACTCTACTTCACAAGTATCCCTGTCTCATAGAAAACTGTTTAATTTTCTCAAATGGGCATAACATCAAATGTTTAATCTTGAATCAGCCTGATCTTAGCCTTTTCTTGGGAATTTAAATTTGTTTGTCATCTGAGAATATCTTGTTTGAAAATGACGATGGAGCTGTTTTGTCTATTGTGGTGAATACTTGCAGTATTTAAGGTGTTGAATTATTTATTGGTGGAAACGTCAACGGTAGTCTATTGTTTTAGCGATGGCTTGTAAATGCCATGATAAATCTAATATTTATGAAATTGTGCAGCAACAAGAGGATTGAAACAAAATAAGTTAAATGTGATGTTATTACAATTATAGGTACCATCTTTGAAGTATGCTGTTAATTTGAAGTGGCTAAAAAGAATATAATGGAAATGAGTTGTCATAGTGGTGCACTTTATTTTGCAATTTCAAAGTTGTGGCTCTCTGCTTGATTTTATTTGATATTTAGTGAAGTCTTTAAATTAGCTTGAGGTTTAAAATCTGACTTTGCAATTCCAAATGATAAATTGACATTTTTGACAAACTAGTTTAGTTTTCATGACTGTGATTTGTTTTCCATATTCAGTTGGATTTTTGCTTCATAGAGCATAATTGAAATTTTATCTTAATGAATTTCTTAGTGAGCTATTGGTAGATGTTTGCATTTTAAAGCTACCCCGTTACTGCAGTGGTAAATTGCAATAGTGGCATCTAGTGGTGGTGTTATGATACCCTAATACTAAATTGGAAATTGCTACAAACAAAATCCCTTCCACAACAAATCTTAAAACACAGCCAGACACGTGAACAAAACTTTGACTTTGGATTTTTTTCACTTGTAATTTTAACTTTTTTTGCATGCTAAATGTATTGTGAATCCATTAATTTGGATTCTGAAGTTGTCAGGTGGTGGGTTATCAGTTTTAAAAATATTCGTTCTTTGAAATAAAGATTTTTTGACTTTAAAATGAAACTGAATTATGCTATATACAAATATTGGAATGAATAGCAGTTGCATTTTAACAATTAACTTCTTGCCCAAAAAGTGGAAACATTCTCACTTGAAAATATTTGTCCTCTTGATTACCCCATGTTGCCCGTTATTGCAACTATGAGATTTGAAGCCAGCAACTAAAGTTCGTTAAGGACTCTGGGTGGGTGGAACAGAAAGGAGAATGCTGTCATTGTGTTTTTCTTTTTGATTGTTCTGATTACCTACAGAACTAAATTCATCTTATCATTGAAATCAACAGTTGGCATTTGAAAGCTTCTGGAAAGCCTCCCTGTATTCTCCAATAGTTCTGTTCCTTAGCTTTGACATTGGAAGAGCGCTCACTACTTGACCAGTGTGATACTTCCAGTGCCACTGATCCGGTAGTTTTGAAGTGAGATTGCTGAATTTACGGGTAGTTTTGTGCTATGGTTCATGTTGACTCAGTCTGAGCAGAATCAATTCAGGATAATTTCACTCGGGACTATTAATATGAACTGCCAGAAGAGCTTTTCTACCTATCAGTCTTCAGCTGGTCCTGTTTTTAAAGCTTGAAAGCTAAGGTTTTGATCGCTCTACTATTCTCGTATTTGCCTAAATTATTACTATTCAAGGAGTAAAATTGGGGCCCAGATGTGCAAATACTACAAGAACCTGATGCTGTGCTAAACTGTTTATGGTTTTAAAATCTTTGATACATTTTAACCACTTTTTGTCAATCACTGAATCTCTCAAATTGCCCATTCCTCTAAAATGACCTGTTGTTTTTATAGCAGTGACTTTGCCCAGAAACTGAAAATAAATTTGCTAGTATACTGCCACTTGGTTGATATGTATTTTGCTCGAAAATGCATGTTTGAGTATTATCTGAGAACAGGATGTTTAGGCGTGATCGTCCCTTCCCTACACACTTTGAGAAAGTCATTTGTGTATTCTGCTCTGTCTTGTGTACGAAGAATGGTCATTTGACTGAAAATTCAGAGTATTTAAAATACATGAATTGGTAGATGACATCCAAAATGGGAAGGACACTGCAGATGGTTCAAAATAAGGGTCACTTAACAAATGTCTGTTGTACAACCAGTACAAGAATAATACTTAACTGTTTTAACAAACAGCAATTTAGTAGGGGCCGTTTTAAGTCAGCAGCCTTTTTGTTGTGCTGGGTGGTGACTTTGCAACAATGTAAATGCACCTCTGGTTGTATACTCTCCTAAATCAGAGAAGGCAATATCCATTCTCCAAAGGAAAGTATCTTAAATAATTTTAGTGCATTGTGACAGAAATAGCATGGTAATGAAATGATATTTCAAAGCACCAGGCAAGCAGAATCTTAATCCATTTTTAACCCTGCAATTCTAGAGGCCTAGGGCTTGTGGGGACCAAGTTGAAAATCATCTTCCTGCCACTTAGCTGGCGCATTAATTTTTTTTTCTGTCCTGGTCAATATTTATCTCAAATCACACCAAAACAGAGTGTGGTTGCATGTTATTATTTGTAGGAGAACTTGTGTAAATTGGTTAAAAACAACAAATGCTGGAGATCACAGCGGGTTAGGCAGCATCCATGGAGACACAGCAAGCTAACGTTTCAAATCTAGATGATTCTTCACCTTGTGTAAATTGGCTGTTGTGTAGCATTTTCTAACAGTCACTAAGCTTCAAAAACATCCGTGTGCTTCAAGATTTATACTCTAAAATTAGTCTTTTATGGAAAGCTGAGAGTGTAATGCAGTTCTTTAACTTGCAAATGAGCTTTCTTTTTAACTTCTATGCTACACATTTATAGATCTTTTTATTAATGAGATTCTTGCCATCAATAGCCTTTTTGGAGAAGATGATTAAGATATTTCCAGTTTATAATGATATGCACTTTATACATAAATTCTGCGATCAGCAGCAATTGTTAAAACAAATATTTTGAGATTCTTTCTGTGCCACTTATGCTGACAACACTACAGAAGAACATGTACATATGAGATTCAAAGCATTTAATTCTGAAAAGCACTGGGAAATATTTTTGGAACTTTTATTGTAACCATACTTTATCCATGGTTTGTGCATGCCAACTCATTCGTTTCCAATTGCACTATCTATGTTTTATAAATAAATCTTGGTTTTTCGACCACTTTTGTTGGCCAGTTGTTAATCGCCCAGTGTGAGGATATTTGCACCAGGCCAGCAGGGCAAATTGAAGTATTTTTTGGCCAAAGAAGCTTTGTTTGTTTATCCATTTCTTATAGCTGTTTCCCCACCACCCCATATCGATTGGGATCAACCTACAGTACACTGTCTCAAGGGTTATGGATGATCAGCCTTGCATGACAATGACCACAAATGTATGGTAAATGGGAGAATTATACAACTTCACCTTGAATTCTGGGGATTTGAATTCAGCTGATACAGCAGCATTACTTGAACAAGTGTTGAAGTAAGAATCTCCTTTTCATCTCTTGCAACTCATCAAACTCCTAGTAGTGTATTCTGCCCCATCCATGGAGTGAGTACCTTTGCCCATCTTTACTACAATTATGCATTACCTTGCACTTATCTATATTGAGCTTCTCTGCTCTTGATCGTGTCTGGCATTGAGTTCTTTGTAACACCTCTGCTGCTTCCTTGCTTGGTGTCATCTGCATGTTTAACTATTGTAATTAGTCACGAGTACAGGGAACATGAGGGATCCTGCTCCCAGCTATGGTGTACTGTACTTTCCTACTCAATCTGTTTCCTTTTATAACTTCAGTTCAGCTATCTCAGAACTTGTAGTGTATTCAGTGGCTTAATTTGTACAAGTATCTCTTACATTGTCCTTTATTGTAGACCTTTTGAAGTCCAGGAGCTCTGTTATATGCTTTGTCTTGTTTCACCTCCCCCATAGCTAGCTGGGCAAGTTTATATTCTGCAAAACAGTTAGCTGAGAAAGCTTGGTCTCAAGATTACTTCTAACTTTGTGCTAACTTTGCTGAGATTAGCAATTCTAATAATTTGTATGATATGAGGCATGAATCAACCAGAATACTAAATCCTAACTCTTGGTACCTTTGTCGTGAAAATGCATACTCAACTGTAAAGCTCTGCATGATCAGATGGCCATGATAGAGCATGTTAGTCTGGATAACATGATAAGAAAGACTTAGCAACATCCAGTTGAAGCAAAGGACTTCAGAATGTGGAACATTTCTTTTGAAAGGAGAAACTTGACTGACTTTGAATTAGTTACAAAGTGTATTGCCATGTAGACACATACAGCAGCCAATTTACAAAACAAAAGAACTATCCTGCAATAAATAAAGTGAAATGCCAGTTGCTTTTAGTTTAAGGGCAACATTGCTAGCCAGTAATGCAGTTTCCTGTCTGGACAGGAAGTTGGGTAAGTTTAGCATCTCATTTAAAAGGTTGCATTTCCAACACCTGTAGCTCTTTAGTGCCTGAGTGACTTGGTACCTAGATTATCTGCTAATAACCCTGGAGCATATGAACCCATAATCTTGCGTCAAGAGCGTTATTAACTGAGCTGAAGTGAACCATGTAGTAGTTTGTGTTGCTGCCTTAAAAATTAAGGGGAGAAAATTAGGGAAATAAAAGGAAAAAAAATAACTTGTGGTTTAAATGCTTCTCTCCTTCCCCCCCCCCCTTCCCCCCTTCCAATAAAATTCCAGGCATGTTGTTTCTGAAACATTTTTTTCCTGCTGCAATTATTGCCCCAAGTCGCTGAAATCTTTGCCTTTGAGTGACCATTCTTGTCTGGAGTAAGGTGATGAGTACTGGCATGTTGTTTGACCACAGTTGGCGTCAACATTGAATCCACTGTTAATAATGTGTATTTTATCATTAGATAACGATCAGAAATGGGAATGATGGAGAGTGGTTTTAGCTTTTTTCTCAAGCTAGACTCTTTATTCTCTACTCCCCATTCCTCAATATGCTGAAGCATTGAGGTATAATTGTAGTGCTGCCAGGAAGTATCTGCCTGAATTGTGTAAAGTCTGTAGTGAAAACCGATGCCATTTTGGTCTTTACAGTCCACAAAATGGTTCATCAGTCTACTGAATCATTGGGAGCCTTTGTTTTTAAACTTGTAAATTACACAGCTAAATGGTGTTCAATGTTTGTGGGAGATCTGTTTCTGTTGCAAATAATGACTGAGTCACATTCGTTTTGCACTTAATCTTTGCATAGTTATAGAGATGGTTGTCAGAGTTTTGCATTGGCTTACCACATGACCTTCAGGAATAATACAGGGCACCAGGATAGCAACTGGAAATGTCTGCCACGTTACTACAGGCCACCTTTAGTTCAACTAATTCCATGTCAGGTGTGGGGAATGAGAGAAACTATTTCATCCAAACCATATTTCGCCTTTACATGGGGAGATTTTTGACTGCTGTGATCATAAATGTAAATATATTGTTCCAAAATAGTGCGAAAAAGTTAAACAGGAAACCTATAATATGTAAAGCTCACCATCTCATAGATTATTTTCAATGAACAAAGTTTGATTAACAGGCCTAATTAAGCACAATTTTGTTTTGATGTCCCGAGCATAATTCTATCCTTCCATCTATCCAGATTTGTGAACATATTTTTTTTCCTAAGATCAAGTTTATTCAACCATGAAATGAAAGAGCCCTTTACTCTGACTGATGTCATCTGAGTTTGAAGTGCAAACTGAAGAAGAAATTACATAACAAACCTGGAATCTGTTTCAACCTTAAATATTGGACACCCTTTCTTCATGAGGAATAGTGACACCCGTTCTATCAGATTTTATCTAGCTTCTGTCCTACTTCCTACTCCAATATTTGGAGTTGGAAACTAGTTGCTCCTACTCAGTCAAAAAGAAATTTAAGTTAATTTGAAGGAGAAAGGAGTTTCCAAATGGAATGGAACCAATTTGACTAAAATTTTCTGTAGGGCCTTGTTAAAACAATTATTAAGTAACAATAACTAATAAAATACATATTGGCATTTGACAGGAGTAGATAATTAGATAAATTGCCTAATATGGATTTGTTTGTGGTTTCTTCACATGAAACCACCAAGAATTACTTAAATTGCTTCCAGTACCTGATTAGAACATCTGTTTATAGGGCAGTGATTACTTCTAAGCTGTGGAAATGTTCAAGCTCCTTCAGCCTTCCATTCTTTGAAGTAGTTTTTTTTTGGTTTTAATTTGATGCTTGGTAATCTAAATTAATTGAAACCTCATTAAAGCAAAGAAGGAACCTCGAATTGAACGACTATCATACAACTTAAATCTTTTGTGGTCGAATGTATTCTGTTTTGCGTGTTCTACTTATATGGTTAACATTTTTATTTTCATAATTTGAATCTTCAAGCAGTTTTTCAATTTATAAACTTAATGGGTTTTTCTGGAGGGCCAAGGCTAAAAGGGTGGTATCTTTGAAGCTACTTGGACTGCAGTTCAAAATTATTAAACTACTTTAATGGAGATTCTTCAATTTGTCTTTGCCAAATATATTGCTCCCTTATTTTGGGATGTAATGTAATACTTCTGTAAAATATTAGCATAATAATGGAACAGCTTTTGAGGCACTGGCGATGCTACGTTTGTCTCCAGTACATCTTAAACAGAATGACACTTGAGTTTTATTTAATTATTTTAATCTAGGTTACTTTTACAGAATGTTGAAAGTGGTACTGTGTTATGTAATCTCCCTTGGTAAAACGTGCTTGATCTGTATGGAGGCTTGTTCCATCTAACAAAACTCTGTGTAGTTCTTTCTCATTTTGAGGAAATGACAACTGATTTTGTTTTGCAGCAGTGAGTAGTAGAATGCCTTCTGGACCGAATTCTTCTTCCCACACTACAACACCCCCTACTCCTCAGCCTCGGACTCAAACTCCCAGTCCAGTTGTTTCTCCTTCATCAATGCTGCCTCTCTATCCTTCAGTTGAAATTGATGCACAGGTAAATATCCTAAAAGCATGTACTAAAGCAGGAAATGGTTTGTAAAATTGAAAATTATAGAACATTTTTATGAATTATACAGTTCAAGGTAAACAGATGAAGCTTGTGATATGACAGTTTAAATGGTTTGACTTTGTTTCATGATTGTGGCTAATTACCCTGGCGGCAGTGGAGAAAACATACTGTAGTCTGTTAGGGCCTTGATATCAAACACTTAGAATATAACAACATGAATGGGCAGAGTCAAAGTGAATTTCTGGTAGAGAGATGTTGTTTGACAAATCTGCTTTTTCCTGAAGTAACCAGTAGGGTGGGTAAGGAGAAGCAGTGCATATAATGTATTTTGGTTTTCAATTCAGGAAGGTGCCATAGTAAAGTGTCTTGTGTACAGATAGAGCTTGAACTATGATGTTAGAGTGAATAGTGGAATAATTAACCAACAAAACACAGGAGTAAGTATTTTTTTTTGGATTAGCAGGCAGTATCTTGGCAGTGGAGCGATCAGTGCTTGGTCTTAGCTATTTAAAATCTCTTTGAGTGACTTACATGAGTGGACTTGTGTGCAGTTATAGTGCCCTTACTATTGAGGGTTGAAGTCCTGTCTGCTGCAGAGGTGTGTAATGACTTGCCTGAACAGGTTGTATAAAAATATCCCGATGGAGGACTGAATGTAATGTGTCCAAGTTTGCTGCTGATAGTATTACTAGAAAAGCAGATTTTTTTGAAATAATGAAACTTGATAATTAATGTTGGCTTTCAAAGGATCTGGGTGTCCTTGTGTGTGAATCACAAAGTTAATATGTATGTACACCAAACAAAAGAAAGGCATTTTAGACAAATGAGCATACAAGCAAACAAGAGTAGGCCACTTGGCCCTTCGAGCCTGTTCCACTGTTCGATGACATCTTGGCTGATCTGATTTTAACCTCTACTCTACATTCCTGCATATCTTTGATAATCTTTCATCCCCTTGATAATCAAGAATCTATTGATCTCTGCCTTCAAATTGATTCTGTATTTGCTGCCTTTTGAGGAATGGAATTTCAAAGACACTTAACCCTCAGATTAGAAACAAACCTTCTTCTTCTTCTTCTTCTTCTTCTTCTTCTTCTTCTTCTTCTTCTTCTTCTTC
>NC_063343.1:37074541-37077574 GCF_021869965.1 Rhincodon typus | reverse complement strand
TCTTCTTCTTCTTCTTCTTCTTCTTCTTCTTCTTCTTCTTCTTCTTCATGATCACTTCTTCTGATTCTTTCATAAGAAGAAACATCTTTTTGATATCCACCCAGTCAAGCCCCATTGAGTTCTTACATGTTTCAAATAACTCATTTCTAACTTGTATAAACTCCAGAAGATACAGGCCAAGCCTTTTCTCATAAGGCAATTCACTCATTCTAGTTATTAATCTAGTAAACCTTCTCTGGGTGCTTTCAAGGCATTAAGTCCTTCCCTAAGTAGAGTGACCAGTACTGTACATAGTACTGCAGTTGCGACCTCACTAATATCTTGCATAATTAAACTATAACCTCCCTACTGTTGCATTCAATTCCCCTCTCAGTAAACCATAACATTCTATTAGCTTTCCTGATTACCTGCTATGCTTGCATACTAATCTTCTATGACTCCTGCACTAGGGCACCCAAATCCTTGCACCTGGAGCTCTGCATCCTCTCACCAATTCGGTCATATGTTTTCATTTATTCTTCCTGACAAAATCACACATTTCCACATTGTATTCCATTTGCCAGATGTTTGCCTACTCGCTTAACCTTGTGTGTCCCTTTTATAGGCATGTATGTCCTCTTCACAATTCACTTTTGTTTTAATCTACCTTTGTTTCATTAGCGTATCTAGCTACTGTATTTTGGGTCCCTTCATCCAGGTTGTTTATAAGTTGTAAAGAATTGACGCCCCAGCGCTGGTCATTGTGGCATACCACTTGAAACATATTGCCAGCCTGAAAAAGATCCATTTATTGCTACTTTCTGCTTCCTCTTAGCCAGCCAATTTTCTTTCAATGCCAATATGCTGCTCCCTATGCCACGAGCTTTTACTTTCCTGCAACAGCCACCTGATGTGGCACCTCATCAAATGCCTTCTGGAAATCAAAGTACAATACGTGCACTGGTTCCTCGTTACCTACACAAGTTAATTCTTCAAAGAACTCCATTAACTTAGCTAAATGATTTCCCTTTGACAAAACCATGTTGGCTGTGCCTGATTTCTTGAACTTCTCCAAGTGCTGTGTTATAATACCTCTTAATAGGAGCTTTTAACGTTTTCCCTCTGACAGATGTTAAACAAGCTGGCCTGTAGTTTCCTGTTTTCTGCCACCTTCCTGTTTGAACACCAATCTAAAATTTTGGTAAACTTAAAACTAATGCATTAACTATTCCACTGGTGGCTACTTTTAAAACGCTTGAGTGAAATCCATTAGGACCTGGGGATTTGTCAATTTATGGTTCCAGCAGGAACTGAAGACTTGGAGACTGGACTGTAATAATGAACATATCTTGTACATCAATGCAGTAAGTTAGCAAAATTATCAACAGGTACTTGGTTACTAAGGGAATCCAGGGAAATAGGGGGCATGCTGCATTGTGCTACTTAGGTAGAAGATGAATCAAGCCCTTAGTAAACTCAGCAGTCTTGCAGGGTCCAATGGCTTACTACTATTTCCCATGTTTTTATGCCTGTTAATGACGTGTGAACATTACTGCTTGCTTTGAGTGTTTGAATCTGTATTATGCACCTAATTGCACCTACATTGCTTAATGTGCTGTCTTTCAATTAGACCGAGAGTAACCATGATACAGCTTTAACGTTGGCTTGTGCTGGGGGACATGAAGAACTTGTTTCAGTTTTAATAGCTCGTGGTGCTAATATCGAACACCGAGATAAAAAAGGTATGGACTAGTTTCATACTTAGATAAGCTTTCATTTAATGGAGCACATAAGACAAGATTTTGAAGTTGCTGCGTTCAGTTGAGAGTTTATATGCAATCCGATTTGGTGAAGAATCTTATTCATAGTTTTGAGAAGGAATGGTTCATTATTTACTCTAAGCATAAATTTGCTTGACCTTTTGGAAGGAATGGTTAATGCACGTATCCTGGTATGAGCTGACTGCAGTCCTGTTAATCAGGAGGAGTCTTTTCTTTTTCATTTGATTTTTTTCTAGTTCTTTTCTCCCTCAATATGTCAGTTTTTACTCTTAGATTTTGGGATGTGAGCCGTTACTTGAGAAGATGGTGGTGAGCAGTCTTGATGAACTGCTGCAGTTCATGTTCTCTAGGTACACTCATAATGCTTTATTTCCTGTTTAATACGACTGAGTGACTTGTATCATTTCAGAGGATAATTAAGGGCCAACCATATTTGTTGCACGTAGGCCAGACTAGGTGAGTAGGTAGATGTCCTTCAAGGGCATTAGTGAAAAGGATGAGTTTTGAATATTCAATAATTTAATGATCATCAAGGCAAAGGCGTTGTCATATTGCTACTGCTGTAGTTATCCAGAGATCCAGGCAATGTTCTTGGGACACAGAAGATTTAATAAGCTGATGCCGGGTATGGAGTGATTGTCGTATGAGGAGAGGTTGAGTAAATTGGGCATACTTGTTAGAATATCGAAGAATGAGAGCCGACCTCAATGAAAAACACAGAATTTTTAGGGGACTTGGTAGTTGTGGTAAGGTTAATTTTCTTTGTGGAAGAATCTAAAACAGAGGGTATAATCTTAAAAAGGGGTCACACATTTGCTACAGAGATGAGGAGGAATTTCTTATGAGGATAGTGGCTCTGTGGAATTTTTTACCACAGCGCTGTTCAGGCTCAGTCATTAAGTATATTCACGGCTGAGATGGAACAGATGCGTAATCAATAAGGGAATCGGTGGTTATGGGGAAAAGCAGGAGAGGGAAGTTGTGGATTATCAGTTTAGCTGTGGTATTATTGAATGACCGAGCAGACATAGTGGGCTGAATGTCCTACATCTTACGGTCATATGGACACTGATTTGAATCTCACCTTGGCAGATGGTGGAATTTGAATTCAGGGAGTATCTGGAATTAGAGATAGTAGGAACTGCAGATGCTGGATAATCTGAGATAACAAGGTGTAGAGCTGGATGAACACAGCAGGCCAAACAGCATCAGAGGAGCGGGAAGGCTGACGTTTCGGGCCTAGACCCTTCTTTCTGAAGAAGGGTCTAGGCCC
>NC_063343.1:37032672-37074141 GCF_021869965.1 Rhincodon typus | reverse complement strand
GGGCCTAGACCCTTCTTCAGAAAGAAGGGTCTAGGCCCGAAACGTCAGCCTTCCCGCTCCTCTGATGCTGTTTGGCCTGCTGTGTTCATCCAGCTCTACACCTTGTTATCTCAGTATCTGGAATTAAAAGTCTTAACAATGACTGAAACCATTGCTGGTTGATATAAAAAGCCAACCAGGACAAAACAGCCTGCTTGATCTGTATTACAGACTCAAACATTCAGTGCCTCCAATATCGATGTTTAGTGGTAGTGCTGTGTACCACCTACAAGATCCACTGCAAAAATTCAACAAGGCTGCTAGACAGCACCGTCAAAACCTATGTTTGCAATCATGTAGAAGGACAAGATCAGATACGTGGGAGCATCACCACCTGTAATTGCCCCTCCAAGCCTGACTTGGGAAATACCCTTGTTCCTTCAATGTTGCTGTGTCAAAATCCTGGAAATTCCTCCTTGCAGCATGATGAGTCTATCTGCAACAAATAAAGTGGAGTGGATCAAGAAAGCAGCTCACTATCCCTTCTCAAACACAAGTAGGTGGGCAATAAATGCCCAGTCAGTGACACCTACAACCCATGACTTTTTTCTAAAGTGAGACTTTTATTCCAGGTGTATTAATTATTTGAACTTAAATTCCCTTAGCTGACTTGGTGGGATTTGTATTTTTGCCTCCTGAGCGTTAGTTGTGGCACCTGGAACACTTGTCCAGTAATAATACCATTATGCTACCCTTTCTTTGTGACTTGAAACTGCTTTTGAGTAATTGGGATTTTTATTGGTGTAAATCTGGCCTTTGTGCCTTTTATGTACTAGGATACAGGGAGGGTTAGAAGGCATGTAGGTTAATTATGTACAATGTCTTTGCTTGCTTTACATCATGGAAGCAGGCCACTGACCAAATAGATCTATACTAGTGTTTATATTCAACAACATTTTCATTCCATGTTACTTCATCTCACTATTTTAATATATACTCAAACCCCTTTCTCCCAATGAGCACAGAGCTGTTTAACTGGATTGTGCAGAGTAAAGCTCTTAGCTCTCCAACCAGGGCGAGTAAATATGACCCAATTCAGATGTTTGGCATGTTACCAGTGGCCATGGTTTCTGCACACACTTCCAGAGGCAACCATTTTCTTTGGAAATAGTACTGTTAACTCATCTATGCAGAGCATGGGAATAGGTGTGTTCCCATATTTCTTGATTAAAATATTATATCAATATCATCCTTCCACTCCATCTAATCTTTTGGAGGTAGAGAGCCATTTTAATTCTTGAATTGCTAAGCACATCTTAATGTTGTGTTTTGAGAAGTCTGAAGTTTGGTGTAACTAGATAACTCGCAGGTGAAATTTCAACTCCTTGCTATGTATGGAACCTTACAAAATGGGTGAGCATAAACTTTGTTACTGCTCGACTGATATAATGGATTGTGGAATGTTTTAAAATTCAAATTTGAATTTAAAATACCTAAAAACATGGAATAATTTTTAGATTTTATTTGGAATATCATTGTTTGTTAACCTGCCCTTAACTCATGCAATAGTCAGCAATATATGCTATTGGATGCAGTACCCTTATCAAAAGAAATTGTCTAATGTCATCCAGATGTATTTCACTACTTGAAAGTCACAAGGGGTTCATCAGTGTTAATACACATCCTACAGCAACCCAACAAAAACTTCCTATTTAGATTCATTTGATGTTTTCCACTACAGAATGGCTGAAATCAAGAATGCAGAATGGAAATCACATTTTATTAACCAGATCAATCACTTAAAAAGTGATCTATTTTGTCAGTTAAAATGATTGTTTTTCATCTGGTTAGGTTTTACCCCACTTATTTTGGCTGCCACTGCTGGTCATGTTGGCGTTGTAGAAATTCTGTTGGACAAAGGAGCAGATATTGAAGCGCAATCCGAACGCACCAAGGATACGCCATTGTCGTTGGCTTGTTCTGGAGGCAGGCAAGAGGTGAGAGACCTTTCTGGGTTAACAGTTCTTAAATGATGGCTAAATACTAGTGTAACAATACAGTATTTTATTCGCTTTTATCAACGTATAATCTTTTTTAAATAAGGTAATCACTAAGATTTTAAAACAGCTGTTAGTGAAGAGCATTACAGCCTAGATTTGCGAATGGCAGGTTATACCCAACAAATCTGATTTAGTAGGCCATTAAGTAGTTGACTGGGAAATGGCTAAGAAGTTTATTTATATGGAATTCAAGAATGCAGTTGATGTTTTTGATAGACTTAACTAAACTTGAAACCCCTTGGAATGTTTGAGGATTACTGTTCTGGTTAGGAAATTGGTTGAGTAGCAGGAGACATAAGGTGAGGATTATGGGAATGTATTATGTGTATTTCTTGGAAGAGATTGGAGGTGTGTTGCAAGGATCTTTTTGAGCCCCATCTACTCACCGGATTTGAGCATTTGGATGATCATATGGAGAAGCTTGTACCCAAATAGGCAACATTTTAAGCAGTATGGCTGGAAGCTAAAAATTGGGATGATTCATAGATTACATGGCTAAAACTGATGTGTGGATTTCACTGTAGGCAAATGAATTTTGGATCTGCAAAGGAAAGAAGGTGATACATAGTATAGTGCAGGAACAAGTCTTTTGGCCCACCATGTCTGTGCCAACCATAATGACATTGTAAACTCACACTATCTGCCTGTGCATGGCCCATATCCCTCTATTCCCTGCCAGTTCATGTATCTGTCTAAATGCATCTTAAGTGTTGGTATTTATTTACCTTAGCACCATGTTCCAGGCATTTACCACCCCTTTTTTTTTTTTTCTTTTTTGAAAGAAAACTTGCCTTATGCATTTCCTTTAAACATTTCATACATTCATGTGCCCCTTTCCCCCCCCCCCAAAAAAAAAACAAAATCCTAATATTTAACATTTCTACTCTTGGGGGTTGGGGGAAGACTCCATATCCATATCCTCTCATAATTTCATATGTTTCTGTAATTGCCCCTCAGTCTCTACTTTAGTGTTTGTTCAGTCTCGCCGTAGCTAATACATTCCAATCCAGGCAACATCTTGGTATACCTCTTTTGTACCTTTCCAAAGCCTCCACTTCCTGAGGTATGAAGACCAGAACTGCACATTAATATTCCAAATGTGGCCTAACTAAAGTGTTGTACGGCTGCAGCATGACTTGGACAACTTTCATTCAGTGCCCTGACTGAAGGCAAGCATGCTGTATGGCTTCTTTGCCACCTTAACTACTTGTGTTGCCACTTTCAGGGAGCTATGGACTTGCATCCCTAGATCCCTCTATGTCCATGCTCCGAAAGAGTCCTACCATTTACTATATACTTTCCTCTTGCATTTGACCTCCCAAAATGCATCCACTCACTCTTTCTCTCTCTTGTTCGGATTAAACTCCATCTGCAATATCTCTGCCCAATTTTCCAACTGATCTACATCCTGCTGCGTCCTTTGTCAACCTTCTGCATAATCCACAACTCCTCCAATTTGTGTCCTCTGCAGATGTACTAACCAGACCACCTACATTTCCAAATTATTTGTATATTACAAGCATCAGAGGACCTAGTACTGTTCCTTGCAGAATGCCATGGTCACAGGCCTACAGTCAGAACAAAACGCCCCTCCACATTTAGCCTGTATCTTCTTTGACCAAGCCAATTCTGTATTCAGTTTACCAACTTGCCATGGATACCATGTGACTTAATATTCTGGACTGGCCTATCATGAGGACCTTTGTCAAATGCTTCAGTGAAGTCCATATCGACTGCGTCCACTGCCCTGCCTTCCTCAGCCATCTTTGTCACTTTTTTTTCCTCAAAAAAACTCAATTTGTAAGACAAGACCTGCCCTCCACACAGCCATGCTGACTATCCAAATAAGTCCATTATTTTTCCAAATACAAGTAAATCCTGTCCTTTCCCCACCACTGATGTAAGGCTCACGAGCCTATAATTTCCTAGACTATCCCTGTTGCCCTTTGTAAACAAAAGAACAACATTGGCTATTTTCCAGTCTTTTGGGACCTTTCCTGTGGGGAAAGAGGATACAAAAATCTCTCAGGGCCCCAGCAATCTCTTCCCTTGCCTCAGTCAGCTTATCAGCTGTAATCTTTTTCAAGACAGCCAACAGCCTCACTTTCTTAATATCAACATGCCCGAGAATATCAACATACCTATCCCGAATCGTACCATCATCCATATCTGTCTCTGTGAATACTGATGCCAAGTGTGCATTAGGGACTTCACCCACTTCCTCTGGTTCAAGACATGGATTCTCCCCATGATCCTTGAGTGGACCTACCCTTTCCCCAGTTACCCTTTTGCTCTTAATAGATGTCTAAAATGCCTTGGAATTCTCCTTAATCCTACTTGTAATGGGCATTTCATGGCCCATTTTTAGCTCTCTGAATTCCTTGTTTAAGTTCTTTCCTACTTCATTTATATTCTTCAGGTGCATTGTCTGATTTCAGTTTCCTAAACCTTGCATATGCTTTGACTTTTTTGGACTAAATGTTCCCTATCTCTTCACCCAGGCTTCCCGAATCTTGCCATCTTATCTTTCATCTTGTCAGGAACGTGCTGGTCCTGAACTCTGACCGGCTGACCTTTTAAAGACTCCTGCAAGTGAGATGTGGATTTTCCTGGAAACCGCACCCCCCCAACCCCACCCCAAGTTCTTGCCTGATACTATTTATAATTAGCCTTCCCCAAATTTAGTATTTTTACCCGAGGACTAGTCTTATCCTTATCCACTGCATTTAAAAATTTACAGAAGTATGATCACTGTTCTCAAAATGCTCCCTTGTCTAAACTTCAGTCACCTGGCCAGGCTAATTCCTCGGTACAGTCCTGATCCCATAGGTGCCAATTAATAAAAAGTTTGCTGTACATCCCCTTCCCCAGTTGACTATCTACGTATTGTTTCAAGAAACCCTCCTGGATGCACCTAACAAATTCTGCCACAGCTAACTCTCTGGCATTTAAAGGAGTCCCAATCAATACTGGAAGTGAAAATTGCCTGTTGTTTTTACATCTTTCCGTGATCTGCTTACATATCTGTTCCACTGTCCTCCTGGGAGGCCAATAGTGTAATCCTATCATAGTGACTGCACCTTTCTTATTCCTGCATTCTACTGTATGACTTTGCTGGATGAACCCATTTTATATCCCTCCTCTGCCATGCCTGAAATATTTAAGCGCTGGAATGTTAAGCTGCTCGTCCTGCTCTCCTCTCAATCAAGTTTCTATTATGGCTAGAACATTGTAGTTCCATGAACTCATTCACGTTCTAAGCTCATCTGTCTTACCCGCTATGCTCCTTGCATTATGTTTCAGATTGTCATTTCTGCCATGTTCGTTAACCTGAACCTGCCTGTTCTTCCTATTAGGCCTGCTTAATTTCTACCTTCTCAATCAGTCCACATGCTGACGCATTGCTCTGGTTCCCACCCCCACCACATCTGAATGGTGAAAATTTTAAAAAGACTGGAGGTTTATCTACATAAATGTCAAAAGCCTAATAGAATGCTGGCCTTTGTATCCGTAGAGGACAGCAAGGAGACAAAAGTCATGTTTCAGTTCTACCAAGTCCTTAGTTGGACCACACCTAAAGTTGTGTAAGGAGTTCTAGACACCATACCGTTTGATGGCTGTTATTAGCCATTGACAGAGTTTAGTTTGTTTTCAAGAATGATACCTGTATGTCAGGGATCAAACCTTTGGGAGAAGTTACGGAAGCTAGGGTTGGTATTTGCTTTTTGGAAATTAGACTGCAGCAGTTCAATAAGGCAGCTCATTAGTACTGTCTCAAGGGCAACTAGGGACAGGCAATAAATGTTGGCCAACCAGCAACACCTACATCCTGCAAGTGAGTTAAGAAAAGAATGTTAAGGGAGCAAGTGATTAAAGCTTTCAAGATATTAAATGGAACCGATTGGGTTGAACTATTTCCCTGATTGAGATGTGGAAGATCAGGAAGCATGATCTCAATTAGAACCAGATCTTGCGATTGTGCAATTAGAAAACTCTTGTGCATATGCGTGACAATAGAAGTTTTGAGTATTTTCAGAGATGGCAATTGATGCGAGATTAATTATAATTTTTTAATCTGATATCCTTTTAAACCTTTGAATAGTAAAATTGCATGTGGACTTAATTCACAGGTCAACCATAATCTCGTTAAATGGCTGAATAGGCTTGACAGGGTATATGTTTCTGGTTTTCTTTTGACTTGAGTGCATCCTGTGTAGTTTCATCAGACCATTGTAATAATGGTCCATGGTAAAATCGGTCAGATTAACTTCTTATCATTGCACTGATTACAAGATGTTGATACTAAATTTCAGAGTAAAACCATAGGATTATTTAAATTTTGGTTTTGTGTATAATTAACAACTTATCAAACATGAGATCCTAATTGATGAGAGATGGTATGACAAACGTTTGATTAAAATTTTGACTTCTGAGTTAAAATTCTCACCTGAACCTTTTTGAACATTTTCTTGATGAAGGTGGTGGAGCTGCTATTGGCCCGTGGTGCAAACAAAGAACATCGCAATGTTTCAGACTATACACCCCTCAGTCTTGCCGCCTCTGGTGGCTATGTTAACATCATAAAGATCCTTCTGAATGCTGGAGCAGAAATTAATTCCAGGTATTACAGTTGATAACTAACTTGTTAAAGATATGGGGAGCATATTCAGTAATGGCCCACGTTGTTCTCATGTGAAAATATCTGGTTTTCAACTGAAATCATTCCTGTCTTTGTTATTAGACCTTGTTACAATGCTGATGTCTTATTTAAAGCTGAAGTGCCAACTCCATTGGCCTGAATCCATCTTTTCTCACTCACACTGGAAATGTTCACTGAAAAAGTTAACAAAACTACGTACATATGATGGGTGTGATTTTACTGGTGTGTGCACTGTTTGATTTTTGCTTGAGCACTTCAGCTCAATTTTTTTAATGTTGCAAGTTACTGGAAGTGCAAACTGGTAATGGTGCATAGATGCTACCTGGGACCTTGGTGACTGATGCCACCAAATATGTATTTCCTTCTCTAACCAGGGAAGAGAGAAAACAGGCCATCCTAGACTGGGTATTGTGTAATGACAGAGGAATAATTGGCAGTCTAGTTTGAAAGGCTGTTTGGGGATGATCAACCCAAAGAATAATTTGATAGAATTCATCAAGATGGAGAGTGACGTGGTTAATTGGAAGACCAGCGTCATGATTCTAAATAAAGGAAGCTACAATGGTATGAGGTGCAAATTGGGTATGATTGATTTGGGAGCATTACTTAAAGGAATGACAGTGGAAAGGCAAACATTTGGAGAGTGCATGGGTAAACTGCAACAATTGGTCACTCCTGTCTGGTGCAAAAGTAAAATGGGAAAGGTGATCAAACCATGACTTGAAAAGGAAGTTAGGGAGACTTCGATCCAAGAAAATGGAATATAGATTGGTCAGAGAAGAAAACAGATCTGAGGACTGCAGCAAAGGAGGACAAAGGGATTGATTCAGAAAGGAAAAACAGAATTCCAAGAGTAAGCTTGCAGAGGACATAAAAACCGACTGTAACAGTTTCTTGAGGTGTATGAAGATAAACAGAATTTATAATGGGGAGATAAAGAAATGGCTGACCAACTAAATACATACTTTGGTTCTGTGCTCACAACAAAAGGACACAGCATACCAGAAATTTTGGTGAACGCAGGGTTTAGTTTAGAAGTAAGAGCTAAAGGAAATAAGTATTAGTAGGGAAATAGTATTGGGAAAATTGATGGGATTGAAGGCCAATCAATCTCATTGCCTGATGATCTACATTCCAGAGTTCGAAAGAAGTGGCCCTAGAAATAGTGGAAACATTGGTTATCTTCCAAGGTTCTGTAGACTCTGGAACAATTCCTAAAGGTTGGAAGGTTAGGTAGTATAACCCGTCTATTTAGAAAGGAGGCAGCGAGATAACTGGGAATTATAGACCAGTAAGCCTGACGTCAGTAATGGGGAAAATGCCAGAGTCCATTAAAAGATTTAATAGCATAGCACTAGGAAAACAGCGGCAGGATTGGACAGAGTCAGCATAGATTTATGAAATGGAAATTATGCTTGACAAATCTATTGGAATTTTTTGAGCATGTAACTAGTTGAGTTGATGAGGGGAGCCAGTGGATGTGGTCAATTTGAACTTTCAGAAGGCTTTAGACAAAGTCCCACAAGAGAGAAGTGTGTAAAATTCAACTGCATGGAATTAGATGTAGTGATCTGAGATGGAGAGAAAACTGGTTGGCTAGACAAGAAATGAGTCAGAATAAACGGGTCTTCTTCCAAAAGGCAGGTAAGTGTCACTGGTGGGGCATTGCAAGAATCAGTGCTAGGATCCCAGCTATTCACAACATATATTCATGATTTAGATTAGGGAATTCAATGTAGCATCTCCAAATTTGCAGATGACACAAGACTGGATGGGTGGGTGAACTGTGAGGATGATGCAGATGCTTCACTGTGATTTGAACAAGCTGAGTGAGTGGGCCAGTGTATGACAGATGCAGTATAATGTGGATAAATGTGAGGTTATCTATTTAGGTAGCAAAAACGAACATAGATTGTCATCTGAATGGCTGTAAATAAAGAGAGGGGAATGTCCAATGAGTCACGAGTGTCATTGTACACCAGTTGCTGAAGGTAGTCGCAGGTGCAGCAGGCGATGAAGGCAAATGGTACATTGGCATTCATAGAGGATTTGAGTACGGGAGCAGGGATGTCTTGCTGCAATTTTACGGGGCCTTTGTAAGCCACACCTGAAGTGTTGTATGCAGTTTTGGTCGTCTTATCTGAGGAAGGATGCTCTCCTTGTGGAGGGAGTGCAGCAAATGTATATCTGACTGATTCCTGGGATAGAAGGACTGAAATATGCGGAGAGTTGAATCTTAGGATTATATTTGCTGGAGTTCAGAAAAATGAGTGGCAATGTCATGGAAACTGAAAATTCTAACCGGACTAAACGGGATAGATGCAGCAAGGATGTTCCTGATGGTGGGCAGTCCAAAACTGGAATCACAATCCTATGAATCAGGGTAAACCATTTAGGACTAAGGTGAGGAAAAATTTCTTCACCAGTGTGGTGAGCCTGTTGAATTCACTACCACAAAGTATTCAAAACCAAAACACACTGATTTCAAGGAGTGTTGAATGTTGCATTTAGGCCGAAAAGGATTAAAGGTTCTGGGGGCAAAGCAGGAAAAGACAGATTCAGAGCTGGATGGTCAACCATGATTGTACTGAATGGCGGAGCAGGTTCGATGGGCCAACTGGCCTACTCTTATTTTCTATGTTTCTAACCAATGAGGTTTAAAGATTGGGCAATGAAGAGGAAGAATGAAAGAAGTGTGCTAATTAAAGTGTTTGAATTTTGTGTCAAATCGAATGCAAAAGAAGATCCTGAGGGGAAAGATTACATTAAAAGTGAAAATAGAATAAACAGCAACAATTGATAACCAGGAGGAATGAACTAAAATTACTGTGGTATAAGGTTGTACTGTTGTGTGTCATTAATTTGAATAACTCCGTTGGTTTTGAAATGTTTGAACCCAGTCTGGCAACATTGTATGCTTCATGTGAATATTAGTGCAGAAGGTTGCATTCAATATGGTATCCATCAGGGAAAGGACCACAGAAGAATTTAAGAAATTTGATTTTGTTGAAATTTACTTAAGATGCCTCATTACCCCCTCTTCCATCATCCTATTTTTTTCTCATCATCTTGTTCAGAGATGTTATTACACACCGCTGGAGCAGGTGAGACTTGAACCCGGCCTCCCAGTCCAGGGGTAGGGACACTATCGCTGCACCACAAGAGGGCCCCTAATGTTTCTACCGTGTTTTGAATCGGGAACCTTTTGCGTGTGAGGTGAACCTAATAACCACTACACTACGGAAACTGTTAACTGGAGATTTTCTCACCATTTCAGCATGTCTGAAGGTGGTTTCCGTGTGCTTATTTGCTACATTGTACGTGTTACATTGCAAATTTGAATATAAAGTTGATTCAAATGTACAGAAGCATTGTAATACAAGTTTGATAATGTTTATTGTCTTGCAGGACAGGAAGCAAGCTTGGAATTTCCCCTTTGATGTTGGCTGCAATGAATGGCCATGTGGCATCAGTGAAATTGTTGCTTGATATGGGCTCTGACATTAATGCTCAGATTGAGACCAATAGAAACACTGCCCTTACTCTGGCCTGTTTCCAAGGCCGAGCAGAAGTTGTGAGCCTCCTATTGGATAGAAAGGCAAATGTTGAACACAGAGCAAAGGTAATGCTGTTTAATGGATTATTAAAACATATGCATGTATAAAGGGCTGCTTCTCAAGTTTAAAATATGTTGTAAGAAAAGATTGATCTTTTCTCACGAATATTTGACGTCAGTACTCCGCTCACTAGTTATTTTTGAACTATATGTAGCATGAGCTTTTAAAACAAAAAAGTAATTCATTGAATGTGAGCAGGGCCAAAATTTGTTCCCTAGTCCTAAATACCTTTGAATTATGTAGCTTGTTATTTCAGAAGCAAATTGAGTCAACCATTTTGCTGTGGGTCTAAACCATTTAAACCAGACCACGAATAGACAGGGAAATTTCCTCCTATTTAGGACATTAATGGCTAAATAGGTTTTGAATAATTGATGATAGCTCTCATGGTCACCATTGCTAAGTCAGCATTTATAATACAGATTTACTAATTGCATTAAAATTCCACCACTTGCAGTAGTGGGATTGGAACTGGTGTTTGCTGAACATTTGTCTGGGCCTGTGGATAACTGGTTCAGTGACCACTATGCTGTAACCCCCTGGAGATAAACATAATTAATTTAGTTGTATTAGCATTTTTAGGTGACTGCAATTAATTTTGTGTAAGTGTGCACTTTACTGTCAGTGTGACAATTCCTGTAACGCTGCTGCTTTCTAAAAAAAAACTGTCATTACTACCTCTACAGTTGAATTTGCTTTGTAAATCCCCATTAATTTTTATGCAATGTTGATTCATGCTTCCTTTCTTGTAGCTGACTGTTATGTTGTTGGAAGATGTCTGTACTTGCCTTTGGCTGATGTGGATCACAGTCCTTCAAGATCCAATTACTTTGTCTGTTTCTATTCTTTGTTTGCTGCAAAGTTTCATTTTCCCATACACTTACTCTTGCTGACTCATCATTCAAAGCTGAGTTAGTGTGCTGGAGTAGCTAATGGGATGTTAGTATTCTCCCTAGGCGCAGGCAATAGCTAGGAAATTTTGAAACTAGGGAAAGAACAGAAATTGCATCAGGACAAAATAAAACAACAACAAAGATGGAACAACAAATTAAATCCTAATAAGGAACATAAATTCTGGAAGTGAAACCTTTAAATAAAGCCAGCTGTACCTGAGATAGCTACCTGAAATAGAGGTCTGATTAGCAGCAGCAACTTGTATTTACAAGCTATGCCTTCAACGTTAAAATAAAATTGAAATGTGGTTCACAGGATCATTTTGAAACTAAGCATTTCACTGAACCCCCTATGAAGAAGTTGCACCAGATGATCAAAAGCTTGGTCAAAGAATATTCAAAAGTACAGAAGCTAGAATAAGAGGCAGAGAAGTGGGGGGTGGAAGTTGCAGAACTGGGGGCTCAGGCACCTGATGCCCCTTGAGGCCATAATTAGAGGAGCGTAAATATTTTGGAGGTTTATGGTGTTGGAGGATTAAGGCCATGGAGAGATTTCAAAATGATGAGAATTTTGAGATCAAGATTTTGCTTGACCAGGAACCATTGTAGGTCATTGAATGCAGAGGTGATAGAGATTTGTGATTTAAAGCATGGACAGCAGAGTTTTGGATGGTCCCCAAAGTTAATGAAGAGTGAAATTTGGAAAACCAGTCAGGATTGTGTTGTAGTAGTTGAGTCTAGAGGTAGTAAAGGCATGTATATGAGAGGGCTTCAGCAGCTGATAAACTGTGACAGAAATAGAAGCTGGCAATATTAGAGGTGGAAATGGGCAGTCTTCATGATGGTGCTGGTATGTAGTCATCTTGGGTTCAGAGAGGGCACCAAATTTGCAAACGGGATGACTTAATCTCGGACGGCTATCAGCAAGAGGGATAGAGTCAGTACTGAGAGAACAGCTTAAAATCGGGACTGAAAACAGTGGCTTTAGCACTGGATGTCAAATGAGCAGACTGACAGTTTAGCAAATGTGTGCGAATTGAGAAAAATGGTGAAATTGAGCAGTGTCATCAGTGTAATGTGCATGTACATGAGAAAACTGTATGCCAAGAGAAGTAATTGAAAACCAGAGTGGATCCTGTGCTGAAGAAGATCTGGAAGGGTAGACATATGACAGGAAGTATTATACCAACATTAGGAGGGAGTTTGAGATGTATGTACTCTTGGGCTGTTACACAGTTTTCCAAAGATGGCTCTCAAAATCTTGTTAATTATGCACGTGTTAGTCTAACTTTAATTCAGATGAACTTATTTTTCAACTTTGATTCCTACTGAGTGCATATCCTGAACACCTCTAAACTTATGATGGAATGGGGTTAGAGGTAGTGGTTAGTTAGATCGAGGTGAGCTGACATAACTTAAAGACAGCATACATGACTTAGAGGTTAAGTTAATTGCACATTGTCAATTGAAATATTTGATGCTGAAGAATTTCTGCTGTTTTGATTAACTCCTATGCACATAGGTTTAATGGACAAAGCTGTAAAGGTTTGTACGTGTCCTACTTGAGCATTTTGCATTGATAAGCGCCTTTTGTTAGCAAACTCCAGTGAAGTACTGAGGGAGCATTGCAATACAACTTCATTTAAGTACTGATTTTCACAAACTTCTGGGAGCATTGCAATACAACTTCATTTAAGTACTGATTTTCACAAACTTTTGTCTCCCATTTCACTGAGTGCTTACCTTTGGTTAGATGATTAAGATGTTCTAATACTTTGGCTTAAAATTCCTTTCTCAATTCATACGACTTAAACAGGTCATCCATCTCGTGGTGTGTGGATTGTTGCTGTTGCACAATGCCTGCTAATGTTTGTCAACACAAATCTCAAACGTTGAAGCACTTCCAAGTTGTTTTTAATGTCTACGAATGGATGTTTTTAAGACTCCTAGGATAGTACGTTGATCATTTGCTTCACTGATGAAAATGCATATTAAATATTTAAGGATTATTCTAAAACACAATATTAATGTAACTTGTAGATGAGTGATTTTGTCTGTTTCTATTTAGACTGGTCTTACACCCTTAATGGAAGCTGCCTCTGGAGGATATGCTGAGGTGGGGAGAGTGTTGCTTGACAAAGGTGCTGATGTCAATGCACCGCCAGTGCCTTCTTCACGTGATACAGCTTTAACCATTGCAGCTGATAAAGGTCACTATAAATTTTGCGAACTGCTGATAAACAGGTATATAATAATTTGAATATAATTTACGCAAAATTAATCCCTACAGTAGGGCTTAGTTAAGATCCTTTGAAAGTATAGTCAATCATTGCAATTTTAAATTTTGATTTTTGTTACGAATTCTACAGAGGGGCTCATATTGATGTTCGCAATAAGAAAGGTAACACACCTTTATGGCTGGCAGCAAATGGTGGGCATTTTGATGTGGTCCAGTTATTGGTACAGGCTGGTGCTGATGTGGATGCAGCAGACAACAGGAAAATCACACCTCTAATGGCAGCTTTCCGCAAGGTAAGTTTTTAGTCTGTTCAATATCCTTTTTTATTTTTGCTGTTTTGCTAAATGGGGAATGTATCCACTAAGACCACCATAAGTTCTTCAAAATATCTTAGATTTTGAACATGCAGGTTAATATGTTTGTTACGGCAGGATAGGGAGTAGCTGGTCATATTTTTAACTTCTTCACAGCCCATGTTGGGTTTCATTGATTTGATTCTGGCTGCTCTCAAGGATATCATTGACTTGGTAAAGTCGTCAAAGTTCTACCGGATCATGGTGCTGCTATCCCATTAGAGAGAGATGACTGGTGTGGTTTAACGTGAGGGTCACCACACCTCCAGTGAGGAGAGAGTTTGAGAAGCTGGGACCTTCATGTAACCTCGCACTGGTGCATAAATTGAACCCATTACACTTACATGATTTTGTTGTGTGGTAGCAGTTTACATTGCAGCCCATCTGTCTAAAGATCGCCAGTATAATATAGCTCTTGTACATTAAGAATGAAAGGCAATCATTTGGGTCTTGAAGTTAAAGCAACTGAGTGTTCTAAAGGGAGATGGTTTTTGTGATCTCTTGGTTGCATTGCTTTGCTTTGTTTCACTTGCTCATTTCAAATTTAACCTTAATTTACGTGTTGAGTAAGTCGCACCCACGAGTTAAGATAATAATTCATTGAATTTAATATCTAGCTTTATGAATATTGAAGTTCTACTTGTCACATAGGAGAAAGAGTTGTTGAGCTGGTTCAGAACATCGGTATGCTCAAGACTCTGTTTACAAGAAATTTTATATAATTATTCATTTTCAAATTTAATGATGTTGAATTGTACTTTTTCAGGGTCATGTGAAAGTTGTACAGTACTTGGTGAAGGAGGTGAACCAGTTTCCATCTGATATTGAATGTATGAGGTACATAGCAACCATTACTGACAAAGTGAGTACATTCATATCTTATGAGAGATTTATTTGTTCTCAACAATAACATTTTTCACCCCTGTTATTTTCTGTGTGCATTGAGTTTGTTCTCAACTTCCAAAGCTTTTAACCAAAGTTTTCAATAATGGAATTTGTGATTATTTAGAGTAGCACCTGTTGAAAGTAACAAAGGGGCTTGAAAAGTTCCTGTAAGCTGTAGGATGAACTAGCAGGTTTAGGGTTTTGAAGAGTTGGAGATTTTCTGGAAGCAGGAACTAGTGGATATTCATTGAGGCAGGTTAGAACTCATGTTGAATGTACGCAAGCAAAAGAGAAAATAATAAAGTGGAAGAAAAACAGCAACAATCATAATGAATTACAAATAGATGTGACATGAGTGCAAACAATAAGTTTTCTATGTTGTAGCAAATCTTGAGTTTATGCATGAGTTAAAGTACCAAGGACAGTGACGTCTTTGTTTCCGGTATCTAATGCATTTCTGTGTTCTGGAAATTCAAATCTTAAGCACAGAATAATATCTTTTATCTTGATGACAAATTATTATAGTCTCTTGAGACTTAATGCACTTTTGTTTTAAGTTTTTAAATAATGTTTGACTAAACAGGCCACACTTAAGAATCAGCCATTGCTTCAAAGTAGTTTTTGATATTTTTCTGATCCACTGGGTTTTTTAACTGCCTCATGGAGTTTTAATCAAAACATATCCTTAGGCAGGAATTTGCAGGATAAATTTCAAAATGGTGATACATAATGCAGCATAATTGTTTATTTGTGTCTTATTGCGGACTGGGTTACCATGTTGCCCATGAGATATGGGAGTTTGTGTTACCTTGTCCAGCATCCAGATGGTCAAACGTGAAGTCGCAAATGAAATTTTCTGTGGTTCTGGTTCCTTTAGCCCCCTATTCTCCTCGCAATCTTTAATATGGTCAACAACATTATTATTCTGCAATGCTCCTCTGCTGCTCCGCTCAATGGGAACTGTTTTCTTCGTTCAATTTTTCTTTAACTGTTTCATCAGAATTGTCTTCAATCAGAATTACACTAAAAGCTCAAGTCTCTCTCAACTATCCTTGGTCTACTTTTTTTTTGTCTACATGCCGATTCTTGCTGATATCATTAAAAGAATTGGGTTCAGCTTCTGCATAGAGTTGATTATTAACAGCATATATCTCCCCACCTTTTCTCTGGACTCAGTCATGGTTATTTCTGCCAGTCTTGCTATCTACATTTACTTTAGATTGAGAACTACTCCAATAAGACATTATGAAGACAAGCCAGCATCTTTTGTTTCTGTCACAAAATTTGTCCACTTATCACTGACTGCATCCCAACCATGAAAACTCGTTTATTCATTGCCTTGTAACAAAACATCCCTCGGTGCTTCATAGGAGCATTCTTAGGGCTCTGTTCTCTTAGACTGAATGAACAGTACTGTTTTCAACCTTGGTATACTATCTAACCCCAATCTGAACTTCTGAGCCAGTGTCTTCTCCATGAAAAAAACATTCTGAATTCCATTCAGTCATGCACCTTGTCTACTTCACTCTACTTGCTGTGAAATCCTCAGAATGGGTAATATAACGATGTGGGTAAATTGAACTCTGTGTGGAGGTTGAATACAACTTGGGCTGATTTGGCAGAATGAAGGCATAATTAGTTGGCAATATCCTGTCAACTGGTGACAACAGACTATTTTTTCTTCAAAGATATATCTTTGGCATGCACCCACTGTTTTTCTATATTCCGCTCTTCTTAAAAAATGTTTTTAAAGTTTATTATTTTCATTTGCTCTAGGAACTGCTTAAGAAATGTCACCAATGCATGGAAACAATAGTTAAAGCGAAGGACCAGCAAGCTGCTGAAGCAAACAAGAATGCAAGCATCCTTCTCAAAGAGTTAGACTTGGAGAAGGTAAGAGTTCATTCAGAATGTTCAATGATCGGTAAATAAAATTATTACCTTGTGCTAATCAAAATCCATCTTTTGGGTTGCTATGTATGTATGTTCAATTTGTTTTTTTTCCACTTATGAATATTTATGTTTGCTTCATTACTACTTCATGTAATTATAAAAGTAAATATTACTTTTATCATTTTAACTAGAAAGCTTAACTTTAATTTGGCCCAAAATATTGGAACTCTTGTTACGTTGCCAGTTTTTGTTTAAATGTGATAGATTTGTTCTTTGCATAAATTAATTTATTTGTTGTAGTCAAGGGAAGAAAGCCGAAAACTAGCGCTTGCAGCAAAGAGAGAGAAAAGGAAGGAAAAAAGGAAGAAGAAAAAGGAAGAACAGAAGCGGAAACAGGAGGAGGAAGAAGCCAGAGTTAAGGAGAATTCAGAGAAACAACAAACCCCAGAAAAGGATAGGTTTGAAGGCAAGTTATTCTGAATTTAAATTGTTTACTGTAAGTATAAGCATAAATTGTTTATTTTTTAAACAATTGAGTTAATATTTTCTGTTCTGCACAGATGAAGAAGTTGTGCCTATAGAACCTCCCAGTGCAACTACAACTACCACCATTGGTATTTCTGCAACTTCAGCCACCTTTACAAATGTTTATGGGAAAAAGAGAGCCAATGTTGTAACCACACCAAGTACGAACAGAAAAAACAAGAAAAACAAAACTAAGGATTCTTCTCAGAGTGTTCAAATAATTCTAGAAGATCAGCATATGTCTATAGCGCAACAGAAGGCAGATAAAAATAAAATAAATGGGGAACCGAGAGGCGGTGGAGTAGGCGGGAACAGTGATTCTGATAATGTTGACAGTACAGATTGCAATAGTGAGTGCAGCAGTGGCGGTAAAAGCCAAGATCTCAATGCAATTGCTGACTTCCACAACTTTGGTGACCAGAAATTGTACCCTCCAAGAAATGAAAAATCTAATACTTCCATATCAGAGACTCCAAATCACCCAAGGTAATATTAAGTGTGCTGGCATTAATTGTTGTTCAGTAGTAATTTTGCTTCTGTTGGCATTCTTTTCTACTTACGGTATGTGCTCTTGTTACAGGCTACACGATGGCACTAATGAAACAAATTCAAGCTCACTATCTACAACTCATAAGACAACTTCACTGCCGTTGTCATCCCCAAATGGAAAGATGAATCTAACTAGTCCCAAGCGGGGTCAAAAGAGGGAAGATGGCTGGAAAGAAGTTGTGCGAAGGTAATTGCAGAATTTGAGTTGTTAATGTGAGGGTAGTTGAATTACTACATGAGCAAAAAATAAAGCTTATGCCCCCTCCAAAGGTCCTCCAAGTCCAAAGTTTTAATGATAAAATTTGAAGAAATTTTGAACCATGGAACTAAGAAAATATTCTATTTGACAAATATGTGACAGCAGTCCAATTTTTCCCCCCTCTCTGGACACTGCCATAATTTCCCAAAGAGAGAGTGAAAAAGTCAAAGCAAAAAATTAAAAAGAATTGAAATGGTCAACCCACGGTATTTTGTTTAACATGCAGTGATTTTTGGACTGCCTTATGAATAAATTATTTTTGGTTCAAAGTGAATAAAAATCTGACCTTGAGGAAATTTCCCCATAATCTAGGGTCCTGCATTTATACAGTATTATGCCACATAACTCCTCTTCTGCTAGATTTTTGTAACCTACATCTTCATTCATAGGATTCTTCTGATGGGAGCTTTAATAATTAATACAAGGGTTTAAAACCTGCCCAGAAAGGTAATATTATTGCTTAGTTCTCAATGCCTTGGCAATCTCTATGGTTATTTGGGGTTGGAGATAGGTAATGGTTCTTGAAGACTTTCGTATACCATCTTGGCCTTTGTGCACCTGAGAATGGATGGCCTAAGAAATCCATTTTATTTGGGTATTTAGTGCACTTGATTTTTACTGCACTGTGGCAAATTGCTGTACTATATCCTGAATAAGGAAGTACTTATTTTAAATTCTCCAGGGGTGTTGATTTTCTTAGATTAAATAGAGTAACGATGCTCCTTTATTAAGTTAAACAAAAATGCTTGCATTTAAAGATGGGATATTATCACAGTGCTGTCAAGCTATCTGAAAGACCACCAGGTTTTTAAAAAAAAAATTCAATTGAAGTGTAAATATTCAGTTTTTCTGGAACCCATAAAGCTTTTCAGCAAAATGCTGTGCAGTAGAAAATTCCAATCCAGTGATGTGCCATTGCAGATCGCCTGGTAAAACAGCAATTGGTTTTAGGATGCACATAATTTTGTTCAATATTTATATCAAAATTTCAACACTTACATCGTTTTATGTTTATTTCTTTGCACACTGTCTAAGTTCCCTATTTATCTAGCATATAGGTCAAAATGTTTTGGCTAGGTTGTGGGGAGAAAGTCATGTGGCTAGGAAAGGACTGAACATTCATTCTTGAATGGATTGTTAATTTCAAGGGCTTAATGTGATGCAGTGTATGGTTGAGATGTTACCAAGAATGGATCTTTCAATGCAGAAATTCAGTATGTGGGCTGTGGTCTGATTTGCATGGTCACATCAAAATTTGAGCTGTTCCTTATTTTCCAAAATGGCCATATTTTCTTTGCTAGTCCTCGAGCAGTTTGAGCATTGCCCACATTTTCTGTGGAAGGTTGAAGCCTGTAATTTAATTGTTTAGGTTGGTTGCTGTTGGAGTTGGTGATATTTGTAGTCAACCAGGAGATGCCCTACAAGAGATGGAGTTGTTGGGCTTATAGGGTATGGAATATGTTCTAATAGAAACTTTCAGAATTTCAGATGATTGCTTATGTTCTTTTTGAGAATATGCATCAGTGGGTATGTTTTGTTAGCTCTCAGCCAGTGATTCTTCATGGTATGTTTTCCGTGCAGACATTGGGGTTTAAGTCTGTGCTTGACACAAAGTCATTTGAGTTGAGTTGGTCTCAACGTTCCAGAAGTAATCTAATTTCTGCCACATTTTCATGGTAGTTCCTGAGCCAGGTTGAGCAGCAGTACAGTATAGGCAAATAAGGTGTGTTGTCACTTATTGCCTCTGCTACCCAAGGCAGTGCCAACCCGGTTCTATGAGATTCTTTGTGTTGTCGTTATGAATGTACAGTCAAGGTATCTTGGAATTGGGGTGGTCAGCACAACTAAATATGAAGTTCTTCCCCAGACATGATGTGGAGGTGCTGGTGTTGGACTGGGGTGGACAAGGTCAGAAATCACCCAACACCAGGTTATAACCCAACAAGTTTATTTGAAAACACAAGCTTTCGGAGCCTCACACCACCTTCAGGTGGTAGAGAGAGGTGGTATCAGTCAGAATTTATCAGTGAATTTGGTGGCTGACTCTTCCCCTCTCACTAACACCTGAAAAAGGAGTGAGGCTCCAAAAGCTTGTGTTTTCAAATAAACTTGTTGGACTATAACCTGATGTACGGTTTCTGACCTTCCGCAGACATTGCATTGTTCATATAGAAAGTTTAAACAACAGTTTAAAGGTGAGACTCTGTCTTTAGCTAGAGATTTTCCAAGAGATGGCATGTTATTGAGAGCAGACCAGTGAGCTGGTAATTGTGTGGGCCATCAGTTGGTTTCCCTGGCTTTTTTGGGGGTGGGCGGTTTCAGTGGTCACTAATTTGGATTAGTTGGATGTTTGAATGGTGCCTGTATTGTGGTAATTGATGAACAGCTTTGCTATCTATTTGTTTCCTTATAACCTGATGTTCTTCGATTTTGAGTAAATTCTTTCAGCTCTCACTGCTTTGCATGACTTAGTTGCAGTAATCAGGGTGCAGTCTAGTTTCATTTGTCAGGACTTTAGATGTCTGACTTGAGAGACAGGACTGTTTTCACCATCTGCTTAGCTTCCTTGTTTGTTGGTATCTGAGTTTTCGGAGCTGTGAAATGACTGCATCAGCAGTGATTCTGGGCCCGTAGTGTAGTCGTTGCTCTACTGATCTGGTATAATAGACACTTCCACTATTTTGGCTTGACAAATCACATTGAGGTTTTAATTCTTCCTGTCTTTGAGGAACTATTTACTTTCCAGGATCCAGGGATGAATGTTTTTGTTTAAGTACCTGGGGAGATGGATGGGCCTACAAACTGTTGTTTTCAAGGTTATGATCATAAAACTGATTTTACTTTAGCAAAAAGCTGTTGAAATTTTGATATTCATGACACTAGGTAAAATGCAATAGTATTGCAAATATTTTGCGTAAGGTGTTCAATAAGTTAAAATGCTACTTGTAAAGATGGCTTTTTCCTCAGTCTATGATGGCTCAACCCCAAAACATTACTACAAGATGCTCTTGACTTAAAAAAAAATCCATTTGTTGCTAACTCAATTTCCTATGTCAAAGGAACTAAAATTTAAGAATAAATATTTGGTGTGGACTTTGCTTGTAGCATTTTTTAAAAAAAGAAATCCATACAAAAGCAAGGAAAGCTTTTAGCATATTTTGGATTGCATACTAGGTAGAAAAATGGTTTTATCTAGTATATGAACGATCTGTACCATCTATTGAAATAGACTTTGCTTTCATTAAGACTGATTGATTGAAAAGTCAGTAGTGTTTCTGCACTGAGACAGACCGCCAAATCAAATCAGTGACCCTCAAAATTGCCCCAGTGATTCCTAATCAGACATTTTTAAGGGTAAATCACCAAAAAAGTAACTGGCCAGTTCACTTAAGTAGTCTCCATGATCTGTGATATCACAGACAAGTGAAATTGTATCTTGCTTGGTTTCTGAATGCACCAGGTAATGCAAATAGTTTTCAGTAAATTTAGAGGAAAATTGAGATTCTGGTCTCTGAACTTGTAATAGATTGATAATGCGAGGATAACTAGAGAGCAATCAGATCTCCTTCCTGTAGCTTTGGCAGCTACCGACCTTCTGATAAATACACACAGGTCATAACCAAGGCAAACTTTGGTTTCTGTTTTTTTTTCAACTTTCTCTTGGCACAAACCTCCCTGCGAGGTCCCTGTTAATTTTCAAACATCTGTCATCTGTTTGAGCAGAATGCCTTTTCACAAGTTGAAATGCCTGTAAGAGTACTTTGAACAAGAACCAGCCTGTAATTAATTTCCAGTCTAGCCTCAGAAACAAATATCAGTTTTAGTTTTTCTGATGAAGGGTCTCGGCCCGAAACGTCGGCCTCTCTGCTCCTGTGATGCTGCTTGGCCTGCTGTGTTCATCCAGCCCTGCACCTTGTTGTATCAGTTTTAGTTCTTTTTTTAAAAACATGCTGCTGCTCACAGCTTAATGGTCACCTTCAGCTCTGAGCTGATTGCTCACAGCTCCAAACTGGAAATAATTAAAAATAACAAAGGTCTCAACAGGGGATAAGCTGTTATCTTGAGTTGAAATTTAAAAATTGATTATTTAGAAAGCTGTACTGTCGATGTTTATTTTATCTTCTCACAAACGCCACCTTTTGAGACCTTCTACAAAGAATTGCATTGACATGTAAACTAATGTGGTCTCTTGGCAGCAGTAAAGATGCCACAGATTGACTTGAACTTTCCTGATTTGAGATTAAAAGTGGCCAGAATTTCCATTCATCTATTATTTAGTGTCCTGACTGAAAAATATTTGTGCGGTCATCGTGAAAGATATAGCTTATTGATTATATGCTCTAGATTTGAATAATTTGCTGGTGTTTGTGATTTAGGTTTACATGTGAAGCATGTTTACCAAATCGCTCCCAACAGCTGTTGATGTGTTTGATTGGGGAGGGGGGATGATTTGTATGTGGAAATGCAAAAATTGAATTAATATATATTGAGAATTTTATGATTTTTATATAGAGTTGCTTTAACCAGGTCAAAGAAACTGTCTGTACCAGCGTCGGTTGTTTCAAGAATAATGGGAAGAGGGGGATGCAATATAACGGCAATCCAAGATGTTACTGGTGCACATATTGATGTTGACAAGCAAAAAGACAAGAATGGAGAAAGAATGATCACTATAAGGTAATGTGACCTTCAGTTAACAGTGACAAAAAGACAAATCATTCAGGTTGTTTCAGCTGTTTACTTGAGATATTTCCAGTTAAAGTCTTCCAATTGAAAGAGATCTTACATAGTATAATTGGTCTGTCTTTGATCCATTTTTATTACACTTTTTGTATGTTTCTTATTCTTGTTCTTCATTAAAGTGGTTATAGCTCATTTTCAGCTGCAACTTTGTGCACAATTGACAAAAAGCGGATTAATGTTAGTATATTTGTTAAGGTATTGGATGAGCAGCCCAGATGTGATGAGTTTTAAAAAAACGCCATGGCAAGTTATATTTAGTTTCACGGTGAATGTGGTCGTTTTGTAGTCTGACACTGGAAAAAAGACTGTGAAGGCTGTGGGATTGTTGGAAAAACCTTTAATGTCTTCAATGGATTGCAACCTGTCCCCAAAAATGCCTTAACCCACTTGCAGTTCCAGTCATATGTAGCTGACTCTCAATACCCCAAAGTAGTCCAGAAAGGTGGTTGTGAAAGCAGTCATGACCCCAGCATCACTTTTAGGGCGACTAGTGATTTTTATTTTGTTAATGAGAAGTAGGCTTTTCTGATTGGGCTGGAATTGATTGCCTTTACCCACTTTTTCTTGAGAAGGTAGTGATGAGCTGCTGCCTTGAATTACTGCAGTCCATTTGGTGTACATATAGTGCTTTTAGGGAGGAAGTTCCAGGATTTTGACCCAAATATAATGATATATTTCCAAGGTGGGATGTATGTACTTGTGATAGAGGGAGTGTAGCAAAGATTTACCAAAATTGATTCCTGGAATGGCAGGACTGGCCAATGAGGAGAGATTGAATTGGTTAAGATTGTATTTACTGGAGTCTTAAAAAAAAAAAAATGAGGGGGGTGATCTCATAGAAACCTATAAAATTCCAACAGAACGAGATAGGTTAGATGCAGGAAGGATGTTCCTGATGGTGGGGTGAGTCCAAAAACAGAGGTCGTAGTTGTAACGATAAAGGATAAACCTTGTCCGACCGAGATGAGAAATTCCTACACCCAGACAGTGGTGAGCCTCTGATAACCACTACCACAAAAAGAGTTGAATCGAAAACATTGTGTTTCCAAGAAGTAAATAGATATAGCTCTTGTGACTAAAGGGATCAAAGGATATTGGGGGAGAATGGCATTGGGGTGTTAAGCCCAATGGTTAGCCAAGATCAGTCTGAATGACAGAACCAGCTCAAGGTGTTGAATGGCCTACTCCTGATCCTGTCTTCTATGTTTATACGTGTGAGACTTGGAAAGTCGAAGTGCTTTGGGAATTAACAGGTGGTGTTCCCATGAGTCTGCTGCCCTTGCCCTTCTAGATGGTAGTAATGGGTTTTGAAGTTATGGTTTGAGGAACCTTGGTGAGTTGTTGCATTGCATCTTTTAGATGGTACATACTATTCCTACTATGTGTCAGTAGTAGGTAAGTGAATGTATGTGGATGTGGCACCAGTGAAGCAGACTGCTTCGTCTTGGATGGTGTCAGGCTTTGTGTTGTTGGAACTGTGTTTATCCAGGCAAGCAGTGAGTTATTCATCCCACGCCTCACCTGTGCCTTGTGAATAGTGGACAGTTTCTGGGGACTTGAGTTACCTGCTGCATGATGGAGCAACTAAAGAGGTTGGATTCTATCCTGAGGAGTTGCTGCAGAGATGCCTTGGAGGTGAGATGACTGTCCTCCAACAACCTGTAACTGTCTTCACCTGTGTCAGGTATGACTTCAACGAGCTGAAAGCCCCCATCCCAATCCCATTCACTCTGTTTGCTCTGACTCCTTGATACTGCGCCAAATGTGGCCTTGATGTCAAGGTTATTCAATCTCTCCTCACTGCTGGAGCTCAGCTGGTGTTTGTCCATGTTTGAACAAAGACTGTAATGAAGTGAGGAACTGACTGACCCCAGGACAACGAGTTCTGAGCATCAACGAATGTTAATGGCATTTTCTGTAACTTTACTGATGATTGACACCAGACTACTTAGGTGGTTATTGGCTGGGTTAGACTTGTCCTATTTGTTTTTCTTACCTAAGCAATTTTGCACACTGTCAGATGGGTGCCAGCGTGATAACTGTACTGGAACAGCTTGGCTAGGGACATAACAGATTCTGGAGAGCAAGCCTTCACTATTGTTGCCAGAATGTTGTCACACCCCATAGCCTTGTCTAGTGCCTTCACCTGTTTCTTGATATCACGAGGATTGAATTGGCTGAAGACTGACATCTGAAGTTCGAGAGCTTTAGAGGAAGCCAAGATGAATCAACCACATGATATTTCTGGCAGGAGATGGTTGCAAATGCAACAGCCTTGTTTTTTGTACTGATGTGGTGGGCTCCACCATAATTGAGGATGGGAATGTTTGTGGAGCTGCCACCTCCTCCAGTGAGTTGTTTAATAGTCTGTTAACATTCGTAACTTGGTGTGGCAGAACTTCAAAGCTTGGATCTGATACGTCTGTTGTGGGATCGTTTAGCTCTGTCACTTGTTGCGTATGCTTTTTGACATGCAAGTAGTCCTATTTTGTACCTGGATAAGAGTGACACTTTCGGGTATGTGCCTGGTACTGCTCTTGGCATGCCCTCCTGCACCCTTCATTAAACCAAAAGTCATCCCTTGGCTTGGTGGTATTCAATAGATATTCCTTTACCGATGGGGGAGAAAAAGAAAAATCTTGCAGAAATACAAGAATTGACTTCAAAATTGAGTGAACTTGATATTCATTATTCAAAAATGTTGAGTTTTTTTTGCAATAATTGTGAGAAATATAGTTTTCAAACTTATTCCTGGTGAGTCACTTAAGAATTAATCATTTCAATTGTGTGCTGCTTAGTTGATTCTTTGTTTCTTTTTTCCTCCTTAATAAGCCCATTTTTTTTTTTTTTTGGAGATCCAACTTGATCTGTTCTTGGTGTTTTAGCTGTCATATTATTTACAATTTTTTTCTGTTTTGGGAATTAATATTTCTTGTGTGCTACACCACCTAATACTTTATTCATCCTTAAGATGAAGAAACTATGGCTGCAAATACTCAATTTCTGCCTATAGAGCTTAAATTAACCAACCAAAATTGCCTATATTAACACACTGATCACAATTGTCTTCATTCTCTTTTACCTATTGTATGAAAAAATCTAGCAAATTTTCAGTTTTTGGACTTGGTCATTTCTTGTCTTGTGTGTCATTCAGATCCTTATCCAAGCACATGCTGACTTATCACGTGTGTGCTACAGTTATAAGCAAGCACTGATTTTTCTCAGTCCCTCCTGTACTGGAAAAGTAATTATCTGAATACCAGTTATTCCCAATAGAGTAACTATCTTTTCCAATTTCCAAGGATTAAAACAAAACTTCAGTGCAAAGATATAATTAACTGTAAGTGCAAATCTGTTGCCAGTGATGTTCACATCTGATTAGGTGTAGATTTGAAGATTACTTAATATATAATTCATTAGGATTAAGAGCTCTCTAGAATCGAGTAATTGTTTTCAGTGAGCAGTTGTTACATGCATTTCAGCTAGTTGTGAGGTACTTAATTTTATTTGGTTAACTCCACAACATTTAATTTAGACTTAAATATTTGCTAGACATTACTTTTGTCAAAGATTTTTTTTTTACAAAAAAGTTTTGTAACTTGATTAGAGCCTTAAAATTGTGAACTTTCACTTTTTTGAAAGATTGTTGTTTAATTATTTTTAGAATTATTATATCACAGCTTCCTAAAATGCTTGTGTTGCAAACTGTGATGAAATTTATCCTATGATACAGACTAAAATGTTATTTTGCAGCAGTTAATCAAAAACATGAATTAGTTCAATCTCTTACTTAAATATTTATTCAATCCAGATATAAAATTTACATTAATAATGTTCAAAGTTTATTAATTACTAAAACATTAGTAATAATGTGTGCTTTTCTTAACAATGTTGCCAGAAACTTACTGAGGAACGCTGGTTCAGTCTGCTGGAATACTGCTGGACGTATTAATCTAGCTCAGTTTACTTATGAGTTTGATGTTTCCTACTGTGGTACAGCATCTAAAATGGTCTGTACTGTAGTTTGGTTGAAAGTCAGTTGTACTTTAGGGTTGAATAAATATTCTGAATCTTTTCATTTAGTTGCAAGCATAAATCAACAGGATTTTTTTTTTAATGTCTCTGAAACTTTGTACTCATTTCAGAGGAGGCACGGAATCAACGAGACATGCAGTGCAGCTCATTAATGCACTGATTCAGGATCCTGCAAAAGAACTGGAGGATTTGATTCCGCGGAATCACATTAAAAGTGTAATAGCCAACACGCGAATGGGATCCACGGCTGCCACGACTACAGCTAGCACCACAACTGCAGGACACCGAATAACTGTTTCAATGATGTCTTCCTCTGCAACAGCTTCACTGTCAACATCATCCACATCATTACAATCCATTAACAAATCTGGTAAAAATATTGTGTCAAGCAATATGCGTCCTACATTTTCAGTCTCGCTTCCTTTGGCTTATTCACATCCACAGTTGGCACATGCTCTACTGGCTGCTCAAACTATCCAGCAGATTCGACACCCTCGGTTACCCATGGCACACTTTGGAGGAACCTTCTCTCCATCACCAAACACTTGGGGTCCTTTCCCAGTACGACCTGTCAGCCCTGGAAGTGCCAACAGTTCACCGAAACACAACACAACGCGTCTCAATAACCAGGGTAATATTATTCATCCCAACAGTGGTAGTTCAGCTGTCAATTCACCTTCTGTGGCTGTGAGTTCTCCAACTTTCACTACACAGTCTCTGTGTGTTACAAGCAGCCCAACTCCATCATCAGTTAGAAAGCAACTCTTCACCTCGGTCAATAAAACTAATGCCATGATATCGGTGACTTCAGCTGTGACCAGCAATTCGTGCTCATTGCCTACAAGTTCAACTGTATCAGTGAGCAATGGGCAGCCGCCTACTCCTCCACCCCCTCCTCCACTTGTTGCACAGCCTTCTCAACAATCCATGTCATTGAGTAAGAATGAGCCATTCACCACCTCCATTGCGAAGGAAGAAATGACCACCACAGAACAGCCAGCAGGAAGCCAGTGTACACATTCAAATGTCTGCAGCAGCTCTTCGGTCAACAGTAACTCTGGGGCTATAGGAATACAACCGACCTCGTCACTGCCCAGCATTCTACCACAAATTCCATGCCGTAGTTCCTCTGATATTCGACCTACTTTGCCGAAGCCTTATATTTCAAATCCAGATCATGGATTAGTGGCCCCAAGTAGTCTAGCTTCTACTCGCCCCGTCACCATGTCAGCTTGCCCTAATGTTCAGACCAACAACACTTTACCTCAGTTAGCTGCTGCCTCTCCTCAAGTATCTCACAGAATACAGCCTGGTGCTCCTTTCTATCCCCTAGTTCAGCAAGATCCACAATCTGTTTTTGTCCCAAACCCAGTTCCAATGGTTTCCACCCAAGATCCTATGAAGCAGCATGGTGTACCTTCTCCGATGCAGCTTTCATCTGCACTTGGCATGCTGAATGTTTCACAGATTCACGCAAACCAAGGAAGCAAATCCTTGCCTCCAAATTTTGGCTCTGCAGCCCTCTTCAGCCCTTTCAACAGTTTCTTCGACAATACCCAAGTGTCTGCAAATCATGTGTGGGGAAGTTGTCCACTGCCTTCACGCCCAACGCAAGATCCAACGTTTAGTGGACATTCTAACTACATGGGCAATTCTGTACTTGGGCAATTAGATGCAGTACTTCCACATGATAATTCCAAGGCTCCTGGTTTCAGGCCACCTTCACAGAGGGTGACATCAAGCCCCACAGGTGAGATTGACAGTGGATTTTCTTAATATATTTGGTTAGTTTTTAAAGATTCTAATTTAAACCATTATGCAAGGTATTGTGTAGCAGCTCAAAAAAATTTTCAAACTTCAAAATTGCTAAGTGTTTCTTACTTTATCTATGTTCTTATTTCCTTTTTCTTTGTCTTTCACTACCCTTTTAGCAGCATCTGTCATTACTTGTTTAACCCTCAAGGCAGGACTTTGAGACTGGAGCAACAAATTTGTTTCTCCCCTTCATCTAATCATCCATCACCCCCAACATCAACTTTATCATGAGATAGGTTATCTCCGTTGTTTTGAAGTGCCACTTAATGTCCTGCTTAAGTGATTCCAATGATTGCACAGTTTAGTCTGTGACATTGCTTGCGATGTTTATGTAACAATTGATAAATTATTTGCAGTTCTTTATGGCCCTTTTTGATGAACTGTAACAAAATTAGACCATTAAATTGCAAGATTTGTAGAAATAAAGAACTGTTATTTCATTTTCATTTCATTTTACTGGGCAAAGGTGTTGGGTTTGGTGGGGGTCGGAACTATATAATCGTTACCTGAACTTGACATCACCTCAGTAATTGACACAGATCTGAAATTAGTTTCAAGTTGTTTGTTCATCATGCTCAAGTTTTCTTTGAAAATGGGCACTCTTAACATCATTCGTGAATTGTAGCTTGTGTTTAAAAGAATAAATACGTGACTTCACAAATTAGATGCAAGGTTCTAAAAGGGCCTCGGATTCTTAGCAAAGCTGAAATGACACACGCAATTATGCACTTTTTAAAAATGGCTTGTCACCTCAGTAAGCTGGATATTAGACATCCAAACAGGTTTTGAAGGAGTAAGACCTTAAACCCCCACCATGGTTTCCAAGAGTATTAAATTGAGGACCGATTTGTGCAACCGTGATTTTAGAAGGTTGAGGGGTGATCTAATTAAGGTCTTTAAAATGCATTAGATACAGAAGAATTATGTGATTTGTATTTCTTTTAAATTGCCTAAAACAGTCGGGCATCATCCTGAAGTTAAATCAGCAAGGAGAGCAATCGGGAAGCACTTCCTTAATATTTTGCAGATTTGGTGCTGTGTTTGTACCAGGTCACTTGAAATTTTCAAGATTAAGATCTCAAAATTGCGTGTATGGGAAAACTATTAAATGATTATGGAAGCAAATAGAGCATAAGTACGGATCAGCAATGATCTAATGAAATAGTAGAACATGCCAGAGGGGCTGAACAGTCTACTCCTGTTTCTTAGGCAGTATCTAAAACATTTTTCTTAGGGTAACAGGAGCTCGCTAACATGGTATGTTTATGGCATGCCAATAATAGCTCAAGATTAGGATAAAGTTATGTTTTTTAATAAGTTCCTTTTTAGTTTGCAATGATGTGCATGTCTGTGCTTGCATTTCAGTTTTTTTGAAAGACTACAAGTACTTTGCCCTTTTTTTCAGTAGAGAGATTTTGGTGAGCACTACTCACTTCCAGTTTAGATTATTACCCCTTTATTAAAGAGAAATGTACAAGTTATTGATAAGTCACTTTTTACAATGTGCATTTCTCAAATATTCCATTACATGTGATTTTTTTTTTTAAAAATGTTTTTGAAGGAATGTCTGCTATGGACCCATCAGGCAATGCCATTTCTTCCTCTTCCACCCCATTGACGAGTTTTGCTCCAAGTATGGCTGGAACTCAGGTGTATGTACAAGGACCAGCCCCTGTAGGAATGCCTGCTCCTAGCTTCAGCAGACAACATTTTTCCCCACACCCTTGGAGTTCAACAACTGCTCCAGCTACATGTATGTACAAGCCAATCCTTTCTATATTTTAGTTGCGATTTTGGGGATGGGAAGTTATGCTCCTTAATGTAGGGTCCAGCATTCATTTCATGCATTAAAAATACCATTTTTAAACTTCCAGTAGGTCCAATCTTCCAAGTTTAGCTAGAAATTTATGGGTGCAAAGGTCGCAAAACAAAACTGTGAAAAGAAGCATTACCAAAAATGTATTAGCCCTGAGTCTGTGGTCCCTGAAGCAGTGTAGCTTTAAAATTGTTTTGCTTGTATGCAAGGCCAGTTAATCCAGGTTAATCCCATCTGAAAATGGCAAATTATATAAATAAATTTTAAATGTTCTAATGCTACCTTTATAGTATGAATAAATGGCAGTCGGGGAAAATTAATCTTGATTCTGATGATTTTACATCTTTATTTGTAATGGAAATTAAATTTTTGCAATCTTCAGTAATTTCTTTCCCATTCATTGTACAAGTGCCAAATTATCCTGCAGAATACATTGTGTTACACGTTATGCAAATATATAATGCCATGGGTTATTTGTAGTGGCAAGTTCTAGACCATTGTAACAATGTATGTGGCATTGCACACAGGAAATGTTGTCTTTTTGCATTTTGTGCATCTGCATCTTCATCTTGATGGAAAATATTAAGTGATAGTTATTCTTGTGCAATTATATACTTTAGTTTAGGATGGAGAGATAAATGACTTGGAGCACTTAATATTCAGTCTAGCCAGTAGGAGCATTAGTGTGCCAACCTCCAAAACAATGAGATATTAAGCAATAACTTGCATTTATATGTAGTTCCTCTAATGTAGTAAAAGGGTCCTGCTTCTCAGGAACGTTATGAGAGAAACTTCAACAAATTTGTCCTTTTTTTTAAAAGAAGGTGGAGATGAAACACATTTGCTGTACTTTGGAACTTTGCTATCTGGTTACTCCTTGTTAGTCATGGACTGCTCCTGTGTCTGATGCATGCAAATGTCAGAAACATTGTGTTTGGTAAAACTCGAAGCGGAGTTTGTGATCTTGGGGATTGCTTTTTTTTTTCCTGGGATCCTTTTCTTAAAAAAATCTTTATACTAAGGACTATGAAAGAAAATTTATGCCTGAACACTATCCATGAAACATTGCTGAAGTTGTTAGCAATTGATTTGATCATTCCTCAGCTTCTTGATTCCCATGGATATTAAGCAAGTACCTGTCCTGTCTACACATCCATAAGCATTCACTTCCATCCTTAACCAATTGCATAAATTTGTTTCAAAGAATTGCAGAATGCTTTGTGATTAACTTCGTTTCTAATAACATGGACTTGATCAATACCAAGTTTTGTTTTGTTGCATGACACGCTTTAAGGCAGTGTTGGAACATACAGCATTGAATCTCAAAAGAAAACTAGGCAATATTCGCATAAACATTTTCAACATTTCTTTCATTAATGTTGATTTTACATATCAAAATATGTTTTCTTTGCATTTTGTCTGCTGCTTAAATGAAGTGCAGAATTTCTAAATGACACTTTCAAGGGAAGTTTGGCTGAAGGCCTTCATCTCTTGACACATTAATTGTCTAAAGATCTGAACTTTCTCTAATTTTTAAATTAGAGAATAGGAATCAAAATCAGTAGTTTACGTATGCTGCTGACCTTCAGCGTAATATTTGAAAAGGAAGCATCATAGACATTTGAGTTTAACTTGCGCTTCATGTAAGATTTTTCACTGGGTGTGGTTTAGAATTATATCATTGAGGCATACTCTGTTTTTACAAATTATTGGATGTAATGTGGATTGTAATTACCATGCAGGTGAATCACCTCCATCAGTCTCTTCCGGAGCTTCTTCACCTTTATCTGCTGCTTCTGCGCCTCCATCTTTGGGCCAATCAAAATCAAGTAACGCAAACCAGGATCGGAAGGTACCACCACCTATTGGAACAGAAAGATCAGCTCGCATTAGGCAGACTGGGTCAATGACTCCACTTTCCACCATGGTGGGTAGTAATCTGACAACTCCTGTCGGACAAGGAGGGATCTGGTCTTTTGGTGTCAGCAATAATTCAGGTGAGGTGTTAAAAATGTAGTGTTGATGAGCTGTGTAAGGAGTGTACTTGTCAGAGCTGTGTGTCAAAGCAGTAAAATGTTGCAATTTTCTGAGACATAAGTTTTTTTTTTCTTTTAGATGGCATATCTGGCTGGTCACAAGGTGTGATGGGTGGCCACTTAATGCATCAATCAATGTCAGATCCAGCTTCCTTTTCACAACACCAGACATTGGAAAGAGATGATACTGGAATAGTGGCACCTTCAAACACGTTCCATCAGCCAGTGCCAAGCAACTTCATGGATTATAACAAGGTTAGTGAATATTACTTTGCTTTTGTTTCAACAGAGCATGAATATCTGCTAACAGTTTATGTAAGCAAATATGTACAGTGAATATCTTAATTACAGTTAATCGCAGTCTATTGTAGGCTGAAATTATTTTGGTCAATTTTGATAGGGCTTGTTGCTACAAATGCACCTTTATGTGCAGTATCATAAAGTTGTGCATTGTAATTTTAAAGCTGTATACAATAAGTGAAAAAGAAAACCCAAATTGCTGGGAATACTCAGCGCGTCGGACAGCTTCTTTGAGAGAAACATTTCCGGTCAATAAGATTAAAGGTCACTAACCTAAAATGTTGATCCGGATTGTCTGAAAGAAAGAGGGTTATCACCACAGTCTGGATAGATGTTGCATGTGGGACCATACAGAAGTCCCAGTGTGGTTGACACTTAGAGTTGCCTTGGAAATTGCAACTTTGGACGGACAGTTACCGAGCATCTGAAATTGGAAAGTTGGACACTTCGGATGGTTCAGACTGACTTAATTGTTGTGCAGCAAAATTCAGAGGCTGTAACACTTCATAGGGTATTAAGGAATGGCTTTGAAGAATTTGAAAACTCTCTTTTCTGAGTAACTTTGGGGACTTCTGAGTATTAGTGAGAGTGCAGATGAATTTAGCTAGGACTTGAAACTTTTTATTTGTTCATAGGATGTGGACATAACTTGCGGCAAAAATGTTACTCCACATCCCTACCAACATCTACTAATTAATTTGGATTTGTGTTCCATTGTTATTGATATCTCTATTAATGAAATTAGATCCATTTTGTCCACCAGTATAGACCCTATCTATGATGATTTTATTTAATCTCCTCTTCGCTGCCTCTGTTCCAAATAAAATAAATCCAACCTACCCAAGCTCCTTTTCTGGCAATATCCTTGTGAATCTTCTATACAATCTCTAATTGCTCATCTATTGTCCTTGCATTGTTATAGGTGTTTCTTTTGTTTGTTCTTGGGTTCAACCATATCACCTTATTTCACAGGATTGTTATGGTGTACGTGAAGGCCATTCACCCTATCGTGCCTGCACAGGGTCTTTAAACAAGAATCATTACTTAGTACCAATGTCCTGCTTTTCTCCCCTATACCCGTGCTCACTATTTCTATCCAGCTAATCATCCAATGCCCACTTGAATGCCTCAATTGGACCTGCCTCCACCACACTTCCAGGCAGTGCATGCCATGCCCTAACCATTCACTGTTTAAAATATTTTTTCACACATCACAATCTGTGCCATCCTGTTCTAGTTCCTTTCATCAGTGTGAACAACTTGTCTTTACCTACTCTTATCCGGCCTAATGATGAGATTTGTTAGAGGTTTTCAAAATCCTCTTTGCTGTCTCAACCATGAATGACAGTCAATCTATCATATAACTGGAGTTTCTCCTTCCTGGAGCCATTCTCTCTCTAATGCATTCACATCTTTCCTGTAATGTGATGCCTTGACTATACACAGTAATCAGCTGAGTTCTACCATCTGTCTTATACAAGTTCAATGTCACCTACTTACTCTTGTACTCTATTCCTGTATTATTAATGCCATGGGCACTGTAAGCTTTATTAACTGCACTCTCCACTTGTTCTGACATATTCAGTGATCCATGCGCGTATATGCCCAGATCCGTCTGGTCTTGCATACCTTTTTTAGAATTGTACTATTTTATGTTGTCTTTCAATGTCTTCCTATGAAACTGCATCACCTCATTTTCTATACTGGACCTCATCAGCTACCTACCTGCCCACTCTCCCAACTTACCAATGTCCTTTAGGGGTTCCACACTGTCATCCTCACAGTTTGCAAAACTTTCAAGTTTCGTGTCATCTGCAAATTTTGAAATTTCCCCCTGCAGAAAGATCCAGATGATTAATACACGTCAAGAAAAGCAAGGATCTCTGTACTGACCACTGAAGAACTCAATAATATAATCATGCAACTGCTCATCAGAGCTCTTTCTCTGCCCATGCTGACTACCCATGTTTCTAACATCTGATTTTTGGTTCTAATTTTGGTATTTGCATTTTTTTAAACTTTGTGAATTGCTATTGGTAACTCAGAAAATTTCCAGTGCAAAAATTCAAGTTTTTGAAAGATTTTCAGTGTGTTGATAGCCATCTTTCAACTTTAGCATTGAAGTTTGTGCTGGCAAAAACAAATAGATTAATGCCTTAATGCACAGCAAAAATTACTTTACTCCAACTTGGTAGTATTTAAGCATCCCAAGGAAACTGGAACTTTTAATTCAGTTAAAGTAATTGTTTGTACAGAATCTACCTTCCTTGAATAGTTCCTTCCAAACATGTTTGGACGTTACTTAATCACTTCTTAACCACACAGTGCAAAACTTGCATAGACAATTGTTTAATACAGATTACTTCTATTTAATGCAGTAGATGGGGGATGTCTGAATTGATTGCTGTAAATGTATTCTGTTCCCTTCAATGCATTGATAAACTTGAGTTTTAAGTAGCAGTTTTGGCCTTGTTTCTAAGAAGTAATCTGTAAGGCTTTTTTCTCTCTTCCTTTTAAAATTCACAATATACTTGTGCTTAGAAACCATTAACTTACAAGATTACCATCTCCTGGCAGAACAAGCTCAAGGGGTGAATGGTCTGCTTTTGCTTGTAACTCATGTTCATATTTACTCATTTTGAGACACCACAGTTGAATATGTTGTTTAAAGTCTGTTCGTTCATTTGCTTTGATTATAATCCATGTTGATAAGGCAAAGCAGGCTCTACAGATATACTCTTGATATTAAATGCTGACATTTTAAACGGAAGACAATTACAATATTTAACATAACTATGTTATTTAGTGTGCCTAAAGTTAGTAATTACCACCTATCAGTGGATTTACTGGACAGTGGTTTAGTTGTGATGCACCAAAAAAGCAAAGGTTCTATTTCTTCTATTTAACTAACTTCTACGTATAAGTAAACTGTTATCTAACTGGGAAAACAGTTATTGGAATGCTGCCCAGAAATGAGTAATCCTAATGTCTGTTGTAAAATCAGAAATTAAACCTGTTGGTGTTTCATGAAACCTGGAACTATTTTCTTCTTAGCAGGGCTTGCCGCTTTCCATGTATGGGAATGCTATGATTCCTCCACATCCACAGTTGGCTGATGGTCCAGGTGCTCCTCTTTTTAATGGACTTCATGCTACAGATCCTGCCTGGAATCCTATGATCAAGGTTGTCACAAATTCCTCTGAGAATGCTGATCCGCAACAGGTGAGAAATGAACAAGAATTTGGTGATCTTTCTTAACATGGGTTGGGGTTTGAGATGTTAAAGAATCAGAACTATACAAGTAAAATAACATCTTAAAAAAAGCATTGTGCAACAAATTTCTGTTCTGATCCATGTCAAGTTGTCAGTACTTATCTCCTGCATGTCTCATCCTCCAGTCCTGAATTTTCACCGGACTGCAGAACCAAGACCTATATGACAGAGGTTGGAGTTTGCTTTCGTCCACTCTGTTACCTTGACTCTGTTCACCACTCAATTTACATTCTTCTCGATAGTTTCACTGCACACTTGTTGTTCGAGTTAGTTCTACATCCCAAATGTTTTTCCTCCTCTGTCACACGTACAGAGTTCCATCCTATTATCTCACCTATATATTCTACATACACTGCCTGAACAGTTGCCATCACAGAATCAACTTTGACTGGAAGTTGATACTATTATTTCTTTATGTCCCACCAATATTCAAAATTTGTTGACCTGGTGAATGTCGAGGCCTGGGTGAATTAACATTTTCCTTAGGATTTAGCGCAACTTAGCAACTATTGAAATAGCACACTTTCATCAAAAGCCTTATGTAATGCATGCTTAAACTTGTTGGTAATCATGGGATAAGGTGAAGTTTATTTCTGTCTTTATAAACTTTATTGCAGCAATACCATTTGATTACATCACTTAGCTGTTGCTCTGAATGTGTACAGCAGTGAATATTCATGAACTGGTTATATTGGTTTGCTTTGAAAGTAAGAATAAAAATTCCAGAAGAGCAAAGAACACCAATGTTTAACTGACTTGATAAAAGCTTCAGATCATAAATTAAGCACACAAATATCTTTGTATGTGATCAAAGTGGTTTCTTTATTTCCACTTTCCTAAATTAGAGCCTTCAAATCTTTAATGTTAAATGTGTTTACGTGGATTAATTTCTGATAGAAGAAAAAAGAAAACGCTCAATGTTTGCCTTTATGGCAAGTAGATGATTGCTACATAAGGGGGACTAATTGCAGATTGCGTGACAGCTTATCAGGATGACCCCACTTCAATTTACAAATGTGACCCTGAATTTCCAGTTGCTTGTCATTTAAATTATCCACCCAGTTCCCACACTCTGACCTTTGCAACCTACACTTGCCAGTGAAATTCAGCACAAGTTCATGGAAGAGCATCTCCTCTTTTGATTTGGTACTTTAATAGCCTTTCTAGACTCAACATCAGATCAATGTTTCTGACCCTTTTGTTTTTGAATGGCAGCTGTTGCCAGTTTTACAATTTCCCATTTACACCACCTGTGTATATTTTGTTCACTTGCCTCATTTCATGTCCTAAGGCAACCTCCTGTTTCTCAACTTCTGTTGTCTTCCCTTCAATTATGCACTTTCCTTTTCCCTCCACTCCACTAAATTTTCTGTCTCTCTATTTGCTTCAAAACTGTTGCATTTCTCATGTTTTCTAATTTGAGTCCCAAACATTAAGTCTATTTCTCTCCACAAATCCTGATAGGCAGTGTTCCCTCTGATTTATTTTCTTGGTGTGTGGAACTTCGAGGTTTATGTATGGCAACAACTTCCAAAACCAGCAGGATGAATATTTCCAAAAGCTTGTTTTGATTACAGGTTTCAGGCATTGCAGTAATTTGCTTTTGTACTTGTGTTCTACGGCATTTATTTGCACATTTCTCCAGTAAGGGTACATATGTCATAAATAAACATGTAGTTTTAATGAACTTTTGCAGGTGTGGCCTGGAACCTGGGCACCACATATTGGTAACGTGCACCTGAACCATGTCAACTAGAGGACGCAAGCATGCCCACAAATTCCTGACATGTCTTTCTGAGATTGAAACAAGATTGATCTGGGAAGAAATTAACAGGACAAAACTTTTCTGATGTGCCTAACTGAAATTCTGTGTGGGCTGTTACGCATGAACTTAATTGATTTACCACTGTCTATGAACAAAGTGATCACCTGCATAGCAGGTTCAGTTCTCTGGTTAGTTTAGCCATTTTGACTTAAGACTTGGGACAAACTATTCTTGTGCTGCTGGCTAAACAGTACTGTAAACTGCTTGTATGCAGCCGAGGACTAGATAATTATGTGAATTAATCCAGATGTTTTAGAGTGGTAAATACATGTATAATTGTTTACATACTAAAAAGGGTTAAAACGAGAGTAAATTTCATGTCGTATAGTGGCTCTACTTTATGTAGCCTGTATTAATGTGAAATATTTACCTTAATATTCAATAAAAATGAACAGTACCTCATTTTTTTTTGTCTTTATTGCTGGTGGTTAATTATTTGGGCTCTTCAAATTATTGCTTGCATTTTGGAATGCATGTTATAAATACAACTTGATGTTTTCGATTGCATGTCTCTAAATTTTTACTTACGGCAGTAATGTACAAAACATTCTGGTTAAGTATGTTGTACTTTAATTCTTGTGTGTGTTTTCCTTTTGGTATATGCTATGATTTGGCAATTCAGAAAACAACTTCAAATGAGGCTTTTAGATTATGGTGCTTGGGCATGAGATTTTGTTTCAACAGTTATATTCCATAAAGAACTACTAGTATCATGAGTATTTCTGAAAAACACCATTGACTAACTTGCATTAAAATGACAAGTTAAAGCATTACTTAATGTGATTATAGCCATGACTACAATTAAAAGCCCACTTGTTGACCCTTCCATGCCCCCTCAGCAAAGATAAGACCAGTATTGATCATGAGCAAGTAGATAATTTTCCTTTCACATTTTTATACAGTAGAAGCAAGAAATATTGTGTTGTTCTACTTCATGATACAGTACACTGAGCTGGACATACCAATCATATGAAATCCAAACGTTGCTCATTTTTTTAAAAAAAGAAATTATAGTGGAGCAATGTTGCAGTTTTTCATCGACATGCATTTCTTTAAGTAGACAGATTTTGGCAGCTAACACCAGTATCCTCCTTGATGTCAAGTCAGTTTTTCATCCAGTAAGTTTGATTTTTTTTTTAAAATGTGCCCTTGTGAATACATTCTGGATTATATATATCACCTTATGCATAAAACAGAGGAATGTATATATTCTTTAAGAATTCACTTTCTGTGACAGTTGGAACCATGTCCGCTATTTATGGCCTCCAAGATTCATCAAATCTTATAAGAAAGTACAAGTATTCTTCACTGAATTGCAAGATCAGAATGGCAGATTTCGATCTTCTGTGAACATACAAATGTAATTGTTACAATTGGCTATTTGTATCAAGGGGAAAAAATCAAAAGTGTGTCCGTTTTTCTGTCTGAATTAATACCATAGTAGACTTTGACTAAATGTGCACACCAGATTCAAGTACAAAAGTGGGAAATGATTTTTCAATTTCTTGGTTTCCATCTTTAGATGAGCAGGATTACACCATGCTCCATGTTTATGGATACTTTAAATGGGGTAGGGGTCTGTTTTTAAAAATTTTTTTTCATCATTTTAACACACCTATTGTCTCCTTGGTGACTGAAATACGCAATGCCTGAGTGAAAGTGGAATTTTAAATTGAAAATCACAACAGAGGTCGTAAACATCAAGATAAACGTGAATGAAATTCATTATTGAAACAGACCATGATTTATATTTCTCACTGTAGTTTGCCAGATCCTCTGTAGTAGAGACAACAGCATGATGTGCCTACTCCATCAGTCTGAAGAATTTGCAGGTCTACCGGTCCAATTTTAGGAGGTATGTAAAATAACTTTGAGACTACATTCTAATGTTCTTTACTGCTTGAATCTCTAAAACTTGCAAAATGTAGCTTTCAATCCTTCACAGCTTATGGGAAGATCTGGAACAGATTGAGTTTGATAAGTTCAGAAACTTGGGCAGAAGGTATTGGTAATATGTAGGAATGTTGGAAAAGGACTAAACCATTTATGAGGTGGAAGGTTGGTCCACAATTCGTTAAGGTTGCCAAATATGAATACAAGAAAATGTTGAGCTTATTTTCTGCTTTTGAAATATTGAATTTTAAGGATGTTTGTTAGCCTTTGTAAATTTCTGTAAGGTATATTTCTATTCCAAATTTAGCACTGACATAAATGGTTTGCACTTTGCACCAGTGCTATATTGATGTCATGTAAATCATTTCTTGTGCCTAATTGAAACTTACATTTCATAGAGTTGAGAGACTTTTTCAGGATGTCTCAGCTCCCTGAAATATTGAACCAAACTCTGACTCCGGAATCAGGCTGCATTTAGATTTTCAAAACATTTATCGTGTAAAAGAAAATAGCTGTCATTTATAGAATACCTTTTCAAGACCTGAGGATATACAAAAACACTTTGCAGTCAATGAAATTTGTTTCAGAAGCACTGTTACCTATAGAAAATGGCATAGAGTTTGCATGCATTCACATCCCACAAGCAGTAATGAGATAAATAGCCAACTGTTTGTTTTTACATATAATTTGAGGGATAAATATTGGCAAGGACACTAATATCTTCCTTTGTTCATCAAATAATGCCTTGGGATCTTTTGCCGAGACCTAAGTGATTAAACACCTCGTGGCGCCATTGACAGTGCAGCACTCTCTCAGCATTAGGTTGTGCTGAAATCTCAAATGGCTCTTGAACCCCTGTCTACTAAATCAAGGCTGACTGGCTGGAGCATATTGAGAATGCAAGGATTTCCAAGATGATGTTTTGGGACTTGAATTCAAAGTTAAATGGATTAAGGAAAGAGGTCATGTGATCTTCAAATTCTGCCAGGTAACAGGCCTGTTGGGGGGTGTGTTTGTTTACCAATGGGGAGCGGTGCACTCTGAGCCTAATCAAGGGCAATGTGGGGAATGTTTGCACCTGGAAACAAATGCAGAAGCAGCTGGGCAAATCGGACAGTCATTTGATCTCGTGTTTGGAACTGAAAGATGGAGATGAGTCTCTGAGACAAAGGGTGCAGCTGCTTTGGTTAGAAGAGTGGGACAAGCTGCAATTCAGCAAACTATAAGAGTGCAGGAGAGAGGGCAGTCTCTGGTCAAAGACACCTCCTGTGGCAACCAACAGCCTCAGAAAGATTTATCCAGGTGAAACTGAAAAATATTCCTGGAGTAAGCTTTAGTGCTGGTCTCATCAGTTTGTAAATCCTCCCAAAGTGGAGGGAAGCACCTTTCAGCCATCATTTGATGTTACAATTTCAACCAGGAGATGTGAACCCATTGGAAGCTGGGAGTAGCTGTGGACCATTTTGTATGAAGGCTGCAATCCTTTGGAGATTGTGCACATATGTACATGTATGTCTTTCCTGAAGACCCTTAAAATATGCAGCTAATTCGGCTCACTATTATTGCATAATAATGGGTTCCCCAAAGTCAGGTTTTCAGCCTTTATAAGATGCCTTCCTTTCTGACACCTCTTACATCTTTGTTTCTAGAGTTTTCTTCTCATTGACTTCTAAACCACTCAGGACAACTTCGTAGCCTGAACTGCATGGAAAGTGCTGATAACAACAGATCACCTCCCCACATAAACTGCTTCTGGTCCCTTCTCGCTCTGTGTGTGTGTCTCTCTCTCTCTGTTCCACACACCACCACCCAACCCCCAAT
>NC_063343.1:37003349-37032572 GCF_021869965.1 Rhincodon typus | reverse complement strand
ATGGCGAGATCATTGCAAATCAGCAAACCTTGGGTGCGTGCTGATCACCTGAGCAGGAGCAGCACTAGGCATATCTAAAACTTAATTGTTAACCTTGTGGAGCTGCAGTGCAGGACCATTTGCATGCAAAATGGTGGAAGCCAAATATGATAGAGCTAAACGATCCCCAAATGGTGGTCGATAATTAACTAACAGGAGGTGAATCCACAAATAACACAGTGGCTCAGTGGTTAGCACTGCTACCTCACGGTGCCAATGACCCGGATTCAATTCCACCCTCTGGTGACTGACTGCGTGGAGTTTGCACATTCTCCCTGTTTGCGTGGGTTTCCTTCGGGTGCTCTGGTTTCCTCCCACAGTCCAAAGATGTGCAGGCTAGGTGGATTGGCCATGCTAAATTGCCCATAGTGTAGATTAGGTGGCTTACCGGGGGATGGGTCTGGTTGGGATGCTGTGATAGTCGGTGTCGACTTATTGGGCCAAAGGGCCTGTTTTCACACTGTAGGGATTCTGTGATGAATCTACAATGATTAATGATGGGAAGCTGAGCACATCTGTGCAAAAGACAAGACTGAAGTATTTGCAAATATCTTCAGAAGTGCTGAAATAATGATCTATTTCAGCCTCTTTGATCGCAGATTCTAGTATACAGTTGATTCAATTCTATCCATTTGCTATCAGAAAAATAGCTGAAGGTAATGCATACTGCAAAATCTACAGGACTGATAATATTCTGACACGTGTACTGAAGACTTGTGCTCTATGTCACCACGTACTGTAACAGGTTGGTTACAGTACAGCTACAATACTTGTATTTACCTCGTGCAAAATTACCAGGATATTTCATATCTACTAAAGGCAGGACAAGTCCAACCTGGTTCATTAATCTATTGGTCAACTTGCCGTTATCAGTAAAGCGACGGAAGATGTTTTTGACATATCTATCAAGCAGCATTTATGTAACAATAACCTATTCACTGCTTCTGGGTTCTGCCAGGACCGCTTCACTCCTGAGGTCATTGCAATTTTAGTTTAAGTGGTAAATGATGTACTCCAAGCATGAGGGGTGCATAGCTGCCCTTGACATAAAGGCATTATTTGACCAAACATAACATCCAGGAGCTCTGGCTCCTGCAGTCAATGCAACTGTTGAGGTGGCTGAAATCATACCTAGTGCAAGGGAAGAAGGTTTTTGGTTATAGTCATTTGAACACTGCTGCAGGAGTTCTTCAGGCAGTTCTACTGTTCAGATAAATTGTTGCACCCCCTGAACAGGTGAGACTTTAGCCCAGGCTTCCTGGCTCAGACGTAGGGGCACCATCACTGCATCATAAGAGTTCTGGTTCCTCAGGGTAGTATCCTTGATTCACATTTCTAAGGCTATTTCATCAATGAAACATCATAAGGTCAGAGCTCAGGATGTTCAGTGCGATTAGTGATCCTCCAACCACTGAAGCAGCCCACGTCCATACTAAGCCTAAGCTGGACAGGCTGATGAATAGCAAGTAACATTCATACTATAGAAGTGCCATACCATGACCACCCCCCACCTCTTCGTTATTACTAAATCTCCAACTGTCAACGGCCACGGGTGTATAATTGACGAGAAACTGAACTGGAACAGTCATAAATACTGCGGCTACAAGAGCAGATCAGAGGCTGGGAATTCTGCAGTAACTTGCCACCTGGTTCTTCACTGCCCACATGACAAGTTTCAAAGCAGATATGTGATGGAATATTTCGAGCTCCCCGAGTGTATGCGGCTCCAACAACCTGTATCATATTGAAGAACAACTATTTGCAAATTCCCTTTAAGCCGCACACCAAGCTGACTGTTTAAACTATATTGCCATTCAATCGCTGTTACCGGGCCGGAATCATTAAAATCCCTCTCAGACTATGGTGTCCCTCACCTATAGTTCAAGGCGGCAGCTCATCACTCTTCTCTGGATTAGTTGGAGATGAGCAATCCGTCAACACATGAGAGCTTTTTTTTAATAGAGATTCAAGTCTTTTTAGAAGTCAGTATTTTGAACTTGGAGTCGGGACCTGAGCTAGAAGATGGTCGTCTTCATTTGTTCCTAAGAAATCACCTAATTCCAATTTTCAAGAGGAAAACTAATATAACTAGGAAAAGAATACGTGCGATAGTTTCCCACCGTCTTGCTCATGTGATGGAAGAAAATACCAGTACTCTTCCCCGAAGGATTGTTTTTGCTTGTTAGCAGCTTTGCCCTTCCAGGTTCTAGCTCTTCGGCCCTCACTACCGAAAATTCGCTGCTTCCGACTTTAGCCGTGGCTCGTAATCCAGAGCGTGGAACCCTTTGCTGTGACAACTGGAGAGAAGGACAAGATGACCGGCCCATTGAGAATTCAAATGACTGCGATCCCAAATGGGTGCACGTACGCATTCCTTTAATTTGCAAATTATAGTAGTACTGATTTGATACAAGTACTTTAAAAGATCTGGCCCATAATGTACCATTGGTGTGTGTGAATTGCAAGTTTGCACAAAGGTGTTTTAGTAAATATTTGTACATTTAATTTGGGAGAGGATCGGAGAATCACGTGAGCAGTCGAAGGCTTTTCTCGGAACTGTTTTTGCACAGACTAAGCTGCTGCCTGTCAATCGGCGTCATGTCCGTCCTTTATCGACACTGAACCGAGCCACACGTGGTTTGACGGAACCATAGCTGTGCAGTTTATGCTGTTGTGCACGTCTTCGTCACGTCTCTAGTTGTGCGCCTCTCCTCACTTCTGGCAGCGTTATTTTATTTTTATTACTTTTTTTTTCAGGGGAAAAGAACCCAAAAAAAAGGTTGCCATGTCTGCAAATTGCCATGCAAGCAAAAGCTGCCCGATCCCCACCAAAGTTCTAATGAAGGATCTGTCCCAGCTGCCAGACTTGTACAGCAGTACACCGGGCGGCACCTTGTTCTCCACCACCCCCGGAGGTAATGTAACAAAGTGACACCGCAGCGGCATGGACAGTCTGCCGCTAGACGGGCACTTGTATGTTGTTGCCAGTTGAGTAAATGTTCACTAATGAGTTTGAAACGAGTGTTTAAGACGCGAGTTTCTATTTAAGCTTTTCCTTCTTTACTATATCGTGGTGCGAGAAAAAGGACGAAATAAAAGTTCCGTGGGGCTGCTCGGTCGATCTTGCACTCCCAGCGTTTCTGGTGTGGCTCAAATCTGTCCAGATAAGCTAAAATTCATTGTTTAAATTGAGGATTTGCGTGTCTTCTGCAGTGTTAAGTTCAAGTGCCATGCGTCGCTTGGAGTCACATGTAGGATCAGTCAGCGCGTAAATATTTTGAAGCATGATGCAAACTCTGTTTATTCGAGAGTCCAGGGCTGTAGCCCAAACTGAAAAGCCTTTTTCTCGTTGCAATGAAACACGAAAGGACCATTTTCTTTGGTAAAGATGAAAATAAATGTTTTTCCTTCAGTACTACTTCCCAACCGCTGGACCTGAATTCTGAATTATTCGAATCTAGGAAAAATTCTGGGGAAAAAAAATAGTAAACTTTGGAAGGGAAGTCGTTTCACTTATACACTTCCAATCAGCTGGTTTTTGGAGCTGCAGTACTAGAACCAGTGATATTCGGTGGTCGTGTGTAAGCAGCTAAATAAAATTTAAATCAGTAATCATTTTGTTCACTGTCAGATTGAAGTTAATTTAGGAGACCTGATCGAACGGGCTGGAATTGCAGAGGACAATTCTAATGTGAGCTTTTTTAAACCCATGGTCTTTTGGTGGAACATAATGAAGACAGATTACAGATTTCAGTGATACAAATGTTTACGTACGTAAATATATATCTCCAAAAAAGAGAGAATCTAACCATTGACATTCAATGGCACTACCATCACTGAATCTCTGCTACGAACGTGCGGCGTTTACCATTGACCAAAAACTGAACTGGACTAGACGTTATATATATATTGTGGCTACAAGAGCAGTTTAAAGGCTAGGAACCCTGCAGTGAATAACTCACCTCCTAGCTCCCCATCCACAAGGCACAAGTCATGAATATGGTGGAAAACTCCCTGCTTGCCTGGATGAGTGAAGATCCAACAACACTAAGCTTGGCAACGTCCTGGGCAAGATTTATGTTACTGGACCCCTCACACATGATAAGTAGAAATGCAGTGCAGCAATGTCAATAAACTGCTACTCCTAGTTTGCTTATAGTGTATTGCCCAGGGCGTATTCAGGAGTATTCAAAGGTATTGTTGTAATTTGTGCAAATTTTACAAATGGAGTTGTTTCGGATCCATATGTTGTAATGACTGCTTGATGGTGCAAGTTAGATTCATGCAGGAAAATGTCTGGGACAAAGCATGATATCATCATGTACGCTAGGAATGTAGATAATGAGAATTAGATTACAATATTGAATTTCACTCTGATTTTAAGCAGAAGAGTATGGCATGTTGAACAGTTTCAAACATGCCATGCAGATTTATAATACTTTTAAATTTATTAGATTACTGTGAGCAAACCATTTGCCCAAATGGAAGCCAAGGGAAAGTGACATGAGAAGGAAGTAACATGATGTGTTTCTGTTTATTGGGTTTGAAGTTGCAGTATATACACAGTGGGCAAAATATGTTATGTTCACTATTAATGTTCATATTAGAGGAAGGCTGTTGAGGTTTTGAGAGGCTAAAATGCAGATTTACATGGATAAAATACGAAAAGGTTCAACTTTTTTATTTGATCAAGGTAGATTATAGTTTAAAGTGATACAGATATTTACACATATAAATGTCCATCTCCGTCGAGAGAATCTAACCATTGCCCCTTGACATTCAGTGGCATTACTTTCACTGAAGCCTCCAACTGTCAGCATCCTGGTGATTGCCATTGACCAGAAACTGAACTGATATGCAAATACTGTAGCTACAAGCGCAGTTCAGAGGCTAAGAATCCTGCAGTAACTCACCTCCTGGCTCCCCAAAGCCTGACAGCCGTCCAGAAGGCATACATCAGGAGTGTGATGGAATACTCCCCAGTTACCTGGATGAATGCCGCTCCAACAATACTCAAGCTTGACACCATCCAGAACAAAGCAGTCCACCTGGTTGGCAACTGATCTTATTCTATGTTTATAACTTCCAGCTGTTTCTATATTATTACAATATGGTAAGTTGCAACTTTCTTCACAACTATTTCATGTAGTTGAGGAATAATAACCAAAAAGACTTGCATTTATATAGCATCTTTAGGATGCCCCAAAGCTCATTTAACTGCCGTTAATTGCCCTTGAACTCTAGTCTGTGCTGTAATGTAGGAAAATGTGGGCACAAGTTAGTTGTTTCAGGTAGATCTTAATACTTTTCTCTTTGCTGTGTGTATTTGCTTGAGGCTAATTGAGCCTGAATAATATGCTGTAGCAGATAATGCATTTTAATGTACAATTTTGTAGTTCACTTCAAAACATTTTAAGTTACTCACATTTCTTTAGTTAGTGTGGCACCTGTAACTTTGCCTCTGTGCAATCTTTATTATGCATAACAATTTGGGTTATGAGCTAACAAAATGTGAAGCTGGAGGAACACAGCAGGTCAGGCAGCATCAGAGGAACAGGAAAGCTGACGTTTCAGGTCAGGACCCTTCCTCAAAAAGATTTTCTGAAGAAGGGTTCCAACCCGAAGCGTCAGCTTTCCTGTTCCGTTGAGGCTGCCTGACCTGCTGTGTTCCTCCAGCTCCACGCTTTATCTCTGACTCCAGCATCTGCAGTTCTTGCTATCTCACAATTTGGATTATGTTCTGTTTGTAGTTACAGGCCACATTTCTCCTTGATCTGACTTGAGATCTATTATTTATGAGCTGTAAGAAATAGGAATTGGTTGACTTGTAGATAGATGAAGCAGGAAGAAACTAACTTTCTCAGAATTTTATTAAGTACAATTGAAATGCAAGATTAACTGCTTCAACCTAAAGTAAAACATAATCATGCAGAAAACAAACAAAAACCATAATTTGAGATAGAAATTCATAACATCAGAAAATTGTAACTTGTAGTTATCATGCTGGCATGAATCTAGATCAAACCTCAAATTCTGCATTATTCCAACTACCCTACCTTACAACAGGAAAAATATTTGTTTTAAAATGTTGTCCTTACTGGAGTTGTTGCCATAGCTAGTTCAGTATTTTTCCAATGTATGCAATGGTTGAATCGATAATACACAAAGCACAAGTCTGCTAAACATTGAAATTGTGACAAGGAGATTATTTAATTTCAAAATACATGTGCAAAGAGGGTCCTCAAACTACCCAATATCAAATTTACATAAAACATACAATATAAAGGGTGCGTTTTTGATTACTTGTGTTGTAATTTCATTTTTTAAAAAAAAACTATTTTAAAACTAGCTGTTCCCAGTTTTTTGGAAGTTGTTCACATCTGATTTTCCAATGCAGTTTTTAAAATTTCTTACTAGAATAAATAACAAATATTCTGCTCATTGTATTTGCTGGATTCCATATTTATGACAACACCTAGTTTATTTTGTGTACTTTAACTTTTGAAATATTTTTTTGAAATATTTTCAGTTGTCACTGGTGATTAGAAGACATGTAAGCCACCTTTGTAAAGATTGATAATTTTACACTATCGAGTGGATACAATTGTAAGTGTTATGTTATTAACAGTTTTCTCTTTTTCTCGTCTAGTAATGACTGATGCTGTTAAGTCAGGACAGTTATTCTATCCTGATGTAAGGCATGTTACCTGCTAAAGTTTTATCGCTCTGGAACTCCTCGGGCAGCATGGTGGCTCAGTGGTTAGCACTGCTGCCTGGCAGCACCAGGGACCTGGGTTCGATTCGAACCTCAGGCGACACTGTGGAGTTTGCACGTTCACCTCATATCTGCATGGGTTTCCACCAGGTGCTTTGGTTTCCTCCCACAGTCCAAAGATGTGCAAGTTAAGTGGATTGACCATGGGAAATTGCCCGTAGTGTTTAGGGATGCGTAGGTTACATGCACTTGCCACAGGAAATGAGTGTTACGGGGATTGGTATGGGTGGGCTGCTCTTTGGAGGGTCAGTGTGGACTTGTTGGGCTGAATAAACCGATTTAGCGATTCTATTCAATGATTCTAATGTTCCCTAACTTTCAGTGTAAAGCTTGAGGTTAACTGAAAGAACTGTTCATATGCAAGTGTAAGAACTGATTTATCAACTGTCAGGGATTACAGACTTTTGGTTACAGTTTACTCTGCTGTTCATGAGTGTGAAAATAAAAAGAACTCTTACTTTATGTTGTCTCACTGGCATTGCACAATTGCTGTGTGCAAAAACTGTGTACAGTATATGAAAAGATAGAAAAGGTTATGAGAGGCCAGATGTTTTGAGCTAAACTGTTTAACATACAATGCCAGACAATTTTGAGCAATGTTCATTTCCCATGTTGGGTTGTTAATCCACCTGTGTTGTTCATTCTTTCACTCAGGATGGAGATTAAATATGAATGACAAGTTCATGAATTATCAGTTATGTAACTGTAGGAGCACCTTATTTAAAGTGCAAGGTTTTGACATTCTTATATATGCTGATAAGGGTATATCTTCTGAGCTATGTAGATGATGCAAGCAGTTTTTGTTGGTTTACCATTCTATTAAACATGAAAATAAATTGAATTACTTGTAACTGTCAAGAACAATGTGGTTCGTGGTCAACCAAGGCATTTGTAACATGTTTATGTAACATATATATTTTTGGAAGTTAATCCTATTAAATTGAACCTTTAAAAATATTTTATGAAAGGGATTATGATCTTTCCATCTTTTTCTGAGTGAACATGCAAGCATTCACTTAATAGTTAGTAATCTAAAGTAGCTTTCTTTAAAAACAAATTGTCATGTAGTGGGAAATAATACAGGGCAATAGATCTTTTCATGCCAATTGATTAGTTTAATCATTTCAGATGTTGGCCCACAACTGCATTTTAGATTTTGTGATCTTTATGTAAAGAAACAAAAGCTTTGTAGTGAAATTTAACGAGCATTATTTTTCAGGTAAACTTCGATATAAAATGCGCATAATTTTCCGAAGCACAAGGTCCAATATTTTAAACCTGCATCCAAATATAAACTGTGACTTGTGATTGACAGAGTTGCACCCTGTTCCTTTGGTTTTGAAATGGGAAAGAAATTTTGGTAAATTCCTTTTCATGGAGATTGTGGGTTTTTGGATATGCCATTTGAGCTACAAAACAAAAACCACAAATCCTTGGTATCATCTTAAGGAGAATCAAGTCTTTGTCATGTCCACCCCTCAGTCAACTCCAGAACCAGACTAAGTAGTTATTTTTTACTCCTCTCCTATTTTGCCCCTGCAATAAAAGTGCATTTGGCACACTAACTGCAATTTTTTAAAACAGTAATTTAAATGAAAGTGTCACTTGGGACCACCTAAAGGAGTGTTTTTAAATGTCAAGGCAGTGATAATTTTGATATTCCATTCGACATCACTTTCATCCAGTTCTCAGTTCAAAGACAAGTTATAGTATGGGGTGACATGCTGAAATTATGTCATTTTGTAGTGCTATGTAAGTATTCCAGTTCACCGCACCCATTATACGCAACTTTTAATATTAATTATAACTCGAAAGTGAAAACAGAAGAAACACAGCTTGTGATTGTTTAATAATTTTCAAGAATTTAAATTATGTAAATTGACTGGATGAACTAGGTTCATTCTATTTGGAAACAAGCTTGAGAGGAGACTTGATAAAGGTGTTTATAAATCGTGAGGAATTTAGACAGAACTGAAAGGCAGATTATTGGCGTTAGAAGTGTTGAAAGCCAAAGAATGTAATTGAGGTAATTTACAAGTTTGAAAAGCAGCAGATCACTTTGGGCTGGAATGCACTGTGCTGGAGAGGATGTTGAAGGTGGATTCAGTCCTAGCTCTTAAAAGAAAATGAAAATTGGACAAGAAAAACAAATTTAGAGCTACCAGAAATGGGACCAGCTATACTACCTTTCCAGAGAACTGACATGGCTCAATAGGGCAAATGCCCCTCTTCTGTGCTGTAGCTGTTGTATGATTCCAACCATATGTGATAGGATCCAGAATCTGGGTTTCAGCATATTTAGTACTTGAGTTAATGGGCATTTGTAAGACCATTTCATTTTGCTAGATAATCACCTGACTGCTAGTCCTGTTGATATTCTTTGATTCTGTATATTTATGGATAATTGCAACTGGATGGTGCATAGTCACTTCTTTCAGCTACAATTGATGCAATCGCATGCAGTAAGAAAAAGGATCGTCATTCATCATGGCAGCCAAATCCTACATAGTCAGACCTTTCTTCTCAGTTCTGAACAAGAACACACAAAACTTGATACATTATGTGCAGCTACTATGTTCTGTAAGTTTTCTTCTTGCAATATTTGTAATCCCAGTCAGTCCCTCTATTTAGTAAGTACTTCTGAGATGAATGTACAGACTAGGAAAGTTTCAGGATCAATACCTGTTCTCTGAAACCTAAATCAAGGCTACTATTTGGTTATTTGTATCAATGTGGCTCAGTGCAAGCCTTAGAATCAGAGCGATGTGGGTCCACATGTCTCTGGCGGTGGAACAAATAATCTAAACTGATTTTTCAATACAGTACAATACATGGGAGCTGCTATATTTTTGGATATGCTGTTTTTTGATTGAGGTACTAAACAAAGACCCCAGATTCATGGCATCGTGTTCAGGAGAACTGAGTCTGTCCAGTGAACATCCATCCCTCAGCCACCGCCAGAAACAGACTAAGTAGTCATTTATTCCTCCTGTCCTATTTTGCCCCTGCATGACATACTAACTGCAGTTTTAAAAAAAAAAAGTAATTTATTGGCATTAGGCCAATATGACATTGCAGAAGCTGCTACATCATTGAAAGTCATCTCTTTGCTACTATCTTCGAATGATACAAGAATGAAATAATCTGTAGGAGTTTCTTCTGATAATCCAGGTTTACAGATTTTTTTTTTAAAAAAAGGACTCTTTTGCTATTGCATAGGTAGTCAGGAAAGTTGTGGTAATAAGTATATCTGTCAAGGTATATTATTGTCTACGTCACAAGGAGTGTCTCAATAAGTGAGCAAATATGAAGGAAAATAGAAACAAAATATTATCACTGTTTATTCCCAGGTACACGGATTGTCTATGGCCGCAAATTCTTGCTGGAATGCAGAAATTCTCCACTTGCTCGGACACCGCCGTCCTATCTTCCTCAGATCCCAGGTGTAACTATGCCACAACACTCAACTCTAGCTAAAGTTGAAGAACTCAAAGAACTTGAAGCAGAGACAGAGAAAGAAACTCCAGGTGAGAATGAATCTCTTAAAAAGTTTTAGAAAACTTAAAACCAACTTTTTGAATTTAAGGGGAAATAGTACACCATTTTTTAAAACTCTTGCCACAGTCCAAAGATGTGCAGGCTAGGTGGATTGGCCATGTTAAATTGCCCAGAGTGTTCAGGGATGTGTAGGTTAGGTGAGTTGTAGGGGAATGGGCCTGGATCGAATGCTCTGAGGGTTGGTGTGGACTTGTTGGGCTGAAGGGCCTGTTTCCACACTGTAGGGATTCTATAGAATTAACTTAAGGAATGATAAGGTGAAATATTCTCTGAAGTTAATTCTATAGAATTCTGTAGAATTAATTTCAGAGAATATTTCACCTTATTATTCCTTTACTTATAATTAAAAAGAAATCTTATTAAAGGCTAGCAAAAGAGAAACAAAGTGATGAATGGTATAAAACAACAGAACACCAGAGAAAATCTGAAACAAAAATTGGAATCGCTGGAAAAGCTCAGCGGGTCTGGCAGAGTTGATGTTTCGGGTCCGGTGACCCTCAGAACCCCTCATCCATGCATCCAGGCGATCCAGAAATGAATTCTTCAGACTCTGTTCTTCACTCAATTTGACCTCAGTCTTGTTGGACGTTGGCCCTATTATCTATCTGATATCTAGCTAAATCTTGATTTAAATTTAATGTTACCATCTCAAGAAGGTCTTCCTGGCAATCTGTCATGGCTATTAGTCTGTAACAAATGCTTCCTGTGAATTGTCTTAAATTGTGCCCTTCACAACTGAGAATTTACATCTTTGTATCTTGATGTCTCAGCAATTTTGAAAGTCTGTTGAGTTTGTTTTGATCCTGTTCAGTATTTCTTTTATGATTCCTCTTGAATTGTCTCGTCATGACTATGAAAAACACTTTTTTGAGATCTGTTGCCCTGCTGTTTTCTCCACTCTTATGATCCCTGTGGAGAAAACAAAATCAAACTTATCAAGCAATACTGAATTTTTTTAAAAAATGGACAAGATTTTACTCTTTGTAACTTTTATTTGGCAATCAAACAAAAATCACTATAAACTGAATGTGAATTAACAGATAAATGCTAAACGTATATGACTTATCAATTAAGTTGGTGATATAACAAACTTGGATCTCAGATTTATTGGGCTACCCACTCAGTAAATGTGACTGTAAACTTAAAATAGCATTCAAATTCCTTAAAAATGTGAGCCACTGATTTATCACCCAAAAACAGCTCCCAACTGAGCACATTCCATGGGCCTGCTCTTCATCAGAATGGTGCACTTCTGCAGAACCCCTGAGTCCAGCCAATGGCGGTCTTGATGGTGTGGATCCACCAGAATCAGTTATCTGAACTCTCAGGAACAGCTCTGTGTACTGTATGGCTGGTTTTGATAAGTTAATTCCTTTAAGAATATCTGAAGCACTAACTCTAACCTCATTTCCCCACTTTCAAAACAGCCTTTGTATTCACCTTTGTTACAACTGTGTCCAACCTCACCAGCAAACCTGTTTATGCTAGTTGGGGGTCACATCACAAAAGTGACATCTGTGACGTCCTTTCAGAGGCTCAGCCAGTGATATGTCAACTGTAAAGCCCAGCAACAGCTGATTATTTTTCTCCTCTTAATAAACATCGTGGAAAGCCGGACATGTACCCACTGTACCTGTCAGTCCAGGAACCAAACTAGTCCTTTCCCAATCTACTTCTCTAAATTTTCGGACATTTTTGCAGGTCTTCATACTTGGCCACCAGGCCTGCAGATGTCACTGGCACCAGTCACATCCCATTCAGTCTCTGTAAACTGCGGTACCTCCACACTGTCTGGAAGGTCCCTTTAAATTGAGATGACAAAAACTGTAAATATTGCCTCCTTACTTCCACCATTGAGAGTGAGATGAGGTTTTTTTAGCCTGTTTACTGTAAACAGTATATTTCAAGAACTAATGGACAAGCTTTGACAACTTGGTACCCAGGAGTGGTCCAAGTGAGATCTGATTAGGTTTTGTCAAACATGTGGTTTTTTAAAAAAAAAAGTTCCTTTAATGTTGGAGGAAGGTACAGTTACCATTTGTTTTAAAGAAGGTTTTGCTTGTTTTATTTAGATTGTCTCCTGCAATTTCCCACAACTGTCAGAATGTGAACAGAGATTTTAAAGCAGGTTGGGTGTGGATTGAAATGAAACAACTTTGCAAGATAGAAACTGTTAATAAGAGGATTTATGTTAACAACCTTTATTGCAGAGCATCAACCAAGCAGGGCAAAGTCTTGAGGAAGAGCTTCAAAGTTGTAATGTTGAGTCGATACTTCTACCGTGTTGCATACATTCTACTTGGAAATGAATATCATAATGATATTGCCACTGGACTAATAATGCAGTGGCTCAGGTCCATGATCTGGGAGCACAGGTTCAAATCCCGTCGTGACAGCTGGTGAAATTCAGATTTAGAGTAATAGACTAATACAGCATGGAAACAGGCCCTTCAGCCCAAGCTGGTCCATGCTGACCATAGTGCCCACTCAGCTAGTTCCAATTGCCTGTATTTGGTCCATATCCCTCTAAACCGTTCCCATCCATGTACCCATCCAAACGGATTTTTAAATGTTGCTATTGTACCTGCCTCAACCACTTTCTCTGGCAGCTCATTCCATATACGCACCACTCCCAGCGTGAAAAAGTTCCCCGTCCGGTACTTTTTAAATCTTTCCCCTTGCACCTTAAACCTATGCCCTTTGGCTTTCAATTCCCCATCCCTGGGAAAAAGACTATATATATTCATCCTATCTATTCCCCTCGTAATTTTATGCACATCAGTAAGGTCATCCCTCATTCTCCCACGCTCCAAGGAATAAAGGCCTCTCCTGGCCAACCTTTCGCTATAACTTAGGCCTACTAGTCCCGGCAACATCCTTGTAAATCATCTTTGCACACCTTCCAGTTTAACTATGTCTTTCCCTTAACAGGGTGACCAAAACTGTACACAGTACTCCAAGTGCGGCCTCATCAATGACTTATACAACTGTAACATAACGTCCCAACTCCTATACTCAGTGCCTCGACTGGTGAATGCCAGCATGCTAAATGTCGTCTTCTTCACCCGGTCTACCTGCAATGCCGCTTTCAATGAGCTATGTGCTTGTACTCCTAGGTCTGTCTGTTCCACAACACTCCTCAGGACCTTACCCTTTACTGTGTAAGTCCTACCTTGGATTCACTTTCCAAAGTGCAACACCTCACACTTGCCTGTATTGAATTGCATTTGCCAATCCTCAGCCCACTTCCCCATCTGATCAAGATCCCTCTGTAATTTTTGATAACCTTCCTCACTATCAACTAATACCTACTAATTTTGTATCATCCGCAAACTTACTAATTATGCCTTGTATATTCACATCCAGATCATTTATGTAAATAACAAAGGCCAAAGCACAGACCCCTGTGGCACACCACTAGTCACAGGCCTCCTGTCTGAGAAACAACCTTCAACCATCACCCTCTGCTTCCTGCCATCGAGCCAATTTTGAATCCAATTAGCTAGATCTCCCTGGATTCCATACAATCTAACCTTCATGACTAGCCTGCCATGTGGGACCTTGTCAAAGGCCTTACTAAAGTCCATATAGACAACATCCACTGCCCTACCCTCATCCATCCTCTTGGTTACCTCTTTGAAAAACTCTAAAAGATTTGTCAGACATGATTTCCTGCGCACAAATCCATGCTGACTATCCCCAATCAGACCTTGACTATCCAAATGTTGGTTGATCCTGTCCCTCCGTATCCTCTTGAATAATTTGCCTACCACTGATGTCAGGTTCACTGGCCTGCAGTTCCCTAGCTTATCCTTGCTATCTTTTTTAAACAATGGAACAACATTAGCCACCCTCCAGTCTTCTGGAACTTCACCAGTGTCTAAAGATGAAGTAAAAATCTTAGCAAGGGCCTCTGCAATTTCTTCCCTAGCCTCCCACAATGTCTGAGGATGGACTTGATCAGGACCAGAGGATTCAGCCACTTTAATGCACTTTAAGGCTGCAAACACCTCCTGCCTGGTAAATGTAACATCCCCACTTGTTTCCCTTATTTCCTTAGCATCCATGATTCTCTCCTCAATAAATACTGGGAGAAATATTCATTAAAAATCCCCCCTATCTAATGTAGCTTCACACATCGATGTGTGATCTTTAAGGGGACCTATTATCTCCCTAGCCCCACTTTTAATATAGCTATAGAACCTCTTGGGATTATTTAGTTAAAGAATTTGGAGTATAAAACTGGTGCCAATAATGGCAACCAATGTTTCCCCTAATTTTTTCTGCTAGTGTGCGGACCTCCAACATCCATGCATAGAGCTATGCATCAGCACACTGATCAGCGTGTGCATAGCTTCCCAATGGCTGTCCAGTTAGTTCTCATGGTCACCATCTATCATTGTCACAAAAACTCATCTAATTCACTGATGGCCTTTGGGGAGGGTAACCTGCCATCCTTAACTAGTATGGCCGACATGTGACTGCAGACCTCCACTCTCTAAAATAGCCAAACCAACCACTTAGTTAAAGGCCGTTTACATCCTCTTGAATTGTTTTTAAAAAAATGAGTACCCTGTTCAGTCATTTATTTAAACTTGTTCAAAATGCAAACAGCGCAGTCAAGGTCAAATGTTGTTGCTCACCCATAATCCTTGTTGAGAAGGGATGGTAAGCTTCCTCCAAGGTTAACATGTAGGTTCACTTCACAGTTAGGGAGGCGAAGGCAATGTTAACATTCATTTCAAAAGGGCCACAATACAAGAGTAGGGATGTACTGTTGAGGCTGTATAAGACTCTGGTCAGACTGCATTTGAAATATTTTGAGCAGTTTTGGGTCCCGTATCTAAGAAAGGATGTGCTGGCATTGGAGGGGTCCAGACAAGGTTTACAAGAACGATCCCCGGGATGAAGAGCTTGTCGTATGAGGAGCGGCTGAGGACTCTGGGTCTGTACCTGATGGCATTTAGAAGGATGTGGTGGGGGAATCTAATTGAAACTTAGAGAAAACTGAGAGACGTGGATCGAGTGGACATGGAGAAAATGTTTCCACTAGTAGGAGAGACTCAAACGTGTAGGCAAAGCCTCAAGAGTGAAGGGATAACTCTTTAGAACTGAGTTGAGGAATTTCTTCAGCCAGAGTGTGGTTAATCTGTGGAATTTCATCACTGCAGAGGGCTGTGGAGGCCATTTTGTTTCCTAGACAGGCTGATGTTCAGCTTGGAGGGAACCTACAAGTGGTAATATTCACACACGTCTGCTGTCCTTGTTGTTCTGGGTGGTAGAGCTTGCTGGTTCAGAAAATGCTTCCAAAGGAGCCTTGATGCATTGTGGCTTGTATATGGTGCACACTGCTGCCATTCTGGGTTGGCAGCAGGAGGAATGAATGTTTAAGGTGTGGATGAGGTACTGATCAAGGATGATTTGTCCTTGGTTATGGCCTGACAGGATCACTGCACAGCTCAGCTTGACGTTTTAGGGGATTTGACTGCATGAAGATCACCATCAAATAATGAAGCATTATGACTTTAATGAAATGAAGTTTTTATAAATATTTTTGGAAAGCATAAGGTATAGCTGGCATTGGCCATCAGGTTAGTGATTAATAAGAGCTGTTGTAAACGTCATTTTTTAACTTAAATCAGTCTACTCTCTGAGCATGGAGAAATCCTTAGGTTGCTATGAGAAAGACCCAACTGTGGAAAGGAATAGAATGCTTTTATATAAAAGCTTTGGGCTTGTTAATTTCTTAGTAATATGAAAGGATCCCAATGTACAGTATTGGATAATTAGTACTCTATCTCAGAATCTAGTGAGTAACAAGTTGCATGATCCAGAAAGCCTTCACTTTAGGTAGATAATTTGCTGAAGTGTGTAAGCATCTCCCACTAGTCTCGGTCTTAGTAATGATTTGTGATAGTTTCTGTTTTGGTTTAATAACATGGCAGAATGCCTGGAAATAGCTAATGTAAAGGCATTAAATATTAAATGCAAGCTTTAATATTTATAACAAAAGAATATAGTCAGTAAACTCCATCCTATTAAAGTTTCTCTAGTAAGCAGAATGTTAATGATGCAGTTGCAAAAAAAAATCACGTGGTAATACCGCAACAATGCATTATAAATTAGTATGTGAGAAGTTACATAGCAATACTTAGCACTGAATTTTTACAAGTTACTACTATCATCCAAATAGTGCAAACTTACTAAGCATTGATCAGTGAATTTTCTTATTACTAACTTGCTTTGAGTTTTGTAATCATTAATAAAAGTTATAAAATAATTCTGATACTGCAAACACTTCTGATCCGTGTAAAGTTATGTGCTTGAGACCTATGTAATGAAAAACAGGTGGATTTTTGAGAAGTCACCTAGCTATTGAAATGCCTGTAAGGGGCAACTGATTGGCAATGTCAATTTAACTGTCGGGTGCAAGTTTTAAAAACTTGGACCTCAATTATTTGTCAATGCCTCTTTTACTGATCAATAACAGTTTACAAAAATTGACAGCAGGGTAATATGAGAGATTTGAGTTGGAGGTTGAAAATGCTCGAGTAGCTTAAGTTGTTGTTGCAGTTTTTGAATTTGTTTCCATTCAGCCATTGAAACCAAGGTACATCGGAACCATGCTTGTCATTGCATTCACTGGGAGAAAATGCATATGTATGATCTTTTAACTCAGAATAGTTTAAAATAGGTTGAATATTCTTCATAATTTTCTACTGGTCTTTTTCTCTTGTGCAAAAAGACAAACAGACATTATTGGAAATTGTTGTGATAGAGTCATGCAGCACAGAAACAGACCCTTCAGTCCAACCAGTCCATGCTGACCATAACCCCAAACTAAACTGGTGCCACCTGCCTGCACTTAGCCCATACCCCTCCAAACCTTTCTTATTCATGTACTTATCCAAATGTCTTTTAAATGTTGTAATTGTACTTGAATCCACCACTTCCTCTGGAAGGGCATTCTACACACAAACCACTCTGTATAAAAAAAAAAAAAGTTGCCATTCCTGTCCTTTTTAAATCTTTCTCCCCTCACCTTACAAATATGCCCCTGTTCTTGAAATCCCCCTCTATAGCAAAAAGACACCTGTCATTCACCTTACCTTTTACCCCGCATGATTTTAAAAGCCTTTTTAAGGTCAGCTCTCAACCTCCTACGCTCCAGTGAAAAAAGCCCCAACTATCCAGCCTCTGGATAACTCAAACTTTCCATTCCCAACAGCATCCTGGTAAATCCTTTCTGAACCCTCTCCAACTTGGTAAGTTCTGAGCAATGAAGTCAAGCATGCCAAATGCCGCCTTATCCGCCCAATCTACATGTGACGCAAACTTCAAAGAATTGTGTACCTGAACTCCAAGGTGTCTCTATACTACAACACTACCCAAGGCCCCACTTTTAATTATATAAGTCCTGTCCTTGTTTGTTTTACCAATACCTCAGTCACATTTATCTAAATGAAACTCCATCTGCCACTCCTCAGCGCATTGGCCCAATCGATCAATATCATCTTGTAATTTTAGATGATAAGATTAATACCTGAGGGAATCTTGTGTGTAAATAACAACTGCTAAACAAGACACTGATTCCATTTTGAAAGATATATGTGCATAAAGTTGTATCTGTAGGCTGTGAAGAGCCGGGGGTGGTGAGAGGAGGAAGGGTTTGAGAGGGAAAATATGTATCTTAAAAAAAATTTCATACCAAAATGTGCTCCAAGCATAGCTCCAACCAGTCATGGCATAACTGACCCCCCACCTTTACCCCATTTAAAATCTGAATGGGAGTACTTAGAAAAATATTAGTGGGATGGGATTTTGCCAGAACTAACAAACCTCTGTATGATTCAAAGCTGTCACGTTGAGAATTTGGCTGCACGATGATGCAGATTTAGAATCTTAAGGATGTGGGGAACGTAAATGCAAACTAAGCCTCTGATCACAAATAGATTTCAATCCACTCAATAATAACAAAACATATATTTATGTAGCACCTTAAGTGAAGTAAAATATTCAAAGGTGCTTCAAAGGAACATTATAAAACTAAATTTAACACTGATCATTATTAGGGCCGGGGAAGTAAATTTGAAGGACTGCTTTAGAGGAAAAGAGAAGGGGAAAGATTTAGGGAGGGAATTCAAGACCTTAAGCACTTGATATGGTGGAGTGATTAAAATCGGAATGTTAAAGGGCCAGAATTGGAGGGCAGCTATGTGAGACGGCTCTGGGGCTGGCAGCAAGTACAGACATCAGGAGGGGCGAAACCATTGAGGAATGAGAAAACAAGGATGAGAATTTTAAATCAAGGCATTGCTTAACTGGGAGCTAACGTATTGTTAGTGAATCCACAGCTGATGGGTGAAGAGAATTAGTATGAATTAATGTTCAAAAAGCAGAGGCTTTGATTATGTCATATTTACAAAGTGTAGAATGCGGAGGTCTGCCAGTACTGTCTTAAATCTCAAGGTAATAAAGGTATAAGTGAAGGTTTCAGTATCAGAGGATCTGAGGCAGGCAGAGTTGAGCAATGTTGTAGGCTGAAGTGGTTAATCTTTGCGTTGGTGCGGATTGTGGTCAGAAGCTCATCTTGGAATCAAATATGATGCCAAGGTTATAGTCAGATTCATCCATAGACAATTGTCAGGGTGAGGAATGCAGTTGAACATGAGGGAATGGAGTTTGTGATGGTGACTGACGACAATTTCTGTTGTTTATCTAATATTTAATTGGAGCAAATTTCTGCTAATCCAACATTGGATATCAGCAAGGCTGTTGTAATATTGTCATTGTGAGATGTGCAACACTTATTTGATAGCACTAGTGAAATCAAACCAAATAAATGTATATGCTAGTTAGCTAGCCTGACAATGATCAGGTAAAGCTGGGTCTAGCCTGAATACATGTGAAAACTGAAGCTGCTTTTGTGAATAATGTCACCTGTACATAAATGAGAAAAATAAGGCCAAGAATAAATTATAAAATCCCTGCAGTGCAGATAGAGGCCATTTGGCCCATTGAGTGTGCTCCGACCCTCCAAAGAGCATTCTGCCCAGACCCACATCCCCTACCCTATCCCCGTAACGCCACGTTTATCGTGGCCTATCCATCTACCCTGCCATTTCCTGGACACTATGGACAATTTAGCATGGTCAGTCCACCTAAACTGCGCATGTTTGAACTTTGGGAGGAAACTGGAGCACCCAGAGGAAATGCTGATACGTGGAGAACGTGCAAACTCCACACAGACGGTTGCCTGAAGGTGGAATTGAACCTGCGTCCCTGGTGCTGTGAGGTAGCATTGCTAAAAACTGTGCTACCGTGCCACCAAATCCTTGGGGGTCCTCTGGGGTAGTGGTGGAGGGTGTTTGTAATGGCGGTGAGAGGAGTCTCAGCCAGCTAGACAGCAAGTCAAGAGGCATTGGTGAAGGATGGTCAAAGGTCATTGTGAACAGTGAAGAGAGAGACTTCACCTTTGTCTGAATCCCATTGAGAGTGTCATCAGAGCTGTGACAGGATGAAAACCTGACTCAAATGAAATCTAGGAAAGATTGCAAAGGACTTGCGAAGCTACAGCATGTATATAGAGGCCATTTGGCCCATTGAGTCTGCACCGACCCTCCAAAGAGCATCCCATGCAGACCCACATCCCCCACTCTGTCCCCATAACCCCACATTTATCATGGACTTTGGAGAGGAAGGGGAGGCTGGAATAGGGCAGTAATGTGCAAAGATGAAGGAGCCGAGGGTTTGCCTTTTTTGAAGAACGGACAGCTGATTGAAAATTTAAAGGAGATGACTATAGCACCTGAAGGGAGAGAATCGTTAAAGTGTCAGCTAACACTGGTAACAACAAAGCTATGTGGCCAGCAGTTTAGTGGGAAAATGGTTGAGGAAGCACAGTCTCATGGAAAAGATGAACTTGATGAAAGACTGGAATGTGGTGTGGGTGTGAATTCAGGGCTATGACATTGGGCTGTCTTGGAGGAAGTTTAACCAGTGGTAGTGAAATACTGAAAAAAATGTTCTCCTTTGCACTGTTCTATTTTTGGCAGGGATGTTTTTAAAACATGAAATATATTAATAATGTTGATGACAGTCATTTTTTTCAATAGTCTGGTGTGGCATATTTCACTCGTACCTTTGTTATTTGTAGTTTTTACACTCATGATAGTCACATGTATCAAATGATTTCACATGACCTGGAACTTTGTTTTGAAGTGCTTGATTAACAGAGTCATGGGGAAAGGTTAAAGTCTGCAAGTTGATATTTATAGTGGGTGTGTGAGCTGCAGCTTGTGCAGTAAACATTTCAGAACTGATCATTGTACCTTTAATAGAGTTAAAATTTAACAGGTTTATGTCAGTCAATCAGGATTTTAATATCGCTACTTTGATTCTCCAGCTGGTCACTTTGCTTCAAATGTGAAGTTGATGCAAGAAGAACAGAAACAATAACTTCTACTTGTATAGCACCTTAATGTAGTAAAATGTCCCCAGGTACTTCTCGGGAGCATTATAAAATAAAATTAGACATTATTCTACAGAGGTGCAGTTGGCCTAAAGCTTGGTCAAAGAATTAGGTTTGAAGGAGCATCTTAAATAAGGAAAGAGAGATGGTGAAGATTGCTGAGCATAGATCCTTGGCAGCTGAAGACAAGCCACTAATAGTCTGATTTAAAATCAGGATGTCCAAGAGGCCAGAAACAGAAGGGCAGTGATCTTGGAGGGTTTGGCCTGGAGGCGATTATAGCATTTTCAGCCCTTGATAGCTGAAGACAGCCACCAATGATGGAATGATGAAAATCGGTAACATTTAAGAAACCAGAATTCTAGAAATACCTTGGTGAGTTGTGGAGCTGACGGACACTCCAGAAATAGGGAGTGGCAAAACCACGCAAGGAATTGTAAGTGAATTTGTGATTTAAAAATTGAGATGTTGCAGAACCAGGAGCCAGTGTAGGTCAGCGAGCTTAGGGGTTATGGGTGAAAAATCCTTCAGAGTGCAGACCGCAGCATTTTGGATGACCTTGTTTAGATCTTTGGAAAGCCAGCCCAGGAGTGCCTTCATGGAAGTTTCTGTTCATCCAGTACTGGATGTTGGACAATCAGCCTGACTGTTCAAAGACAGTCAAGAGAGGTGGATTTAAGGTAAAACAGGTGTTGTCAGGGGTCATGTAGAAACTGATGCTATGTTTTAGAATGATATTACTGAGGGACATCATGTAGATCAAAAATAGGAAGTTTCCAAAGACAGATCCTTGGGGTTTCCAGAGGTGATAGTGCAGGTGTAGGAAGAGAAGCCATTACAGCCAGTTCCCTGTTACTAGATAGATAAGAATGCAATAGGGGTGAGTGCTGTTCACATAGCTGGAAGTTTGTGGACAGGCATTTGGAATTGAATGGAGTGGTCAGCGCTATTAAAAGCTGCAGACAGGCCAGGAAGGTTGAGGAGGGTACCTTCTTACACAGAAGTATGTGAATTTGCTCAGAACAGTTTGTGCTGTGATGGGCAAAAGCCTAACTGAAGGATTCAGACATGAAGTTCCAAGAAAGATGGGACATGATTTGGAAGACAACGGAATTGCTTTGACCAGCAACTACTGGCATCTGACTGTAGTGTTCCTGGAGAGGTCACCATATACAATGGGTGCTGTGTTGTTCAGTAATTTACCAAATGCATTCAATTTTTTTTTAAGCATCATATATTCTCTGGAAATTTAAATTTATTCTTTTTAAATGTACTTTCTCACATTTTAATGTGCAATTTTCTTTTGATGACAGGAATTTCTTTCTGGAAAGTACAGGTTTCACACAACAACTTGTTGTGCAAGGAGCTTGAATTTTGAAAAATCTACTTGTACTAAATGTTTCCAAGTCATTATCAAAATGAAAAGTATTAATATAATTATTTTATCATGGCCGGAATTTGTCCTCTAGTTCAAAAGACAAATGTGCAACCCAGAATGAAGGTCTCTTTTCGTGCCCCCACCTCTGGGTAATAAGTTCTAGGTTCAAGTCCTACCTGCCCCAGACATGTCTGGACAGGTTGGTGAAAAATATATGCAACCTAGAATGGTATTCATTGAAGCTGGGAAGCTTCCAGGATGGTTTCCTGATTAGTCCTAGAGTAAAAGGTAAAATGGTCACACTTTGGTTCAAAAAAAAAGTGTGGTTGGAGTGAGGATCAGAAAGGCAAGTGAGAAATGAGGCTAGTTTCCGGAGTGTGATGACCATACCAAAAAGTGTAAAGGCCTTAAAATTTTCTTGCCTTTGATGTCAAGTGTCAGCGTGAAGAACAACGTGGGAGGAGATACTAGAGGATGATTAGTACTCAACGTAACAGAGAGGAGGAGGGAGGGGGGGAGAAAGAGAATCGATGCAAAGTGCATCTAAAACATATTTTTGTTAAGAAAACATCACTGATGTATTGGGACTTGGAAAGGTTACAAGCTTAAAAATTACTGCAGTGTATTTTGTGTTCTTAACCTACCAACCAATCCAAAAGTGATAAATTGCAGCTAGTGATTTTCATTTGCTTATGTCAGGTTTATCTTCAAAGTAATTGTTTTCTTTTTGTACATTTTAAGATATTCCCAAAGCTTTTACATGTCCTATGAGTTTTTCATTCTGGTTTCCAGTAATCTGTTGATGAAATATAAGCTGTTGACAGCTGCTATTTTAACTGAGGACATGATGCTACTGCTTATCTTTATCGACCAAAGAAAACATGTTATTTCATGTGCTGTAGAAGTTTTATTTAAGCAGAGCTGAAATCAGCTGCTTGAGCATTGCTTGGAATAGAATGTGCTATCCAATGTGCAACATTTAGGGTTTTGTTCAAACAAAATATTGTATAAAAATAAAATTAACTAATCAGTATTTGAATTTCAGAGGTTAAATTCATCCATTTACAGGGATTGAGATATAATCTGACCCAAACCAAAGTGAAGATTTTGAGCTGGAAATGTCATTTGTGGAAATGCATTTTAAGAATTCACTGCTCCCAAAATATGATGTTTGGGAGATCAAGCAAAGTGAATGAAGCTTTCCTTTTTTAAAAAAAAATGCAGTTGAGCAATTTCATGCAGCCCCCTATTTTGCCACGTGAAATTGTCATTTTTAAGTTTTTGAACTCATCAAATGATGCTAAATACTTAAGGGCTGGCTTCAGACCAAGAGTAAAATGCTAATTTTCTCTTGTTTTTGATTTCTAGCTGATGATGCTCAATTTGAAATGGATATTTAAGCTGTCTCCTGGAAGAAGAGGATTGTTCTCTTGACAGAAGCAGTTTTTGTTTATTGAGGAGCAATTATTCTGAAAATTTGTGAAGCTGAGGTCTTCAGCAATGGAAGTATAATACTTCATACATTCACTGATTTTACAGTTGGGGAAGGGTGACTAAATTGGTGCTTGTTATTACATGCTGCTTTTCTGCAGGACATATTGTAAATTTGTCTTTTGTTAGAAGTTTGGATTAATGGCTTTCAGATAGAGTGGTTCACTTGGTCTTTAATTTCTTCTTACTGGCTTTACAAGTTTTAACTGACTGACTGTAAAGGATCCAGTAGCCCATATCATCTTGCAGCAATAAGATTGGTGACCTGCTGTATCTGGTGTGCTGATTTAATCATTCAAAAACCACCCTACATTCTCTAGCAGTTCTAATGTGAATATGCTGTGGTGGGCATAGCTGTGAATTAGTAACGGCATGGGAAATGGGTGGCATATTGATCCTGCTGTTAATGGTGCAGGTTTTGTTATGGTTGTAATTGGAGTGCTGACCTCAATAAGGATGCTGCAATATTATCTCCTTGTAACTGAGATTCTTATGTAAACTACATTTATGCACATAAAACTGTAAATAAAGAAAGAACATACTTACATTTACTTAGCATCTTTCATAACTTCAAAATATCCTATTGTGCTTGACACCCAATAAAGTACTTTTCGAAACATGTCACTATTGTTTCCAAGGCAACTTGTTTATGATAAACTCACTGCTGTCTCATTGGATGCTATCGAGTTTGTGGCCTGGGGAATGGATTCTTAACCGTTGATAGTTCAGTTGCCAGTTCCTTCTCATTTATGGGTTCCTTGATCAAACACTCAGATGTGTCTGATGCCATCTCATAGAATTCAGATTTTATTCCTGTTTTCTGAAACCTGTTAAATTGGATTGGTAAAGGTTTTTATTTAAATACCATCTGCCTGAACTAATGCCAGTCAAAGAATTAATCAAAGTTGAATCCTGGTATTAAATAGCATTTTCTTCATCTTGTAAAACTGTTGATATTGTTTGAAAGCAAAAGAAAAACTTGCATTTTCCTTTTATAACCACAGTGCTTTACAGACACTGAAGAGGTTTTGAAGCAGAGTTGTTGTAGTATTACAGGGAACATGGCAGCAATTGGCATAATGTGATACTGTTAACCAAATACTATTTTTTGTGATACAAACAGAAAATGCTAGAGATCAGGTTTCACAGCATCTGTGGAGATAGAAAGAGTTAACATTTCGAGTCAAAAAGACTGTCTATAGGCTTAATTTTACTTCACCTCCCAGTCTGAAGAATATACTAGTTTCTTCCTCGACACTTCGTAAACGTGAGCTTAAACGTTCTCAGCTTCAGGGCTTTACCCAAACACATCTGGTCTGGAACTATTACTAAACTTCTTATTCTGAGATAATCTCTCTTTTTTTTAAAATCTAAACTACCTTCTGCTTTTTTCAAGGAAATGCTTCACGCATCCATCTTCAACTATGAGGCCTGTAGAATTGACACATACTGAAACTGAAAGTGAAAGACTTCTCCGAGCTAAGAGTGTTTTCCCCTAAGATTTAAAAAATAGTCCAGATTCTTCCATGAGAAAATCTACACTGTAGAATCAGAGATTTGGAGCATGGAAAGGGACCCTTTTGGCTTATTGTATCTGCCGGTCAGTAAGCACCCATCTATCTTTGCCCATTTTCCTGTGTTTGGCCTGTAGCCTCGTATGTTATGGAGCTTTAAGTGAAAACGAAATACTAAAATGTTACGATGGTTTCCACCTCTACCATCCTATTAGGCAGAGAGTTCTGGGCACCCACCGCCTTCTAGGTGAAAAAGGTCTTCCCTATGTCTCCTCTAAATTCTTGTCCTTCACCTTAAATCTATACTTCCTGGTTATTGATTCCTCTACTAAGGGAAAAAAGATTTTTTATATTTACCCTATCCATGCCCCAAATACTTTTGCTCACCTCAATCGTGTGTCTTCCCACCCTGCTGACTGCTCTAAGGAAAATAATCCCAGCCTATCTAGTCTCTCTTGTTAGCTGAAACCCAGCAGCCCAGGCAACATCCTATGAATCTCTTTCGCACCCTCTCTTTTGCAATCGCATCCTTCCTATGGCAATCAGAATTGTATCCAATATTCCAGCAGTGGCCTGACATCTTAGAGAGCTCCATCATAACCTCCTTGTTCTTGGACTCAGTGCTACAACTAAGAAAAGCAAGTTACCTATATACTGCCTTAACCACCCTATCCACCCTTTCCTTTTGCCTTCAAAGATTTATGGACCTGCATACCAAGGTCCCTCTGATCCTTTGTATATCACAGGGTCCTACAGTACAGTGTGTTCTGCCTTACCTTGTTATTCCCCACCACTAAATGCGTCACACCACACTTTTCAGGACTAAATTCCATTTGCCCATTATTCTGCCTATTTGATCAGCCCATCTGTATCACCCTGTAGTCTGTATTTCTCCTGGCTGTTTACATAATACCAATTTTTATATCTTACTGATTAAACCTCCTAGATTCATGTACTTTGATCACTTATCAACTCTCCCAATGTAAACAAAAACCCATTAATTTTTGGCGGCTATCCCTTTTGAACTGTTTTAAAGGTTATTAGATGTTATATCAAATGGTATTATTAAATGTTATATCAGTGCACTGATCGTTAAGCCCCACTACCCTTGGTCACCGGAAAAAAATTGATGATTTAAATCAAAGTACACAATGTCCCCAATTTACCCCTCTGATGGAACCAAGTTAACAGAAAATGCTCGTTACATTCTCTCCTCAACAAGGATTACTATTTATTACAATTCTAATCACAAATAAACCTCTATGAACTAGGTGAAAGTAAAGTCACCATAGTCCTACTGTGTCAATAGAAATAGAAAAGTGGCAGAGGGTTGATCTGAGGGTCACCACACCTCCGGCAAGGGGGCGAGGTCGAGGAAAGTAGGACTTTCATGGTGACCTCAGCTAGTACAGGAATTGAACCTGTCCTGTTGTTGTATCTCTGCATTGCAAGCCAGCTGTCCCAGCCAACGTAGCTAAAAAAGCTTTAGATTTTTAAGGAAGGCAGATCTTAGGCTGCATAGGGTCTGTAAGTATATTCAGTAACTGGTCAGCAATAATAAAATCCAAGCAACAAATGCATTTAGCACATCATTTGTGAGCAAGCAATAAATGCCAGGCCATGAGCGTCATTACTTTTCAGTCTGTGTGGGAGCAGAGTATGCAGGAGAATTGCAGTCATCATTGATTTAATGGGGGCAAGGTTAATTACAATCCAACTGTTTTTAGCGAGGACACCCTAAGTCCCAGAAAACTTTACGGCAGCGTAATAAATTATGTAAGCCCCTTACTCCATAATTCGGTTTGTTTTGTGATGCTGTAGTGTCCCTACATTGGTGTAAGTGCCATGCCAATACAATCAGTGAGCAACATTGCCCAGTTATTGGGTCAAGGTCAATGCTGGTAGTAGCTAATTAGGTGAGGAAACATTTATGTACCTGTTCAATAAACCTGTTTTTAAAAAAACACACTCGATTCTATTTATCTCTCATTTAAATCAACGTAATCTTCAAATTGTGACTTGTGTGTGGCCCAGACAGAATGTGAAAATTGAGGCGTTTTGAGTTGTTTTCCCCACATAATACTTTTGAGCTCAGTGAATGCCAGAGCATGGCATTCTGTCTATTTTAGATTTGCCTGAAGAAGATTTTCAGCTTACTCCATAGCATGTTTCGGGTATGGGTTATAATGCACTGCCTAAGAAGCTAGGCATGTCTTAGCTTGAATGTTCAGCTGTTTCCAAAAAAAAAAACTTGTGTAACAGTTGCTGATATTTCTGGGAGGTACTGTAAACCATTGGATTACAGTGTATATCAAACAAGATCCTCCCTATTGTCAATTGAATTTTATTTCATTCAGTGTAAGGTTTTAAAATCCATCTGTCATGGCAGCGAAGAGTTAACTGCAGAAAGGATAGAATTGACTGGTGCACTTGCGTTTAATTTGAGGATATGGAATGGCATATTTATTTATTGACACTTGGACGTTTATTTAAGCATATTATTTGTTCACTCACATATGTTTTCAATTTGTGTTCCTATGTTAGACTAAATAATTTGCTTTCTATTTGACTATATGAAAATGGCAGGTTATTCTGAGATATTTGGAGTAACCTTCCTTATTTGGTATTGCTGCTTTGGGTGCTTTTCCACAATTTGTTTACTCACCTTACAGTTTCAGTCTGAGCTACATGCAGGTTATAAAAGTGCTGTTTTTATCTGGGCACTTCAATACTTGAAGCTTTCAGTCTTTACAAGCTCTGGTCTGTCGAACTGCATGTGTTTTTACAATGTGCTCCAGGAAAGAAGCATTTAAGTTCAGGTGAAGGAACATTTTGACATTTTGAATCCATGCCTTTGATTTTCAAACTCACCTGGACTCAAGTGGAGACAGCGGCCGTGAAAGCTGATGAACCCCAAAATCAAGTCCGGGGATTGCAATGTGTAATGGACAGGAGCAAGTTCTCTCTGATGCAGGAAACAGGTAAACTTTGTTCTGGCTGCTATGGAATAGATTGCAGCGTGCAGCTGATGCCAACCACAGTATTGACTGGCTGTTTGCCCGAGCAGCAATGTAAAATTCGGAGAGGCTGACATAAGTTCAAACGATCCTGCGCCTGTAAAGGAAGGTGCATTTTGATTGGAACAAGTGCTTGAATTGTTGTAACAGTGAGTTTGATGTGGGAAAGACCCAAGAATGGGACAACTTTACAGAGAGCAGGGTTGAAGGTTTTCCAATGCTGTCCAGTGCTGAAGGTGGAGAGGAAGGGAGATCTATCAATAGGTCACCCAGCTGACAAGCATATGATGGCAGCAGGATCACATGGCTCTGGCAGTCCTAGGAGACTAGCCCAAGGCCATGATGTATTGCCACGAGGTTTAATGGTGCCACGTCGGTGGTCAAGGTTAATGTATGTACAATTGCTTTATCCCACCGACTGAACAAAATCCTCATCAAATCACCAGAACTACTGTTCAGATCACCGCAGTCCCTGTTTGAATCTCCACTGGTCCCTGTTAGAACCACCACAGCCTTATCACTAAATTGCAATCCCTAGCAATCATGAAATGTGTCAAATATTCATGTTTTCACCTCACCCTTATAGAGTTATCAGTGCTGAAGCTTCATGCCCACTTCTCTCATCTTATCAGTAACAACAATTCAACCACAACCACTTCACTCACCTCCCTCCCTCCCAAGATGTTGCAGAACTGAAGGCAGTGGCACTAATCTGGCTGCATGCCTTCCCTCCCGTAGAGTATTTTGTTCTTCACATCAGTAGAGCAGGCCTGATTGGGACTGTGGACAGTGATAGGGTTGAAACTATTGAAGGTGACAGTTTGTTTATATTAAACTTTCCTCCTCACAACTCGCATCCCTCTTGCACCACAGTTTTGATTTACCAGTTACAGACAATATAAACATGCACCTCTTACTCACTCCTCACACACACACACACACACACCACACACACCACACACACACACACACACACACAC
>NC_063343.1:36998557-37003339 GCF_021869965.1 Rhincodon typus | reverse complement strand
CACACACACACACACACACACACACCCTCCAACCCCACCCTTTCCTGGCAAAACAGTAACAAAAAGATGGAGATAAAGGAGCATCATCATTATTTATTGTCCCACTTCCTGCCACCAGCTTAGATCATACAGTATTTTAGTGGTGAATCTGTTATGTGGTCAGACCTGGACATGAGTATCCTGAAGCCAGGTTGTCAACATGCTGGATGGTGATGTTGCTGCAGAGAACTGAGATGAAGTCTTCATTGGTTCAGAATAGAGAAGCAGGCTAACAGAATGCACAGTAAAATATTTGCTCCATTAGTAGGCCTGCTGGAAAACCTGTAGTCAATGCTAAGGAGCGTAGCAGAGTTCAGAACAAACTTGACCCAGTGTTACATAGAACTTGTTCTGTCTTGTGTGGAAGTGGTCGCCAACTCCATTGGTGGCATTGGGCACAACTGTGATACAGAATCTTGATGACTGATGTCTCAGCTTCCATTGCAGGGCAAACAAGCCACATAAGCTCAGATTGCACTCCCACAAGCTCATCCTGTTGTCTTTGCAGTGGCAGATACCGGTGTTCAGCGGGGCCTGCAGGGTGTTATAGTAGGACAGTAATCCGTCCACCAATACATTACTAGAACTGCAGAGGTGTCTCACTGGGAGAGTGGCAATGATGTTGTAGAGAATGAAGTTGCTCTTCTCTGTCTGTTGACAGCCTTCATGCTCCCACCTCTCCCACTCTGTCAGTGTCACTCAACCGTCCCAGATTGCCACCATCCAAGCCAAGATGGGGAATTCTGAGGCTGGTCCTCTTGGTCCATTGCTGCCCCTGGGTGTCTCCCAAAGCCACTCTCAGACTCTCCCACTGATCTCCAGGGGCCTTCTATCAGCCAATGGCAGCCCAGCCCCACACAGGACAGGCATTAGGGGAAATATGGAAGAGTAATTCATGACTTTTGCGTGCAATTTGGTTCAGGATGTTTATTTTGTGGTGGCTTTTATTTTTACTTGGATTCTATGATGGTCAGACCAAAGAGATGTTAAGATGAGAGATCGGTGGGTTAATGGGGAATTGGAGTCGTTCTAGTAGTGGTGCTATTGCAGTTGGATGAGTTAATCATAAACAGATCAGTCTGAAAGATGCCATCCCTCCTCCTACTGCTTCCTGGCAAAGGCTGTATCCCTTGTGAGGATGAAGTGTGCAGAATGTGGCAGGCCGAAGCCATAAGGCAGCATGGTTTGCACAGTTAGGAATGTTGTCATTGTTAGATAGTCCTTAAGTAATCAACAAGTAGTTCCTCTGTGGCTCAGATACGTATGGGACAGTGGTTTACAACCGGGTGAAAGCGTGGCTGTTGTCAGGATATTGGGCATTGAGCTCCCTGATGAGCTGCTTATGAGAGGGACTGGGATGCCTGAGTGTTGTACATCTCCGAGTCAGTGTGCAGTGCCTCAAAAATGCATTGCATGTGATCAGTGGCACCATGGGGGAGCCTGCAGAACTCAAGGTTGTGGACTTGCTTTAACTTCTCTCTGACAAGAGGGAGCTAAATGTACTTAGCTGTCTTGGAGTACAGCCTTAGTGTGCAACAAACTGAGAGATACTGCAAATACCATGTGCTCCAGTCTTGAGCCAAATACATTAAATGTTCATGTCACCTTTGCAGTCACTGGAAGTTGGCACTGATAATGCTGTGAGGTTTCAGCTGTGACTTGCAGCATTGGGCAGTTTTAACGGTGATATTCAGATTAGAGAATTACTGAACATCCATGGAGGATACCATCTCCTTAAACAGTCCTTCTCCTATTTTTCTCCTCACAGTTTTGGCAGCGTGTGCTGCTCTGTGTCACCTCTGCGGATTCTCCCCTTGTTTCTACAGTTCATCCAGGATCGTGTGATCTGTGCAGAGTCCTTGGTATCTGAAGAGAGTCCTCCAGCACTTGCTGTACCCGTCAGCAACATAAAAGTACAAACCATGAAATACTACTACAGTCATGGCCAGAATTAAAGGAATCAGTCAGCAACTAAACTGCAAATAATTGGTGATACCTTTAAATGCGACCAGAAAGTGGCTTTCCTGCAGTTGAACGCTTGTCCAGCTGCCTCTGTCAATGCACAGGAGCAGAAGCTCAGTATTGCTGGCATTGTTGTGAAACGGATGCAGCTGATACCTTGTCCTTCTCGTTGCCTCTCACTAATTGTCCTGTTCACCATTTCACTCAGCACCCCACCCATTCCCCCCACTGCCTCTCGCTCACCAACCCATCATTGCTCCACTTCCCCAGCTCTGTGGCTGCTCGCTCATCACTTCACTCCCTGCCCATTTGCTGCCTTACATGTGGAGCTAGGGGTAAATGAGGCAGCAGGGGCTTAATAGTAAGGAGCGGGGAGGCATGTGGATCAACATAAGAAGCAGTAGGTGGGGAATGGGGTTGGGGAAGTTGGTGAGCAGGGACGTAAGGGCTGCAGCAAGCTTCCAAAACAGTGTGCTCTGTTATCTGTGGCATTGTTGACAGTCAGGCTATAGGCACTGCATATGCATTAAGCTCCACCTTGCTGCAGATTCAGTGGCAGTAAATGTAGCTTTAACAGATGGTGTTAGCTGGAGCATTGAGCAACATTGGTTGTCACAATTGATCATTCATACTTATGAATGCTCCCTGTGTGCACTCTCAAGCCCTCCCCAACATGGCATCTAGCATGTCCCAAACCAGACGATGTGCACATGCTGTCACTGAAAGTGAAAAAGCAGTTGTAGCATGAATGAAGTGGGTGCACTGAATTTTTGTAATCAAAGAATTCTTAGCCAGGCTATCAAATGGCAGCAGGGTGTGACAATGAAAGTAGTATGTATTGGCTTTTGCAATTACAATATCTGCAGGAAACCAATGAAACATAACATTTTTGACACCATCATAAAGAGACTGTTTTATTGATAGCACTGTTATCAGTCCTACCCATTTATGTCAACACCTTTGGGTGCGGAGACATTTTATTGTTAAAACTAAATGTTGACATAACAGATGTTCTAAGGTTCAAAAGCCCTGCAGAATTCTGGATTCACACTCCACCCCTTCCCCTTTGCCCCCTTCCTGGGCCAGGACAAATAGGATCTGTTGGAAATGTCATATGGACTCCTCATCCAGATCTCACCTGTCATTTCAAAAGATCTCCAGATTCAAACTGACTTGTCAAAATTCTGGCCTGGTCACTTCGATATTATTTCCAAATGCATGTTGATATATTAGAAAATATTTATGTGATTAAACAAAAATTAATAGAATTAAACAGAAAGAAGCAAATGGTTTTAAGAAAGCAAATAGCAGTGAGGAGACTCATTATTGTGGTTGATATTAGCAAGTTAAATGAATAAATCTTTTCTGGTGGGTTACCTCTTGGAAACGTGGCAGTGAACACAGTGAAGTGAAATGGTGAGGGATTAAGCTGAACCACCTCTCATTTAAAAGGGCAAGTGAATGTATATGTTGCTTGCATGTCTTAATCTCAGGACATAGAGAATAAAATACATTTGAAGTGCAGTCATCACACTGAAAAATAAATGTCCTATCATTTTTGATACATTTTAAGGATGTTGCCATGTATTTGTTCTGTAAGCGATCCCTCAATCCCTGTGAATTGGAGCATGGTATTGGTAAATGTGCATCACTGAGGTATGAAACCATCAGAAAAGTGCTTGTCATTGTAAATGGCTCACTGAATTTTCTCATGCTTTCCTGGTCTTCAGGTATAAATAACCACACTGTACGGTATCAGATGTTGAAATTTAAACTGTAAACTGCAAATCAGATTTATAAGGAGTAAGCAACAGCAGAAAAATCAAGGCAACAGATTTCACTTGATCATGAAATGTGTGACTTCACCTTCTTGGCTACAGAAATAATAAGAAATGCAAGTCCTCATTTAGTTTGCAATAATACTACATCCAAACCAGCACCAATACCATCTATTAATTGAGCATGAGATTACATCTAATCACCACAGAGTTTCTCTGAATCCAGTTTAATATGAGCTGCAGATGGTGGCATGAATAGAATGGAAGGACCGGGGAGGTCAGTGGCATTTCTTCATAGAATTGGCAATTCCCAGTGACAGCCGTCCATCAGCTGGATGTTACAGTCCTGGCTCTCTCCTCAGAAACCTGTGTAATATCTGTCATTGATTTCCAGGGTAAATCCAAGCTTGATGCCACAGTCCCCTGGTGTGGTTACGGTCTGCAACTTAGAAGGCTCTATCTCCTTCAACCATGTTTGCAATATAAAGCAACTCTGTCAGTTATGTGAACTCTGCAATTAAGTCATCTGTCCAGACTATAGTCACCATCTGCTTTCAAAGCTACAGTTTGCATACCAGACAGTAATGTGTATGCTCTTCAATATTAGAAACAAATCAGCTGAGACTTGCATGGCTGGGAGTTTCTCATCATGCAGTAAACAGATTTATAAATACCAGTTATTTATAATTTCATGCCAGTTACAGTTAATTTGATATTTTAAAAGCTATCTTTTAATGAAATGTAACCAAGCACTCTAAACAGTCCTATAGTCAGATGAAGTGATCCATTGTATTTCACTTGCTTTTGAGTGGTCAGAGGCGAGATTTTTCTAGCGCTGTTTTGATCTGGATATCCAGTAAATGTTGTCCCTGGAAATGTTATCCTGAACATGTATATAACATGCTTGACAACTTTTACAGAGATAACAAGGTGTAGAGCTGGATTAACACAGCAGGCCAAGCAGCATCAGAGGAGCAGGAAGGCTGACGTTTCGGGCCTCGAC
>NC_063343.1:36993208-36993557 GCF_021869965.1 Rhincodon typus | reverse complement strand
AACCCCCTTCCCCTCCCCCTTTTCTGATGAAGGGTCTAGGCCCGAAACGTCAGCCTCTCTGCTCCTATGATGCTGCTTGGCCTGCTGTGTTCATCCAGCCCTGCACCTTGTTGTCTCACTAAGTAATTTTACTGTGATGTAGGTAAATGTTTTCTTAAAGAAGATGGATTTAGGGCCGTGTTGAATAAACCATTGTTATATTGTTCGTAAAGAGTTACAAACTATTATGTTCATGTATAAATACATATCCAGTGAATTAGAGTTGTTTGCAGTGGCGCTCTGTCGTTTGGCGTAGTTCTTCCATTTTCATGCCAATTTGAGCATGCTTCGCCCATAGGTCTGTAAGGTT
>NC_063343.1:36936557-36992708 GCF_021869965.1 Rhincodon typus | reverse complement strand
TATTTGTTTGCACATGACTTTAAATCTGTGCCCTCTTGCTGTTGTTCCTTTTTATGATTGGTAATAGCTTCTCCCTATCAATGCTATCTAACCCACTCGTGATTTTGAAAACCGCCATCAGATTTCCTATCAATCGTTTGTTCTCCTTGGGACAGAAATCTCAACCTGTTACATCTATTCTCATAACTCAAGTTTTTCAGTCCTGGAACCATCCTTGTAAATCACTTCTGCACCCTCTCCATTGCATTTGTGTCTTTCCTATAATATGGTGCCCACAACTGTACACAATGACAGAGCCGTAAAATTAATTATGGAGAGCACAGAAATAGTGATGTAACCTCTTTGGATGTGGCTGCAATGTGAAAGACATACAATACATAATGTATTAATGTTCTTTGAGAATGTGATAAATGGATAGAGGTGGTTGGTAAACAAAAACAAATCCTATTTTTGTTCACACAGAAGCATTCTTGGCTATGTATCTTTCATACTATAGCAAAACAAATTGGATCTCAGGTTGAAAAATAATTCCTGAAGTCAGTATGTTACAATGGGTGAGAAATAAATATTACTCAAAAATAATAGTACACTTATTTCTGGAAATGTGCCAGTAGATTCTGAATCACTTGACTCATCTTGCGTGATGATCATGTTTTGTTATAACGATACTCAGTGAAATTCTTGTACTTGTAATACAATCCTTTTATGCTACCTCCTTTCTATTTGAAGTAACTTTTGCATGCTATGAATGAATAATTTATTATATTTTAAGCATAGATTTTAACACCGTCCATTGTGATTTATTGAAATAAAACTTGAAAAATGTAAACATTTTGCTTTTCCTTTTATTATATTTTTGGAGGACACCCAACAGCTGCAGTAACATTTTTGTGCTGTGTCCAAACCTAAATTAGAATGTCATATTTTTTTCAGAGTCAACTGCAAAACCAGCTTGCATAAGGTCTGCATACGGTCTTGTCATGTGTGATATGTGTCTGTGTGACTTTGTGGGGTGTACAGTATTTTCTAGTTCTGCTGAGCCATACAGAGCAGTGATATTCCAGGTTCAATCACTGAGTTATGCTGAAGTATCTGATCCAGGTTGGCTGGTTTTAGCATTGAGTTAGGGACAGGAAAGGTCAGACAAGGTTTCATCCTAGTCTCTCTCTCTTGTGAGTTTAAAACAAAATCATATTTGCTTTTGGTGCCTCACATGGTGAAATAGACATTTTTATTTATTGTCTGCAACTGAAGAATTGCACTTGAGAGATAATAGAACTAGACAATAGGACTGTAGGACCTCATTGAAACCAGTTTTCACTTTTTGAGTACAAATGAGAAAATTAGGGGCAAAATGAGGTGGGCCTCTTTTTAGTGAGGATTATTTGTATAATAAAATGTGAAACATGTATTTCTTTTGATATCATACCGCAAACTAAATCAATGCTTTATTTTGTATTTTTCAGAATATTGTGCTGCATTTTGATAGATTAAATTGAAATTCCTTTTTATAGCTAATGCCCTTTTTCCCTTTAGAATATTTGCCAAAATGAATTTCCTCGCCTGTAAAGTGTTTGGCAATGTAATTTGGCATCAGAATTATAAGTAATTATAACATAGTTTAAAAAGGTTGTTGGAATATGATGTAAATCTAAAGTTTGATTTTTCACTCCTTGTATGTCTGGTCTGTCAATTTTGATTCTTTTGTCTACATGCTTTTGGAAAATTTTTCCATTCAATTAAAACAAAGACCAAGAACCCTGCATTTGAGTGAAGATATGAAAAAAAAATCAACTTTCAAAGGGTTTGTTGTGGAGTATTCGGGAAAGAATCTCCATGGCATTATACTTTTGCTGAGGCGTGAATTCTGTACATACATATCTTAGAAGTGACTTGAGCTAATATGTCTCTGTCTACAATGTTAATCAGTTTGTCCAGTTGCAACCTGAATTCCAGACAGTACTTCCCATGTCCTGCAGAGTTTAATAAAAGCCCACAAAGAATTAAAAGATCAGGTGCATTGTTAAACAGTGGCAGACCTCTGTGTGTATATGCCACGTATAATCTCCTGCAGATCTGACCAAAGCAATGTTGATCATTTTTTGATTCTTTGTTCAAGTTACCCTATAGTTTATTTTTGATGCAAGAAGTTACATTCTTTCATCTATTTTAGAGATTTGATGTAATATGACAATTTGAAGAAAACACATGCATGCACACAGGCACTCTGATATGTTTGACAAAGTTACATTTGATTCTACTCCCATTATGGAAATTTGCCATATTTCAACTGAGTCTGGTGGGGGTCAGGGAGCCTTGAAGTGTCATGTTTAGTTTATGTTCAGCTCAGACTTTTAAATCTATCCTTATTGTAAATTAAAACATTATGTTTTTTTGATTTTTTTTTTAGGTTTATTCTTCAGCCAAAAGTTGTAATTCACAATCAGCTCCTTGAAAAACAGAAAATAGCAGACGAAAAGATCAAAGAACTTGAGGTGTGTTCTAATCAAACATGCTTTTGGTGTAGAATTTGAATTTAGAGTGCTGAAATAGAAGCTTATTTTTCAGACAAGTGAACTGCATTTCTTGTTGGACTCTGCCTCCTGTCTTTGAAAGGCATCATCTTTATGTCTCTGAGGTTACCCTCAACTAAATGCTGCCGTTCTTTGGTTACATTAGTTTTCACTTGCTGAGGAAAACCCACTACTGCTAAACTTGATTTGCAGACCACCACTTTATTGTTCATTTACATAGCTGATATTGTTGTGAATGAACAGGAATTTCCTTTAGCTGAGTAACAATCCAACATGTGACAATTGCCATTGCATAGCTCCTCTGGCTCCCTAATTCCATTGTTTTTTCCAGTTGCTCATGTAGACTGAGTCCAGAGGTGGATTTTTTCGGTGTTCTGTTTGATTCTGAATTGCATTTCAAACCTCCCTTCTTAGCCACCAAAAAGATAGCTTATTTCAAACTGTTGTATATTATCCAACTCTACCTTACATCATCTCCACTCTTCCAAAAGTCCTTATCAATTTCTTTATATTTTTAAACTTGATTAATCATACAGCTTCCTTGGTGGCTTGTATAAACTTTGTTTGTAGGATGTGGGCATTGTGGCAAGGCCAGCATTTATTGACCACCCTAATTTCCTACGTCAACTGGGTGGTGAGTTGTCTTTCTGAACTATTGCAATGCGTGTGCAATGCACTTATGGTACTCCTTTGGAGGGAATTCTAGGATTTGACACAGTGAAGTTCAAGGATCTGTCATAAAGTTGAACGTCTGAAAAGTCTGTGACTTGGGGGAGACATTAGAGATGGTTTTGGTGCTCTGGTTCACCCACTTCCCTGGTTCTTTTAGTTGATAGAATTTGTATATCTGGATGGTGTTATCAAAGGAACCTTGGCATGTTGTTGCAATATGTCTTGTAGATGTTGACTGTGCAGCCAGAGCGTGCTGTTGGTGAATGTATTAGGTAGCAGACAGGGTGCCATTCAGTCAGTTGTACTCTGTTGGTGTTGGACATGTTCTGAGGAGTCAGGAGATAAGATACTTGCCTCAGAATCTTTTGCTCTAATGTGCTTATGTGGCCACAGTATTAAAGTGGTTGGTCCACTTATGCTGGTGAGGCATTCAATGATAGGAATGCCGTTGACCATCAGGAGTTTTGCCTTTCAGAAATAAAAACTTTTCCACAGCTTCATTATCTGCATCCTATCCTATACTAATGCCCACTTCCCTTTAGCCTCCAGTGCTCAGCAAACTTCATTTACTGTTCATCTGTCAATGCATTAATTTCAAAATCCTTGTCTTCGTTGATAAGCTATGCCTTTTCCCCTTTTCACATCACACTTCAACCTTTATTTAATACAGCTTAAGCCCTTGTACTCTTACATCTTTGCTCTCTTTTACACCCTCCTTTTTCACTCATCCTCTGGCTGTTGAGTCTACCACAATGCAAAATGTTTTGACCAATAACCTCTGTCATTCTAATTCTTATTTGATCTTCCAAAGTCTCTTCAAAACTGATTACTACTCCATTTTCCAGCACTCTCATGTCATGGTTATCTTGTGTCTGAAGTACCTCAGAAAGGTGTTTATGTTAAAGGTCAAAATGTTACCTTATTAGTCTTGGTTCTTTAGAACCATGACAAAGTAACTGGTAAGCGAAACATATTTAAATGCCAGTTAATTTGTAAGTGTCGAATAAAAATAATTTTCTGTTAAAACTAATTATTGATATTAAACAAGATTAGGTATGATTTATGTGACTTAATATAGGGTTTAAGGTGGAGACATAAGAAGGGCAGTTGATTGTCATAGTTTGGTCTTCAAACGATTTTCTGTATTTAGTTAATGACTAATAGCTAAGCTGAGGAATCACCAAATGTAAAACATTGTCTTGAGTATATGATTGACTTACTATTAACAAGATCGTTGAAGTGTTTGGATCCTGTAGCTGATACTGCAAACAACAGCTTCAGTCCTATGGGATTAATATTGTATGGTAGTTTTAAATTGAGAATGATTATTGATATGTCATGTAGCAGATTGCCGTGATTGCCATGGGAATGATTGCCATGGGCTAATATGGATTAATTTACGAAGCTGTTGGCTTACTGCTATAATTTAATAGGCAAATAAGATATGGTGTTGTCTTATTAGAAGGATAGATTATTAACCAAGTTCTTGCTAATACTATGCAAGTGGCTCAGAAGAAGTGGAATTTTGAGTAATTTTGCTTATTTATTCTGTGGAAGACAGACATCAGTGTAATTTAACTTCAGTTTTTAAGAAAAGTGTTTTGAGAGAAAGATTTGCAGCCATGACCACATGACATGCAAAAGTGCTTTTATAGCCAAATAATTTTGGAAGTGTACTCACTGCTGTAATTAGAAAATACAGCAATTAGATTGCACACCACAAACCCCAGAAACAGCAATGTGATAATGCCAAGATAATCTGATTTGTAATGTTGAGTGATAAATATTGGCCAGGACAAAGGAGATAATTTATTTTGTGTTCATCTTTTATCGAGGAAAATGAAGGAAAGCTCTCAGAAATAATGGAGATCTGAAGGATTTGTGACAATGAGGAGCTGGAAGAAATTAGTACTGGTTTTCATAAAGTAGTTTTGGAAAAATTATTGGGACTGAAAGCTGACAAATTCCCCAGGACCCAATGATCTACATCCCAGAATACTAAAAGAAGTGGCCAGATAGATAGTGGTGTTCATCTCTCAAAATTCTATTCATTCTCCAATGAGGCATGCAGATTGAAAAGTTGCAAATATAACCCCATATTTAAGAAAGGAGGGAGAGAGAAAATAGCGTAATATAGACCTGTTAGCCTGATGTCAGAAGTAGGGATAATACTAGAGTCTATTGTAAAGGATGTGATAATTGGACACATAGAAAATAATGATTTGTCTGGGTGGAGTCAACATGGATTTATGAAGTGAAAGTCATGTTTGACAAATATTTTTTTGGGAGAACCAGTGGAGTGATGTATTTGGATAAGGTTCCACATAGGAAGTTAATCAACAATATTAGAGCACAGCCGATACAGTGTGGAGTTGGAGGAACACAGCAGATCATGCAGCATCAGAGGAGCAGGAAAGTCGACATTTCGGGCCCGGAAGCTGATGTAACGTTGCCTCTCCTGTTCCTCTGCTGCCTGACCGGCTGTGTTCCTCCTGCACCACACTATATCGACTCTGACTCCAGCATCTGCAGTTCTTGCTATCTTCTATTATTAGAACACATGAGATACTGAGTAAAGTGCTGACAAAGGTTCAAGATTGTTTTCTGTCCATTAACCAAAGTGGGAATAAATAAGTCATTCTCGGGTTGACAAGCTATGACTAACAGGGGAGAACATTTGGATCAGTGACTGGACCCCAGCTGGACCCACAATTTATATCACTGATTTGGAAATAGCAACCAAATGTAATATTTCCAAGTTTGCAAATGACAAAAAAATAGGCAGTAGTATGTGTTGTGAGGATGGTGCAAAGGCTTCATGGGAATTTGGACAGGGTGAGTAAGTGAGGAAGAACATAGATGACTTACAATGTGGATAAGTGTGAGGTTATCCGTTTTGGTAAGCGAAACGGAAGTGCAGAGTATTTTTTTAAAGTGGTAACACTGGGAAGTATTGATATTTAATGGAACCTGGGAGCCCTTGTTCATAAGTCATTGAAACCTAATATCTAGGAGCAGCAAGCAATTCAGAAGGCACGTTATGTTGGCCTTTATTGCACAATAATTTGAGTCCAGGATTAATGTATTGCTTCAAATCTATAGAAATTTGGTGACACTACACTTGGAGCATGAGACTATTGGATGCAGTCATTCCCTTATCATAGGAAGGATATATTTCAATAGGTGGTGGTTTACCAGATTAATGCCTGGTATGACAAGATTGTCCTTTTGAGCAGGAGACTGTATTCTTTGAAGTTTAGAAGGATGTGAAGTGATCTCGTTGAAGCATTTAAAGTTCTTAATGATCTATATAAGGTAGATGCAGAAAGAAGGTGTTCCCGGGCTGGAAGCGTCTAGAACCAGGGAACACAGTCTCAGAATAGGGGTCAAATCATTTAGGACTAAAGAAGGGTCACTAGATCAAAACGTTAACTGTGCTTTCTCTCCACAGATGCTGCCTGACCCGCTGAGTCTTTCAGCAATTTATGATTTTGTTTCTGATTTCCAGCACCCTCAGTTCTTTTGGTTTTTTATTTAGGACTGAGATGGGGAGGAATTTCTTCATTTAGGGTGGTGTATCTTTGGAATTCCCTACCCCACAAAGTTGTGGAAACTTGGTCATTGAGCACGTTCAAGGTAGAGATAGATAGAATTCTTGATACTGACATTGAGGGATATGGAGATTGCACAGAAATTGGCATTGAGTTAGATGATCACCCATGATCTTACAGTGGAGTATGTTCAAAGGATTGAATGGTTTACTCATGTTCCTATGCCCATTAGCTCCCCTGCTCTCTTTGAAATACCCAAATAATATGGGGACATGAACATGAGGCTACAAGCTTGTATAATAAATGAGAAGGTAATTGAAGAATAATTGAATGTTAAAGAAAGTTCAAGAAGCAACTGAGTATATTTCACCGGAAATTGGACAATATTGGTATGAAGATAAATATGGTTGACATTCATTGAAAAATATGGTCTTATTGAACACTAGCTTTTCTTATTCCTGTTTGCTGTTGTGACACAACTTGCAAAAAGTCCAGGTTTTTCAGTTCTTAGAGCTATTTAATCTTAACTGTAATTGTAGAGAAGTTCCACAATGATTTGCTCTTTATATTTTCTCGTAACATTAGTCACAGTATTTACTGGAGGAACTGAGATTCTGGTATAATTAGCTGTGAACTGAAACACACTCATGGATGGTTAAAATGTTGATGTCACACAATTGACTTATCACTGTCATCTTATTGAGATAATGATTGGCATAATTAGAAAATTGAACTTATTTAAGTGTTTTATATTAGTTGTGTAACAAGAAGTATTTTGGAGACAACTGATTGAAATGTGTGACATTTCTTGAATATAATTTGTGGTTTGCTTAGAGTATTTCACTCTGGGAGAAATGGAAGGGTATTGGCAAGTTGTAATGAAAGCTTCTTTCTCTGTGGTGCTCCCAGTGGCCTACTGTAGACTGAAATGATAATGGAGAAATAAAGAAATATCAATTATATAATGCCTATGTCCTTGGGATGTTTCAAAGTGCTACACACTCAATTTGTTACTTTTAACATGTGGTACTTCTAACGTTGTAAATATGACAACCAATTTCTACACAACAAAGTCCCAGGAGCAATTAGTTAGATGAATGATTAGTTAATCTCTACTTAATGCATTACTGAAGGAAGTAATTTTGTGCAGGACACTGGAGAACTCCATGGCCTTCTTAATGTGCTTCTATAAAATCATTTATAAATACTGGAATTAGCAGATGATGTGAAATATCCTAAGGCTAAGGCTCTACTTGAAGAAAAGTGGGGTGTTCTCCTTGGATCCTGGCCAATATTTATCGCTCAATAAACATCGCTAATGTTCATTTTTTTTCTCAACTGCAGTTCATGATGATTTTGAAGTTCTTGATTTGTGGTTATGTTAAGCAGATTATCAGGATTCATTTTTATCTAGGCATTTTTGTATTTTGAAAATTTTAAATAACATCTTGTTTCAACTATTTTTGGTGTTAACACTGAGTTGCTTTGTCTTTCCTCTCAGGTCAGGTATTTAACCTGTAGTACCAAATTTTATTAACTATTTCTGTATCTTTCCCAAAGCCGGCATTTTCCCATTGCAGTACAATAAATGAAAATTGCGCGCACAGCTTCTAGGTATATTGGATTTAGTGCCTGATTTTGCAACCAGTCTTTTTCCTTCAGCTATTTATTCCAAGATCCTGTTTCCCATCCGTACAACATTTTGCTTTTGACAAGTTATCTATCAGTACCATTAGATTCCTCTCCTATGTTATTTCCTACTGTCTACTATTTTTCTTCATAACCAATGCGTTGTACATTCCCTATTCTCATCATTTTGCATTTTCCCCACATCAACCACTTACTAACGTAATCCCACAACTATCTTGATTCCTTTGTATACAATTTGCTTGATCCCACTTAATTGCAGTCCCTATGTGTTTTGGATCATCAGTAAACAGCATTATAACTTCCAGGTTCTAAGAAAGTTACAAAATACTTATTTTCAAGCAGCACTTGTAATTGAGTAATGTGTTGCAACCTGATTAGATTTACTGTTTACTCTTGATTGTGTTTAGTTTGATTATGAACTTGATTTGTTGTAACCTGAAATATGTGGTTTGTTGGTGCTATTTCTCTGTCAGTTGGCAGGGAATGTTGTCAACATGCTACTCATTCATTGAAAGGGGTTGCAATATGAAAGTAGGGATGTTTTGCTACAGTATTTAGAGCAAAGGCAAGGCCACATCTGGAGTACTGTGAACAATGTGGGTCTCCAGAAGAAGTTAGAAGCAGTTCAGAGAAGGTTCACTTCCCTGATCACCTGCAATCTTATGAAGAAAAGTTGGATATGCTTGTCCTGTATACATTGGAAATGAGAAAAATTGAAGTAATTTTGTAAATATGTAAAATTCTGAGGGGATTTGACAGGATGGATACTGAAAAGATGTTTTCTCTTGTGGGAGAAACTAGAATGAAATGGAGGCAGTTTAAAAATCACATGTCTCCAGGTTAGGATGGTGACTAGGAGGAATTTCCTCTCTGTAGATCGTGATTTTTTTTTGGAACCCTTTTTCCCCAGAATGCAGTTGAAGTGGGGTCATTGAATATGTTTGGAATAAAGCAACGATAGGTAGATTCTTAGATAACCAGGTGTAGATAGGTAGATTCTTGGTAGCAAGGAAGTTGGAGGTTATTGGGATAGATGGGAATGTGGAGTTGAGGCCACAATTAAATTAGCTATGATCTTGTTGACTGGCAGGAAAAGCTAAAGGGCAGAATGGCTTACTCATGCTGCTAATTAATATGTTTGTATGCTAAAGCAATTGGTGGACTATAAAAGGTTGCCCTGGTCAAACAGGGAGGTTCTGCATCACACCTGAAGTTTTCCTGTCCAACTCTGTTGCAATTAACATTAGACCTGAGACCACAAAAGTGGCAAGAATATTTTCTCAACATTAGATTTAACATTACATTGGTGTCACTTCATTTTTATTTGCATCATTTAATATTTGTTGAATCAACTTAGATGTGCCAGAACATTTAGCCCTCTCGTGAATGGGATGCAGTGATGGTTACAGGAGAGTTGGGGGCATTTTCTTTTCTGTGGAAAGAACAGTCTTTTTTTTGTCGTTTACTGAATGTTTGTGTGCAGTGTTATAACTGCCACTCTGAGACTTGATTGCACTTGCCAACTCAATTAACCCTCCCTTCTATGCATTGTAAAAAATGGTGTCTGAGGTCACCCTCTGGGCAGTGAAATATTGGTGACTCCAAAGCCAGGTAGGACTCTGACAGCCATCATCTCGAGGTGGACCCTTATCTGGACAGTACTGACTTTCCCCTTAATGTTTCCTAACTTTTCTTACCTTGGTTGTCCCCATTATCATCCCCTATCCCCCGCATGACACCCAGGATGCCGGACACTTCTGACTTCTCCCCACTCTTAGAACTGATTCATCCTTGCTGCATCTGAGCTTTCGTGAACAATGTCAATCTCCTCCTCTCCTTTCTGCCACATAGTTAAACGAGGAAAAGTACTGCCCTTGCACACAACTTCACAAAGCTGATTGATGCACGCTGTGAACCAGATGCCATGAGAATCTCATTCGCTACTGACGATGTCTTGAAGGTAAACAAGTATTCCACTCATGAATATCTACAGCAAACGTATGAACTTGCCACAGGCTGGCGTAAAATTTACCAAGCTAAAAACGTGCCACTGACTTATCTCTACATTCAAACGTGCCATTGAAAAATCATAAATTTGCATTCTGACCTATTAGATCACTCCACACGCCACATTTCTCAGTCTTGTGGGCTGCATAACCCCTTATCCTCACCATGAGTGTGGAGTGATATTCTAGTAATTCTAGTGTATCTCATTAATGGAGGAAATCAACAGAATATGGTGATATTCCACCAGAATTCCTGAACAACTTGGTCTCCGTACTCGTCCCTGGTTGACTTAATTCTATACTAGAACCATCAACTCAGATTCACTCCTGGAGATGTTGCATATGACAAAAATTCTTTGCTTGGTTAACTGTCTCATTTTTCTGATGAAGTTGTAAAGTATAACACAAACACGATATACATAAGCATGGGGGTATAATATATATCTGCAGTGATACTCATCAAAACTTGCATGTAAATGATGAGTTATGGGACATATCAATTTAATCTATTCCAGCAATGCTCATCACATATTCTTTGTGTGAATTTTGTGGAAATCATTCAGTGAATCATTATTTACATTGAAAAAGTTTATTGTGTGGCTTCTTTTTGAACTCATTCAAAAAACAAAACTCTTCCAGTTTTTCTTCAGTGATGTTCAGTAGTGTGGTTTGAATTTTAAACATCCTTTCCGTAAACATGATCTGTAGTTTGAATTCACCACATCATATGGTTGAATGATGTTGTTTGCAGAAGCCAGCATCCTGTCTGAGAAATTATGTTGTAGTGACAGTAAATCTTTTCATATTTTGGAACAGACCTGACCAGCTGAATATGTTTTTTTATTTGTGATTCCAGCTCAAGTGTTATAGTATCCTGCGAGTCTGATTATTAGCCAGAACAATATTCAGCGTTGTAGTTAGTTGTTTCATGAGGTTAAAGTTGTTCCTGTACTTAATCTGTTAGTCTTCTCCTCTCCACAAATACAGTTTTTTTCAGAATGCAATGGCTGGTGTCCTTACCTGCATCGTTATAGTCATATAAAAGTCTTATTAACGGCATGGGATTCAGTGAACAAATTTTTAATTCTTTTTATGATCCAGATAGAATTATAACTTTTTCCAAAAAGATCCAAGCTCCCAGTTATTACCTGAAAGGCCTCATGCTTCAAACAATATATTTTACTGTGCAAGAGTTTAAAAAGAAGCAAATATTACTAACTTACCATTATTTTGTAAATGCTTAAATTTTAATGCAGAAAATCTCAACAGACAACTGCCGCATACATTACAGGATCTCGATTCTTTCTCTCTTCCTGGGACCACTCCTGCTTTTCCCCTGATCTGCAGAATTTGCAATCCTGTTTCCAGACGGTCACTTAGACTTCCAGAGCTTGTGTTGGCTGTGAGGATTCCACTGCCAGTCTCTTCCACTAACTATACTAGATGATTTTTTTTTATACTAGATGATAATTTTAATTCTTGATGCATTTGGGCTTTTCATTCTGAGTATAGGCCCTAGTCTCCATTTCAGTTAATGGCTCCACATCAGGAATGCCTTGACACCTAATGGCCTCTATGTCCCTTGTTCTGGCAGATATATAATTGCCTTCTCTTGGCTTTCTGAGCTGACAAACTGTGTTTCTTTAAAAAAATAACACAGAAAATTCCTCCCTGCAATTTATCTCTGTGGCACTGGCATACCTGGGATGTCCTAGATAAAGGATTGTACAAATGATCTCTTATTTGAAATTTGTCCTTTTAATCTGAAAAGTATTTAGATACTTTAAGATCTTCCTGTGTTTACCCTTTACTTTCAAACCTTTTTTGTTCTGGGGCTCACAAATAACTTACACTATTTTTATGAAGATAACTGTAGACATCTTTTCTCCCTTAAGAAAGGGGGTATCTTCTGTTCAGTGTTTTTTCACTTATCACCCTGACCTTATTAAATAAACACAGGGTATCTTTTGAATTGCACTTCCTCTAGGTTTTGTTAACTCGCCTCTAGCACAGGATTTTTCCTACTTGTCTTGCATTTATAAATTCCTAACTTAAAGTCATACTCCTAAAATATATGAATCATGAAACTCATAACCTTTTCTTCACCTCATTCCATCATACCTCAGCAATCTTTCAGTTCAGAAGCAACCGACCTGTTTTTTTTTTGCTGGCCAAACCTTTTGCTCTTCCCTCAGCATCCACAATGCAGCCATTGTAGTTTCACATTTGTGAGTTGTTTTCTCTTGCATTCCCATGCTCTTAGCAGCTTTCAAATCCTCAAAAAAGCCACTCTGTGCTTTTGTCTTCCCATCCCTTTTTGTCTAGTGGCTTTTTATTGAGTCCTCAAAAGCACTTAGAATGCTGAAAAAATACATAAATACAGATAATATTATCAGCCTTCACTCTTCGCATTCTATTATTTGAGCAAATGTAACACCTCTTCAAGGAAGGAAGGAGACCAATAACTTGAGATCATAGACCATTTAGCCTGTCATCGGAAAATTTCTGAAATCCATAATAAAGGCTGTAGTTGCAGGATATTTGAAAAAAAATTATAATAAGACAAACAGATCCAGCATGGTTTTATAAAAGGGAAGTGTTTGAAAAAAAAATTATTGAAGTTCTTTGTTACATCTTCAAACAGGGTAAATAAAGTGGAATCAGTAGACATATTTGGAATTGCAAAAGACATTTGATAAGGTGTTACATCAAAGATTACTACACAAGATAAGAGCTAATGTTGCTGGGGATGACATATTAGCATGGATAGATCATTGGCTCACTACAAGAAACAGGGTATAAATAAGTAATTCAGGTTGGTGAACTGAAGCTAATGAGGTACAACAATTAACATCTGGGCTGGGGCCTCCACTATTTACATATTTCATTAATGATTTAAATGAAAGGACCGAGTGCATCAAAGCCTGATTTGCTGACAATAGAAAGATAGGAAAGTAAGTTGTGTGGAGGACGCAATCTGCAAATGGATATAGGTCAATTACACAGGCTAATATTTGGCAGTGTAGTGATGGAACGAGATCAGCCAGATAGACCTCCTAAAATGAATTCCCTGATTGGGGCTGTTAACCTGGTCCAATCTGGGAGCCCTGGCTAACAAATATTTCTTTATTCATTCACAGGATGAAGGTGGTGCTGGCTAGGTAGCATTTATTGCCCATCCCTAATTGCCCAGAATCAACCACATTGCTGTGGACCTGGAGTCACATGTAGGCCAGATCAAGAAAAGATGGCAGTTTCAATTATAAACAGTAGTGTCAGGGGTTCTGTTCACTCTAGGAGCCGGCTCTGAGCTAGCTGGGTCTGTGTCGCGTACTATGCACGTGTAAATAAAGTGTGAGTTGGTGATTGGATATTCCTCCAAGGAATTATTTCGGGCAGATGGAGTGTAATGTGGGAAAATGTGAGTTTGTCCATCTAGAAGTGGATTAGAAATGCCAAATATTAACTGAATGGTGAGAGATTGCAAAATGTTGTGCTACAGGGGGATCTGGATCTCCTTGTCATGAATTGCAAAACATGAGCATGCAGGTCAGTGAATAACTAAGAGGAAAAGTGGACTGCTGGCCATTATCACAGTGAGGAAGTGGGGGGGATGGTGGTGTATCAAAGTACAGAGTTCTTACAACTGTATAGTGTGTTGATGACAGTGTGCACTTTTTGGTCTTCTTACTTAAGGATGGATGTTCACTATAAGCAGTTCAAATAATGTTAACTAGATTGATCTCTGGAATAAAGTTGTTGTCTTATGAGAAAAGGATGAGACACATTGTCCAAATGCTTTGATGTATTTCTAAACTCCAATCAACAATATCAGCTACTGATCTACAGATTAGCTCTGTGTTCTGGCTGTTCAATGCTTATTTCTTTCTGATTAGTTTTGTCAAGTTAGATGACATGTCTCTTTGGGGGGAAAAACAAGTACCAGCAGTTAAATGCTCTTTATAGCACAGCTGTAAAGCTTTCCTTAAAGAAAATGCAGCTAAAAGAAAGGGTTTTCTACACTAACAAGCTTTGCCGGAGTCCAAAGATCGATTTACTTCACTATTTTGTTTCTTAAAATGGGCATAAAGGTAGAGGGAAGTCACCATGACATCATTTGATATGTAGGTGTGAAGACCGCTTCAAAACAGAAATCTGCAACTACAAGTCTGCACATTTTGAATTACAAGGCTGTAGTCCTTCCAACAACATTCTTAAAGGGTCCAAGATGAGTCAGAGCAACAGCAAGAAAAGTAAAAGGACACAGAAGCAAAAAGGGAAATACTGAAAGGGGAGAGAAGCCAAACCAGTGAAAGTAATAAACACTGCTCTGTACTTCTAAACAAAAACATAAACCCATTGTGAGAAAAATGGAACATAAACATTTTAATAGGGTTTGAGCGACCAACTGTACATTTCCTGAATTACAGTTATTCAGACATTGTATACAGTTTTATTTTATGGATCAAGTGATAGATGATCTCTAACATAGCTCTGAAATCTTGTTGCCATTGTGCAGTGAGAGACTTCATGCAATTAATACAAATAGCCTTTCCTTGCATGTCAGAAAGATCAAATAAAAATCTGAAAGGTTATTTGAAAACCAGCACAATGTAAGAATTAACTTTAGGATTAACAGATTCCAACTCATGATATACTTAGAGAGATCCCTAAGAATATCATGGTGTCACATCAAATAGCATGAGTGACTTTTCTGAAGAGGATCTGTCAGAGAGGGGAATTGTGTTAGTAATTGTCTTTACACTAATTAAAACCTTTAGCGTAGATCTTTTGGGCAAGGACAAGAGCCATACTATCGACTCATTACTCGACACAAGTACAGAAACACAGTGATAGGTCAACAAAACTATTTGTTTTGGTGTGGCTAACACTATTGCCATGGTCAGCAGACCAACAAAATCTGAGCAGAGTTTGTCACATCCAGTCAAAAGCTGTCCAGCTTTTCTAGTGTAAAGCATATGGCACCAAGGGATATTGGACATACATGGAGGAAATCTGGTATCAAAGGCCAAGTCAGATCCCAGAACAGAACACAGGTGACCATACAACACCAAAATACTCACAGGAAGAAAGTCTTGAGAGGTATCTAAATACAAACAGAAGCACCAGTTCACAGTCGACCAAGAAAAGGCAAATTTCAGAAGAATGATCAAGCTTTGCATATTGTTAACCTCACACTGTTTTGATGGTATAAAGCAATCAGAAACTTCTATTGCCATTAATATCATTTGTTCTGAAAAGACAAATCAACACCTATTAAAAGATTAAATTGACATAGGACATATTACAAAATATTACCTCTACATCCTTGAAAGACGTGTATCTGAGCAAGTGGTGCTCCGTGGTAAACCTTATGTAAGACTGTTTCTGAGCGTATAATGGTCCACCGGTTCTGTTCAAAGGCATAATGACACTGGCTCACAAAACTCTTCTATCTGGTAGATACCACCAGCCCAGCAGTGGTAGGACTACCAATATACAATATACCAGATCTTGGTATAGTCTCAATTCCTGAGATTCAAATTACATCTGCAGACTGCTCATAATACAGTTGAGGACTTCTTGAGGCTGATTTGTACATTTTGGTCAAAGCCAATGTGAATACTTGTAACTGGCAACTATTGAAGGTAAGAACTACAGGAGATGCAAAAGATCATTATCTAGGAATGGCTTAACAGTACTGATGAAATACCTGCTAAGATTCATTCATATTGGTCATACAGAGGAACTTTATATATCATGATAAGTCATATAAGTTCTAATACCAAAGCAAAAACAAAAAGTGCTGGAGAAACTCAGCAGGTGTGGCAGCTTCTGAAGAAAAATCATACCGGACTTGAAACGTTAACTCTGCACGTGCTGTCAGATCTACTGAATTTCTCCTATATTCTGTGCTTCAGATTTCTAACATCCACAGTACTTTGCTTTTTATATTTACTGAAATGAGTACAATGCCTGAAGTTGATAAGGCTTTATTGCATGTAACATCTGTTAAAGATTAATTTGAAAAATGTGTTTGATATTTTTTTTTCTCCAATTGTAGAATTTTAAGGCAATAAAGGAAGTTGTAATCTATTGTCAGTTCAATTGTCAAACATATTGATTAAACTGAAATTACTGTATTGTTTATAGCATGGAGGTAATGGAGAATTTGCATCCTAAACTTTTGTGGCACTATATTTAAGGTTTTCGTGAATTAGCATAATATCAGTTTACAGCCTCGTCCACTTCTGATCAAATTTCAATAATGCAATATGCACTGAAAAATACAACAGTTGTGATTGTAATCATCAATTTATTTCAGGTTTTAGAAGACTTTTTAAGTTTTTCTTTTAAACTCCAGCCCACCCATAATTATTTTGAGTAAAGTCGCACAGTTTTCTAATATCTGTGAAATTACTTTAGTTTTATTCTTAATTTGTTTAAACCCCTTTTAATCTAATTCTATAATTGACCCATGATGAGAGCCTGTATTATGCAACATTATAAATGCTATTTTCTAATGCTGGGCCTCCTTAGTTTAATGTTTAGGTCACTGTCTAAAACCGTAATATTTGAAGAGTGCAGAAAGTGATTATTAGGGCTCTTGCATAAAGTGGCCAGTTCAGTTCACATGATCTTTTCTGTACGAAGCTATGCTGAGCACTTAATTTGGCAGACGTGTGCAGATGAATGACTAAAAATAATCTCCTTTGCGGGGGCTTTAGGCTGGTGGTGGTTACTGATGTAATGCATTGAATGCAGTTCTTTGCAAAAGGGCAGAGGGGAACTCACATTTCTAGTAGGAGTGGCATTTCTTTTAAATTGCTGACGCATTCAGCTGTTCGTATCCATCTCTTCCAAAAGCCTGGACCCAGAATGTTTTCCCCCAGTGATTCCTTTCTGAAGTGGACAAAGCTACCTCTGTATTTGTTTGGACAATTTGCAAATTTTATACAAAGCTTTAGTACTTGTGCAAAGTTCTTTTTTGTTTGAGTCCTCTACTGATTATCTGAAATGTGGGGCACAATTGTGCCTAATGCTTTGGAACAGTAGAGTCTTTTTCTGATAGAATGTCACGCTTTTTAAGTTGTACAGACATTGGTATTGTGATTCTGTTTGTGACTACCTAAAATTTTCATTGGCTTCAGTAACCTCCTCACCACCCTCATTGCTACCACCAGACCGAAGATAAAATAGGAAACATTTTTTTCTTGTGCTGTAAATTTTCCAGCAGCAGAATAGGTGAGATGTGGAATAGTGCAGAGTCATTCCCAATAGTATTTCCTGCTAACCCTATAATGTAGGTAGATTTGTTTCCCCGCCCCACCCCCCCACAAAGTCTCTAAGGTAACAAACTAAATTAATTGTAACAACACAAACAGCAACTGCTGGAAAAATTCAGGTCCGGAAGCATCCACGGACAGAAAGTAGAGTTAACCTTTTGGGTCCAGTGATCCTTCCTGAAGAAGGTCTGGACTCTTCCAGACCCACTGAGTTTTTCCAGCAATTTCTGCTTGTGTTTCTGATTTCCAGGATCCGCAGTTCTTTGGTTTTTATTTTAAGTTAATTTTAAGCAGCGTAAAGAAAATATGGGTGCTGCCAAGCAAATTTGTCCCACAATGCATGGGGAGGGAAAGATGTGATCATGGGAGCGTCAAATTAAACAATTCACCCACCTACATGGAATTTACAGAATCTCCTGAGGAGCTACATCTCCAATCACAGATCATTCCCCTCCTCTACAAACATAGGAGAACAGCAGCCTTTGATTGGTGGAGCAGCGAGGTGAGTAGTGGTGGTAAGCAAGTCCGGGCCAGCAATTGTCAGGGCCCAGGCTGTTGGAATCGGGAGTTGCTGGGCTGCGGTGGGGGAAGGAAAAAGGGAGGTTGAAACTGAGGGGAGTGTGGAAGAGTGGGAGACTGCCAGGCGAAATATAGAGGGAGACCGCAGGAAATGGATGGAGCCAGACAAGTTGCAACTGGAAGGAAAAGGGAGTCTACATGGGGTGGACAGAGAGAGAGAGAATGCAAATGCGGTGAGAGAGAGGGAGGTTACAAGAGGGAGCACAGGAGCTACGTAAGGCAGGAGAACATGGGAGGTTTGTTGGAAGGCTGTTGAGGGCAGCGGGGACAGTAGAAAGCTTTTAAGTCCAGGGTGGGAGGGAGGCTGCAAGTGGAGGAATCAGTTCTAAACTAGTCAAAAGAATGGCCATCGAAGTAAGTGCCAGGAAAATTTAAAGTTACCAAGGAGTGAATTCCTTGCTCGTGTTTATCAAATCTTTAGCTCAAGGCTGCATGAATTCAGGAACCACAATATGGGGGAAAATGCATTGCATGCTATTGTAATGAACGTTGCATCAACTCATAAATTTAAATATCTGAGATGTAGTAAGAAGGGTGGTAACTGACTGAAATCTGACTGCAACGTGGAGTCCAGCATTTTACACATGGGATGGAAATGCGTCTGTGATCTCACCAATCTGTAGGAGGTGTGATTTAGCATAATGGTTTTTTTGTGTAAATGTGTCAGTTATTTTGGGGAAAATAAATCTGCTGACTTGGGTGTTGTCTTGTAAATACTGTGGTGTCTAGAAAATTAATGCTTTCCTTGTATTTTGAGTTTTTAAATTTTAATGGAGGGAATGATGATTATTCAGGATATTGATAAATTCAACTAATTCTACTTCAGCGAGTCTCCAAATATCCCATACGTCGATACAAATTCAGAAAGTAGACTTAGTACTTGATCGGGGGAGGAGTGCATATTTTGACCCCTGATTTTGTATGTGAGTTTATTAGCATGCTTTGGGCTGCAGATTTGCAAATCTATGCTCATACTTTGACTTACTGAGGACTTCTTGCTCCGCAGCCAGAAAAAGAAGTCCTTTGGATCTATCTTTTCTTGCCCTGACGTGATTCTTCCGTTTTCATGAAGTTGTTTTGAAAAAAAAAAAGTTCCTCGTGAATGCTGAATTAAAACAATGAAAGCTTACCAGACACGTTGAGCTTAGTCATCTTCTGACCTGATTGACTAGTGTCAGTCCTTATCACCTAGAAATCTTGTTCAGTTGTAGTAACTAGGGTGCAAGGCTCCATCCTTCAAGAGTTTTGTTTTCTTTACGAATCACGCTATTAGCACTATTGTCTCATTGCTACAGTGACTGTTCCAAGAACATCCAAAAGGTCTTATTTTTTGGGACGAATATTTAGTTTTGAATTTGCAGTTAAGAAAATGGCATTCAAGACATCTTTCTGCTAGGACTTTGTCATCATATGCCCCTAGCAAAACTGGAATCAATGGGTATCGGGGGCAAACGCTCCGGTGGTTGGAGTCATACCTGACACATAGGAAGATGGTTGTGGTTGTAGTTGTAGGAGGTCAATCATCTCAGCTCCAGGACATCTCTGCAGGAGTTCCTCAGGGTAGTGTCCTAGGCCCAACCATCTTCAGCTGCTTCATCAATGATCTTCCCTCCATCATAAGATCAGAATTGGGGATGTTCGCCGATGACTGACTGACTGCACAATGTTCAGCACCATTCGTGACTCCTCAGATACTGAAGCAGTCCATGTTCACATGCAACAAGATCTGGACAATATCCAGGCTTGGGCTGACAAGTGGCAAGTGACATTTGCGCCACACAAATACCAAGCAATGACCATCACCAATAAGAGACAATCTAACCACTGCCCCTTGACATTCAGTGGCGTTACCATCACTGAATCCTCCATTATCAACATCCTGGGGGTTACTATTGACTGGAAACTCAACTGGGCTCGCCACATTAACAGAGTGGCTACAAGAGCAGGCCAGAAGCTGGGTATACTGCGGCGAGTAACTCAGCTCCTGACCCCTCAAAGCCTGTCCACTATCTACAAGGCACAAGTCAGGAACGTGATGGAATACTCCCCACTTGCCTGGGCAGCCCCAACAACACCATCCATTCTTGAATAGCATTACATCCACAAGCATTCACTCCCTCCACCACCGACGCTCAGTAGCAATAGTGTGTACTATCTACGAGATGCACTGCAGAAATTCACCAAAGATCCTCAGATAGCTCCTTCCAAACCCACGACCCCTACCATCTGGAAGGGCAAGTGCAGCAAATATATGGGAACACCACCACCTCCAAGTTCCCCTCCAAGTCACTGACCGTCCTGACTTGGAAATATATCACTTCACTGTCGCTGGGTCAAAATCCTGGAATTCCCTCCCTAATAGCATAGTGGGTCAACCCACAGCAGGAGGACTGCAGCGGTTCAAGAAGGCAGCTCACCACCACCTTCTCAAGGGCAACTAGGGATGGGCAAGAAATGCTGGCCAGCCAGCGACGCCCACATCCCACAAATGAATAGCAAAAAAAAGTGTAAACAGAAACGGATATGAAACAGATTTGATTTCCAGCAGGTGATAGAGGGCTGACAGCTTTTCCTGATTTCACTACAAAAGGAGCAGCACAAGTATTTGTAATGAAATTTCTCTATGAGCAAAAACTTGAGAGACATCACCGTACTGGGTTCCACCCCAAATTCTAACATTGGTACCTGCTTGGTTTATGCTGCTGAAACCCAGGAATTTTGACACCCCTGATTTTTACGATTCAGGATAATTTGTGAATTTATTTCTGTATGACTCATGGTACCATATGCAATTATTTATTTTACCATTTACTACATTGATGTCTATACTACATTAAAGTGTCACTAAACTGTTCAAATGGCAAGCTGTCTCTTTCCCTGTAATAAATGCATGTTGCAATAGGAAATCTATCGTGCTACTAGCACATTTAATGAATACTGTTCCCACCCTACAAAAGGAAGTTGGTGAAGCATAAAACCAATAAAATATGAACACAGATTGCAATATAATCTTCTCCCTCTTTGTGTGATCCTATTTCTATTTTAAAAATTTATTCTGGTGCCAAATCTGACAGTCTATAGCAGTTCACTCTGTATATAGAGGTATAGAAATGTACAGCACAGAAACAGACCCTCCAGTCCAACTTGTCCACGCCGACCAGATATCCTAAATGAATCTAGTCCCTTTTGCCAGCATTTGGCCCATGTTCCTCTGAACTCTTCCTGTTTATATACCCATCCAGGTGCCTCTTTAAATGTTGTCATTGTACCAGCCTCCTCCACCTCCTCTGGCAGCTCATTCCTCACATGCAGCACCCTCTGCGTGAAAAAGTTGCCCTTGGGTCTCTTTTAAAATCTTTCCTCTCTGACCTTAAACCTGTGCTATCTAGTTTTGGACTCCTGCCCTGGTGAAAAGACCTTAGCTATCATGCCCTTCATGATTTTATAAACCTCTATAAGGTGACCTCTCAGCCTCTGACACTCCAGTGAAAATAGCCCCAGTCTATTTAGCCTCTCCCTGTATCTCAAACTCTCACCCTGGCCACACCCTTGTAAATCTTTTCTGAACCCTTTCAAGTTTCACAATATTTTTCCCCACAACTCTGATACTCAATACACTGACCAAAAAAGGCATAATATATGCAGAAAGAACACAAGTTAACATTTCAGTTGCAACTCTACATCAAAATAATTCCCCTGTCAGGGGGATTTAGAATAATAAGCTTAGTTTCAGGATTATGATCGTTTAGGATCGAGATAAAGACAGATATCTTCACCCAAGAGGCTGTGAACCTTTGAATTCTGTATCTCAAAAAGTGGTAGATGTGCCATCGCTGAATATTTTTAAGACTGGGCTAAACAGATATTTGGATTTTCAGAGAATCGAGAGGTCTGGGGAGTGGGTGAGAAAATGGGGTTTTAGTCCACAATCAACCATGATCAAATTAAATAGTGAAACAGGATCAATGAGCTTTTTGGTGCTGTTCTTCTTTCTCTTAAGTATTTTTTTTTGCAGTGTCAACTTGACTGATCTCTAAAGAAAGTCGTGATCTGTAGAACATTTACAATATTTTTCTTACTTCAGATCTCCGGAATGAGCCGTTTTTCTTCCCCCTGTTTGAACTGGTTTAATTATTTCATTTTACACGTTATTGATAAGTTGTGGATGTGTGGTGTATCATTGTGACCTGTCTCAGCAAGCTTTGCTTGCGTATTTTGTGTGTAAGGCAAAAGCCCATGATGTTCCTAAGAAAATTGAGACATGAGTTGGTAGTACACTGTGTTTCTAGGGCAAAGATTTGGAAGCTGATAAAGCCTGCTCTGTGTTTCCATAGCAAAATCGGGAGTAAACAAAAATGAGTGTTTCTATAGATGGGTTTCAGATACTGCTTCTGATTTCACTGAGGTGGTACTGTATGAGTATTGAACAAAACTGCCTCCCTGTAGTCGCCGAAGATCTTAGATAAATAAACATTAAAACAGTTGCTGAAAACAAACACTAAACGAAGCAGAAAATGCTGAGTCATTCAAATCTCCAAATTAACTCGGTCAGTTTCTAACTGTGGAATGGGAGATTTAAGAACTGGGATGAAAATCTTGATTAATAACAATAATTTTGACTAACTTAAAAGATGGAAGTTTTCAGAGAAAGAGTTCACAACATGATTTTATTTTCTCTGATGCCCTCATTTCAAAAGTTGATGCTCTGTAATGTGGCATGTGACCCTTCACTTGAGTTTTTTTTATTTGGAAATAGCAGCACCATGGTTATATTAGCATTTCTGCTCAAGGCGATGAACTAAAGAAATAACTTCCATTTGTAAATCACCGTTCACAACTTCAGGACATCCCAAAGTGTTTCACAGCCAACAGAGTACTTTTGAAGTGTAGTCACTGTTGTAATATTAGAAATATAGTGGCCAAGTCACAGTGCGAAATCTCACAAAATATTATTGATTATATGACCAGCAAATTCTTGTGTAAATGGTGGACAGAGGGTAAATATTGGCCTGGACACCAGGCAAAGCTACTTTAATCTTCTTTGAAATGGTACTCTTGAAATGCAAATGCTGCCTTCAGGGTTCGAAAATCAAAATAGTTAATACATTTCAGGAATACCATTCTGGTCTCCCTGCTATAGGAAGGATATTGTGAAACTTGAAAGGATTCAGAAAAGATTTACAAAGATGTTACCAGGGTTGGAGGGTTTGAGCCCAAGGGAGAGGTTGCATAGGCTGGGGCTATTTTCCTTGGAGCGTCAGAGGCTGAGGGGTGATCTTATAGAGGTTTAGAAAATCATGAGGGGCATGGATAGGGTGAAAAGCCAAGGTCTTTTCCCCAGGGTAGCGGAGTCCAAAACTAGAGGGCGTAGGTTTAATGTGAGAAGGGAAATAAGGGGCAACTTTTTCATGCAGCGGGTGGTGCGTGTACGGAATGAGCTGCCAGAGGAAGTGGTGGAGACTGGTGCAGTTACAATATTTAAAAGGCACCTGGATGGGTATATGAATAGGAAGGGTTTAGAGGGATATGGGAGAAATGCTGGCAAAAAGGACTAGATTTATACAGGATATCTGGTCAGCATAGACAAGTTGGACCGAAGGGTCTCTTTTTTCCGTGCTGTACAGCTCTATGACTCTATAATCCTACTAGGGGATTAAATGAAAATTGTATCACTTCTTTAATTGTTTGCAAAGGCTGACCAAGACTCATTAAATATTTCGACCCTTCTGTCATTTTTTTGAAAACCACATTTTTCTCCTTCCTTCCTGACCAGTTCCTCTCAAAGAAGTTCAATATATTAAAAATTATTAAAAATTTTAAATGTTTACTATATATTTTTTAATATCATATTTTCCCACTTGTAACAATTTTGATTATTTTTACGTGGCCACATCACATTGCAACAACAATTTGCATTTATGTAGAGAGTTTAATATGGGTAAATGCCCCAAAGTGCTTTTCAGGAATGCAGGAATTAACACTGAATTAAAGAAGGAGATATTACACCACATCTAAAAATTTAGTCAACAATGAAGAGCTGTGGATGGAATTTCAGAACTGAAGGAGTACTTGCCATTGTAGAAGAGAAGGGTGTCAGAGAAGTATGGGGGCAGAGTTGGAGGAGCTGCAAGTCAAGTCTGGAGGTAATGAAAATACAGATGAGGATTTCAAAAGAGGATGAACTGAGGCAGGGTGATGCCAGTGGTGATATCCTGCATATGGAATTAAGATATAGGGGTCAAAAGCTGAGCTGTGGGTCCATTAGGATAAAATTAGGATGATAAGGGGACATATAGGTTGTCTGAGACGGTGATTTTAGTTTTTCTTGTGGTTTATTGCAGAAAATAATGACTCATGCAATAATGAATATTGACCCGGAGCCTGATAATATACAGGCAGTGGATGGGTTGAGGGGAATTTTGTACAGAAGTTTGGGACCTAGGAGTGGAAATAGGCCGTTCGACCTTTTGAGCCTGCTCCATCATTGAATAAGTTCACAATTGATGTGGTGGTTTCAACTTCTCTCTCCTGTTTACCTCCTATAACCCTTGACTCCTTTGTTGATAAAAAATTCTCCTCTCGGCCTTGAATATATTCAATGACCCCGTTCCCACTGTTTTCAGGGGGAAGACAATTACACAGACTAATGACCCTCTGAGAGCAAAAGAAAATATTTCCATCTTAAAAGCAAGATCTCTTATTCTTTATCCTTTATCCTCTTGCCCTTGTGTCCCCTACAAGGGGAAACATCCTCTCGGAATCGACCTTGTCAGGGTCTGCTCAAGATTTTCAGGTCATTAGAGCATGGAAACAGGCCCTTCGGCCTGAACTGGTCCAGTTTGGTCTGGCAGTAAATGTGGAAAGAGAAACAGCAATAACGTTTCAAGTCCAGTATGACTGTTCTTTATTTCCACTATTCTTCATCTTGTCAAGTCCAGGCTTCCCATGGTAAAAACAGAAATTGCTGGAAAAACGTAGTAGGTCTGGCAGCATCCGTGGAGATTTAAGTAGCGTTAATGTTTCATGTCAAGTGATCCTTCTTCAGAACAGGGCAAAAAAGATTTTGCTTTGGTAGTTGAAACTCCAGCATCCCAAGCACATGGCCAACCCAGCGGAATTGGGCTCAGATGATTATGGCCTTGATGCTGGTGCTGTTAGCTACTTCAAAGTGCTGATGTTAGTATGCCTACCCGCTCAGCTGATGTGGAAAATCCATCCTAAACCTCTTCAGAACTGGGTCACTGGACTCAAAACATTTCCTTTGCTTTCTCTCCACAGATTCTGCCAGGGCTGCCGTGTTTCTTCAGCAATTCCTAGTTTTATTTCAGATTTTTTGTTTCATTTTAAACTTCCCAGTGATGTGGACATCTGCTGGATGGACAGAAAACCTTTCAACCTCAACTGGTTGAAATTCAATAAGAAAATGGATCCAACTTCACTTATGGAAGTTTCAGTATCTCTACTGTCTTAGAAAAGACTCTTCAAGCCTTGCTTAATGCCTTCATGGAAGTATACTATATAATCAACCTCAACCTCAAGAAGACTTAAATCCTTTAACAACCCCCATTCTGGGTCAAGTTACAGACTATCCCTTCATTAATATCAATGGAGAAATCCTCCCTAATGTCGAACATTCCCCTTACCTGGGAAGCTACCTCTCGTCTGAAGCTGATCGATTCGGAGATTCAATGTACCATTTAATCTGCAAGCACTGCCTTCAGATGCCTAAGGATGAGAGCCTTTGACAACTGTGACATTGGTGCTGATACCAAGATCCTTCTCTATAATACTGCCATCCTTCCGTCTCTTTTAGATGGCTCTGAAACCTGGACTAAACTAAGATTACTAAAGACTAAACTAAGACGCTGTTTGAGATGGATGTCAGCTGGGAGGACAGGCGTACTATCATTCACTGCCCTTGACGCATCCAATTGCACTTGCATCATGGCCATAATCATCCAAAACCAACTCTGCTGGGCTGGTCATATGCTTTGGATGTTTGGGTTTCAACCACAAAAGCAAATGTTCTTCGCCCAGCTCAAGGAAGGCACTCAAATGAGACGAGGACAAATGAAACATTTCAAAGACTGTCTGTCTGAAGGCTTCCCTCAAGAAGTGCAATATAGATGTCAATGCATAGGAGATTCTCGTTCAGAAGAAGCCCGCTTGGGGGAACCTCTTGTAGGAAGGGACATAATTCTTCAAGAACATTCATCAACAAGTTGGTGTATGGAAAACGAACTGGACAAAGGATTCCAACAATCTCAAGGCTAAGGACAACTTCCATCTCCTGGAAACACCTACTAAATGTCTGGTTAGAAATGCAGTTCTCAGTTTGGGATCATTAGACACACGAGGACGTACAGAACCCATGAACAGTGAAGTGGAATTTCCTGGGTGGACAATCATACTCATTAGCAAATGGTTGCTGACAACGATGACTTCTTCTGAACTCTGGTTTCCAATCCCCTGTTTCTTCAGCACTTTCTGTTTTTATTTCAGATTTCTAGTATCCACAATGTTTTGCTTTTCCTTGATTGCTCAGGATTATGTAGGTTTCAATAAGGTCACCTTTCATTCTTAAGTCAAATGGGTAAAGGCCTGACTTGTTCAACCTTTCCTCATAAAGCAAGCCTTTCATTCCAGGAAGTAAGCCTTCTCTGAACTGCCTTAACACAATTATGTATGTTTTCAAATAGCGATCAAAATTGTCTACAGTGCTCTGAATTAGATTTACCAAGGCCCTGCACAGCTGCAGCAAAATTTCCTTACTCTTAAATTCTACTCCCCTTGCAATAAGCACCAGCATTCAATGTGCATTTGTAATTACTTGCTGTGCCTGTAAATTTTAACTTTTTTTGTGATTCATGCATCAGAAGGCCAAGATCTCTCTCTACCTCCACGTTCTGTAATCTCTATCAATTTAAATAGTGTACTGATTTTCAAATCATCTTGCCAAAGTGGACAAGTTCATATTTTGACACAGTATACCCTATCTGTCAGTTTTTCACTTGCAGATTGTTTCTCCTTTTGACAATTTCCACTCCTTGTTATATACAGATTTTACTACCCATGGATCCACGTACTTGAGGTTGGCCCAACACCCAGTTTCTTTTCCCTGATGGAAAGCTCCTGACCGATGGTGTCATCTTTTATGGTAGATAGGGTATTTTTATTCTTGTGCTATCCATGATTTTGTGTTATCTGTAGGAGGTCTGTGCCCCTATTCACTGTGGATAACAAAGAGTTAATTTAGGTGTTTACCTAATACATGGCATGAGCAAACTTAGCTACATTCAGCCCCCTCCATCCAAGTCATTTGTATAAATTGTAAATGGCGGCCGCAACGTTGATCCCTGTGACACCCCACTAGTTATGGCTTGTCAAACTGAGAAAGCCTCATTTGTTCTTACTTTAAACTTCCTGTTAGCTAACCAATCCTTTATTCGTGCTAATAAATTACCTTGTGAAAATGAGCTTTAAGTTTGGCAATCCAAGGACACCACATCCATAACTTCTCCTTTACCCACCTTTGCTTGTTACCTCCTCAAAAGTAAACGCAGTGTGCTGAATTTTAATTCTTTTTTTGTTTAGTGCAAATTGCATTGAGTTTTTTTTTAAGAGGGTTTCTCATTATGAAGTCCAGTGAGATTTCTTGTTAAACCTGCCTTAGTGCCCTGCTCCATGGCATCCCTCACATCCAATTCTCTCCCCATCTTGACGGGTGCCATTCCAGAAAAAGATACTACTCACCACAGCCAGCCAAAAGATCGGCATCCATTGTGATCTTTAAAAACCCGTTGTGCCGCCAGATGAGCTCTGTTAGTGGAGAGCTACCGTGCATGAAGCTTGACGTTTGCCCCAGACATAGCAGACATGACTCTGGATTACTAATCCAGCGATTAATCACTGTACTCCATCGCTTCCCTTGGCCCATTCCTAGTTCTGTTTCTTATGTTCTTATTGTTTTTTTTCTAAAGTATTGAGTTTCCTCCTTTGTGTTATGTTACAGTTCACTTAGGGAACCTGATTTATTGTGACAACACTATTATATGCATGTTTTAGCCTGGAGTCACTGGCAGCAGAGTTTCCCAGCCTCTTTCCATCACATGACTGACCAGGAATTTCTCCCAATACAGTGTGCCATCAGAGATTTACAGGTTAATCATGACCTGTTTGACTGCATTATGAATGCAGCTTCCTTGGTCAACAAGTCCTGGAGTGAGATTCATATCTGGAGCTTTTGGCTCAGAGATGCTACCCACTGCACTGCAAAGTCTCTTTTTATGCTCTTGGAATCTGTCTTGTATTGAATTGATTAATCAACATAGTTTTCTGTGTAAGCCGTACTGTCTTTAAGAAGCTTAAGCTTTTAAGGAGCCTCTTAAAGTAAACTCTTTGACCAAGCCCTGTCCTCATACCACCTTATGTGGCTAAATGTCAAAATTTGTTTGATAATGCTTATGTGAAACATGATGGACATTTAGGTGCTAAATGAATACAATATGTTGTTGAGTGATGAGTCCAGAAACAGATTTAGAAATCTTTCAACTTAGCTGCTTATATTTGTCAATATCATTCAATGAATATATATGTCACTTTTTTTAAAACCATATGCGATAGTTCACATTGACTGATTCATTTCTATTTATTTATTCATTCATTCATTGGATAGGCTCAGACTTTTTTCACTGGAGTGTAGGAGTTTGTGAGGTTACTTTATAAAATCATTTGGATAGATAAGATGAATGGCAAGTGCCTTCCCCCTAAGGTCGGGTATTTCAAGACTAGGGGGCATATTTTTAAGATGAGAGGAGAAAGATTTAAAAGACATGAGGGACAATTTTGAGATAGTAAGACCTGCCGATGCTGGAGTCTGAGATAACACAATGTGGAGCTGGAGGAACACAGCAGGCCAGGCGCATCAGAGGAGCAGGAAAGTTGATGTTTTGTGTCGGGACCCTTTCTGGGTCAACGTCAACTTTCCTGCTCGTCTGATGCTGCCTGGCCTGCTGTGTTCCTCCAACTCCACTGTGTTATCTATGAGGGATGATTTTATTACGCAGAGAGTGCTTCGTGTGTGGAATGAACATCCAGAAGAAGTGGTGGATGCAGGTGCAGTACAATGTTTAAAAGACATTTGGATAAATGCATGAATAAAAAACATTTGCAAGGATATGAGCCAAGTGCAGGCAGGTGGGACTAGTTTGGGATTATGGTCAGCTTAGACTAGTTGGCCTGAAGGGTCTGTTTCCATGCTGTATGACTGTATGATGCATCATGGAGCAGTCAGCTTAGTGTATAGTATTTGAAGGTACTTGGATACCAAATTATTTTGCAACAAAATTGTACTCTTGTTTCTTCATTGTTTGAATTTTCGGTGCCTATACTGGATTCTCCATAATTTTTATTTGAAAACTTTGCAAGAAATGAAATTTGGCAAAAACAACCTTCTTCAGAGAAAATAAAGTACAGATTCCATCCTGGTGTTTATTATGAATGGATCAAATTGTTTTCTTATTTGGTAATAATGTTGCAGTTTGTCATTAGCTTGTAAATCAAATTGCTGTCACACAATATAGTCTTAAGAAGAAAAGGAAAAGTGGAAAGTAAATTGTCACCTTCAAATTCAACTTAATTGTGTTTTTTTTAGTAGAATTGTCCAGAGTTCCAAAGCCATGAGTCAGGACGATGCCTTTTAGGCTTCCCATTTGACACTGATAATACTGAATTGTGCAGTGTGGGTGGAATGGAATTTAATAACCCACTCTGAATGCTGAGCTTATTCGAGAAACTATTGTTCATTATGAACAGCTTTTGATATTTCGACCAAATGTCAATATTGTAAGGAAACTACATGTTTTTAAACATAATGAACAGTCCTTATTTTTAATATTTTTCATGCTATAACCATGGATATAGCATATTTTACTTACTTTTTCAGAACTTAATTAAAGCTTTGTATTAAAGTGTGAAAATCAGTTGTATTTTAATTTGAAAATGCAGGCAAACAAGACATTAATTGTTGCCTAGTGAAAAGCTGGTTAATATGTTTAATCTGTAGTCCATGTCCTGCTGATCCCATCCTTCACTGCATTTCTCAGCAGCGACTCCATTCCTTCTTATGGATCTTTCCCTGGGTGATTTATATCTCCACTACCACCCACACCCACAGGGTTTGGACTCCACCATCCCAATGTCTGCCTCTGTCTGTGTCATACTTGCTCTGTTCCAGAACTTTCTCCTAATGTTCTTGTCTATTCCCAACACCTCTCTTAAAATTCTTGTTACTAAGTCCTCCTTTGTGCAACCACTAAATCTAATTGCATTTCAGCCCTTTCCTTTACTACTACTTCAGTCTCTGCAGTGAGCATCTCTTCTGTTTGTTATGCTGGTTGCTACCACCACCTTTTCGAGGGCAGCTAGGGGTGAGCAATAAATGTTGGCTCAGCCAGCAGGACCCATAAACCCTGAACGAATGGAAAAAGACATAATGACTCCAATTGTATTTTTTTGACTTTATAATCCTGTTGTCATCACTCAGCTACACTTGACTACTTTATCTCCTGCAAGATTTCTTAATCTGAACTTTGTATTTATTTCCTTAACTACACAGTTGCTTGTTCCTAACAAAATGCTCACCATCTCGTACTTATGTTGCATCCCTTGCACAATTCTCTCAGTTCTTGGATGATTAAGAAGTAAAGATATATCAAGGGTGAAAGTAATGTACTGTATAAAAGACATTGTTAGCTTAATCATTGGTCTGCACATCTTTTTTTCCCTGATGATAACCATCTCTATATCGTTGTATATAGCTCAGCTGATTTGTGCATTTCAGTACTGCAACTACATGCTAGGTTTGACCATTGACCTGAGGAAGATTGCTGTCATCTGGACACCAGTAAATACATTAGAGCCTGCTTCTATGTTGCTAGCCTAGGAAGGGTAGACACTACTTCTCCTGTCCCAGATCGTTGTTATATTCCATCTTCATGAAAGTATGTGGATGTTTGATGAAATCAGGATTCAAATGTGAAAAATTGGCTGTAAGAATTGGGGAATGATATTCCTGTAATATTGACAAAAAATAATATTTTGTGTTATGTACCAGAGATTTCTGTGTCCATGGAACTATGTGATATATGAATTGGTGTTTTTAGAAGAGCAGGACTAACTGAGTGTGGATGAAGTAGATAAATTGCAATGTGGTAGTAGTATTTGTTTTTCCAAATGATAAGAGATACACTTTGACATACTGCTGGAATTGTTTTAAATTTTCAACTATCTGCAATAGCAGGAAAATAATTCTTCTTTCACCTTTGCGTAGAAGCTATGCTGAACTTTGTTTTTGTATTTTGGTTAAGTTTGAAAGATATTGACACACATTCTGTGGTTTTGTATTTTTTCCCTTAGTGTTAAACATAACTTAGGAATGTGTAGCAGTTGACAGTTTGTAACTTGGCAGTTGTAAAAAAAACCCTTTGTAATATATATTGTAGGTGTATAGAAGTCACACAATAAATTACACAACATTCTTGAATATTTGTTCATCTTTCTGCAGTGACTCATACAAATACTAATGATAAGTCTTGTTGGTTTAGGTGTGCCAAAAGTTCGTATAACCCTAGGATAGATTTTTTTTAATATTGGTGAATACTTTCCAGTAAAAGAGTAATTAATTTCACAGTGATTTTTTGAATGGAATATTCTGATGCATTTGTAACATTGTTAGTTGGATAATGTATAACTATTGTCACTGAATTAAGGTCAAATGAAATAAGTACATTACCAGGTTCATAATTTAATGTAGGAAACCTCACCTTCAGGGACCTTGTAGTGATGATGTAGAAGAGTTTCGGGAGAATGTATCCTTTGGGATTCAGAACATGCCTAGGTGTGATTTTGCAGGCTTACGGAGTCTTGCTTTATATGCAGCCAAATACATACTCCTTTGAAAATGCAAGCCTAATTTTATGGTTAAAGATTTTTCATGAATTAATTTGAATAAGCTGGCAAAAGAGTGCAGCAATATCCAAGATTGAAAGCAATATCAGCTATTATGTTCAAACTCCAGGTATCATCAACTTCCTCACCAGTGTGGCTGGTAAACGAGAATGTCTAGGGAATCCACTTCTTATGTTGGTGCTCATTGAGTGATCTCATGAATTTTTTGACTAAGTGGAGCAGAACCGAACCTTTCTAAAACACTAAAGAACCCTCTCTTTGGTTTGAGATAAGCAAAATTATTTTGCTCAACAGGACAGATGATTTCAATCCATCCAACTTCTAAAGGTCTTCAACTCTTACTTTGAAGCAGAGCTTAATGTAATTGAAACAGTGTATCTGTGTCCCTGCCAAGTTATCCTCTCGGGGTCACTTTGCTCTGTTAAACGAAGGGAGCTCTTGTGGTATTATGGTAGTGGTCTTTCTTAACTGCTCCAGAGGTGTGTAACAATACCCCCGAGCAGATTGATTGTAAAATATTTATAAATATAGTTTTTTATAGATTTCAAGGATGCATATTTTCACAGTGAAAGATAAGAATTTTGTAAAAAATACATGAAATTTAAGATTCCAGTTTCCTAAGGCCCCATGCCTTGCTGCCAGGCACTGGGAGAATGGAAAATGAGATGCATCACCTGGAGAGACCGAGTGCAATGAGTGTCATGTTTCCTATTGTGGGCCTTGAAAATATGGGGCCATTCTACGAACGCATATAGCCCCCATTAAAGTAACATTAATGTTAAGATTAGATGCCATGCTTAATCTTATGATTGTCCCAGGTGGATTTTGCTCACAATCTGGTGAATAGCGAAGCCCTGTGAGTCAGACCGACTTAACTAGGTAACTTAAAGGCACTGATTTGAGCTCTTAAAAATCTTTTTAAGACTGAGCTAATTATCCATGACAATTTCCAGTGTTCTCTATAAGCCATGCATTTAGGTGAAAGTTCCTGTGCAGGCAGTGTACATGTTGGTTGCTTTCAAGTTACCATGTGCGCAGATTTAAAGGGATCTCACTCACACAAATGAATTGACTGTACTCTACAACTGAAAAATTAAAGGCTGCATTGCCATTCTTCTTTTGTTTAGTAATCTTGTTTTTTTCTTCTGACTAATACTTGTTTCAATGATTTTCAAAGCTGCTTTCATATAAAATGGTGGTAAATGGGATCCAAATTTGCATCAGGATTAACATGAAAAAACATTCGTAAGTGAGCAGCAAGTGCAGTGATACCTGAGGTGATTTGTCCAGACATCTCCTATCCCATCACCCTCTTTCATAAGTCCTTGTATACCCATGATTCTTTTCTGTGAAAGTGTAACTGTAGCAACTGCACAGAGGCCGGTATCCTGTCACCCTTTATTTACTTATGCACAGTACACTGGCTGTGGCCAGCCAGCTCGGAGTCAGTACCCTGAAGTGAGGAGATTCTAAACCTCTTGGCAATTATATTTTCTTTTCAAATGAGGGGATCTAATCTTCTGGTTATATTTTCATTTTAGCAGTAGTGCTTATTTTTTTTCCCCCAAGAGTACCCGTGTTGTGTGTGTAAGTGCAGGAGTCAGTAAAAATACAATGTGCAAAATAAATTTATTTGGTATTTTTCACCACCAGAAAAAACCCATGTGGCCACGGAACCAGTGTCAGGCAGAGCCTGCTGGGGGCAATGCCTTTGTGAAAGAAAAAGTGAAGGAGGGGGTAAGGATCAAATCAAGATGGTTTTTGAGGTGGAAATAAAGCACTCCACCATCCACGGTGCTCACCTCTCCCTAAAGGCATCGACAGTGTTGGTGGACACCGCGTGCTGCCTCTCCAAGGACACCTGGGCACGAACATAACCACGGGAGAGGGGCAACCTCCTGGTTATATTGTTCAGCCAAGGCTTTCCTGATTGACCCAGGTTAATAACACTAATCAAGGATCTCGTAGTCAAAAAGATCCAGCTGGTTCCAATCAGTACATTCCTCCCCCACTAGGTCCACGGATGTAGTCCTGGTTTTTCACTTGTGGCTTTTCTTGCAACATTTTTGCCCCAGGTCCAGTTCGTCTCACTTGGACACGGGCAGCATGGAGCAGACTGTAGCCTGTCTCTTGTGTTCGGAGTGTCTCGGGTATTTCCTTCTCTTCTTGCAGCGGTAATGGTATCGAGACTGCATCCATCTCAGAACCTGAGGTTTCCTCAATGCTAGACGGAGTGTATTGCAAATGATGCTCGCAGTTTCTCAATCGTCACTCCTGAGTTTGCCGAATGAACTTTATGCATGCCCAACCACTTTGATTGGGCATCCATAATGACCAGCACAGGTGACACGCAACCCCGAGTCCAGATTTTCTGTGGCCATTGCTGTGAATGTGGGAGTGCTGCTGGTGGCAATTTTTGTTCTTGTTGGCACAGTGGGCACCGCTCAACCAACACAGCTATGTCAGCATCCATCCTGGCCACTATACATTGTTTCTTGCTAGCATCTTAATCTTTGGATCCCCTGGATAACCCTGATGGATTTCAGCCAGTATCTGGCGGCGACCTTTACTTGGGACAATCACCCTTGCTCCCCACAGCAATATGCCATCCTGTACGGTGATCTATTCCTGCCAGATCCAGAAACATTTCAATCCTGGTTGGGATGACCCTTCTGTTTCCTCCATTACAACCAGCTGTTTTAGTTTCTCTAAGACCTGACCTGTCTGTGTCCACAGTTGGATATTGTCAGCAGTGACTGGAAGTTCCAGGAAGTTCAAAACCAAAATAGGCTGTTCCAGGAGAGGCACCACTGGTGGATTATCTGCTAGTGGGAGGTAACTCCAGGCATCCGTATTAGACACTTGGCTTCCTGGACAGTGTTCTAACTTGTACCCACTGAGAATAATAGCCCAACGCTAAATTCTACTGGATGCTATGGGCGGCACTGCCTTGTCTTCCTTCAGAAGCCCTAGCAGGGATTTGTGATCTGTTACTATGACAAATTCCTGTCCGTAAAGGTACTGGTGGAACTTGCTCGCACCAAAGATGACCGTCAAACCTTCCTTCTCTCTCTGGGCATATTTGCATTCAGTTTCAGCCAAAGTCTGGGAAGCATATGCTACCAGGCATTCCTCTCCATTTGGCCAATGGTGAGCCAGCACTCCCTGATGCTGTGTGGGGAGGCATTGCATGTCAGCATTACCTGTTCCTTTGGATCGTAGCTTTCTCACTTCCCTAAAGGTCATTTCTTGGTTACATGACCATTTCCAAGGGTGACCCTTTTTCAATAGCCGGTGTAAAGTTGAAGGGTAAGTTATGTATGAATTTTATTTAATAATTCACTAACCCAAGGAAAGACCTAAGCTCCGGTACAGATGCAGGAGCCGGTGCTCCTTTGATCACCCTCACTTTATTCTCCAGCAGGTATAACCTGGTTTTGTCGTCTCTGTAACCCAAGTTGGTCACTTGGGGTGCCTGGAACACACATTTTTACCTTCTAAGGTGCATGCCTGCCTGGGAGAAACATTTAAGCACTATGTCCGAGTTCTGCAAGTCCTCTTTATTAGTCTTCCCTGTTATTAGTACATCATCCAGATAAATGGCAACTTATGGTAGCCCTTATAAAATGTTCTCCAAGGTCCACTGGAAAAGGGAGTAGGCTGATGATGCCCCAAATGGTAGTCTTGTATATTGGTATAAAAACTTCTGTAGCATACTTCAGACACTCCTCATCTAATCACAATTGCAGGCAGATTTGGGTCATGTCCAGCTTCATAAATGACAGACCCCCAGCAGCTTTGCGTACAAATCCTGTATGTGAGGGATTGGGTATTTATCCAGCTGCGAGAAGCAGCTTACGATTTGCTTAAAATCCCCACAAAGGTGAACAGAGCCATCAAGCTTCACAATAGGTACAACTGGTGCTGCCCATTCTGCAAACTGCACTAGTTTGATGATTCTTTTCTTCTCCAACCTCCTGATTTCCACCTTTACTTTTGTCTGCAAGGCAAGTGGCACCGGGCAGGCTGTGTAAAATTGCAGAATTGCTTTCCGGTTAACATGAAAAGTGGCTTTGCCTGCTTTGATAGTCCCTTGACCTTCTTGAAAGACTCCTGGGTATTTCACTAGGACTTCACTGAGGCAGCCATTTTCTAATCGAAAAATGTTGAGCCAGTCTATATGAATCTTTGACAACCAATTCCACCTTAATAGGCTTGGGCTTGGGCCTGAGCCTTTTACAACCAACAGTGGCATCTGCACCAACAGCTTCTCATAGGCAACTGGAACCAAAGTCGTACCCTTACACTGGGGAACCAGTGCAGATTATGTTCTCAGTCTGGCTGAGGTCTTGCGCAAACTTAAGGATTGGAGTTGTGAGTGAATCTTGCTACAGACAACTTCTGCAACCACAGATACAGCTGCACTGGCATTGACCTCGACGGGAACTTGCTTACCATTTAACCAAACATTAATTTTAATTGCTTCTGATTTGGATGTTGCTAATCAAGTTAATTGTTCTAACCCAGATGTAGGGGGATTTTCCAGGGTGTGCACTCTCTCCTGGGTACCAGCCTAAAAGTTTTCTTGCTCAAGTTAGGCCTTGTAGGACTCCTTTACTGTCTCGAATCCGCATACTGGCAGCAACTACAATGGCTTGCCAGCCCAGATCCTGAAGAACTTTTTAAGCACTTGGCTGAGGCTCGGCTTTGCTGTGGGGTTCTGCAGTGGGTTGGCCTAGGGTCTCTCTGCTCAGGATATGCTCTGCGATTGCCTACACTCTAGTGGTGTTTCCCCAAGTTCAGTCAGACAGGTGAGGGTGTCCACTTCTATTGGATGCTCTGTTGCCCCCATGCTCTACTTGCCACATTTTCTAAAGACAAGGGTAGCTGCAGTGTCTGTTTGAAGTCCAGTTGGGCTTCAGCTAGGAGGTGCTTCTGCATGGTTACATCATTAATCCCACATACCAAACGGTGTCTCAGCATCGCATTCAGCATCACATGCCTCTGCCAGTCATCTTAACTGCTTCAAAAATCCCGATACGGATTCCCCCAGTTGTAACAGCCGAATAAAACCGATAACGTCTCAGAATTGGAGAAGGTTTGGGGTCGTAATATTCCTCAACCAACTCCGTCAACTCTTGGAAGGTTTTAGTGTCTGCTGCCTCTGGGAAAATTAAACACTTTGTAACTGAAAATGCTGCAGGTCCGCAAGAAGTCGGAAGGATTGCTCGTTGCGTTTCATCTGCCCCATTGTCATGTGCCTGAAAAAAGAATCACATTCTTTCTACATACTGGTCCCAGTCTTCACAGCAGGATCAAATGAGTTGAGCTTCCCAAATAGAGGCATGATGCCAAAAATGCTTACCCCAATTCCAAGATGACTGTTGCAAGCGAATGTTTTTCAGGAACGTACTGTTTTCTCCCATTGTCTCTGAAATAACTGCACAAAGGCTGGTATCCTGTCACCAAGTCACCCTTTATTTACTTGAGCGTAGTACACTGGCTGTAGCCAGCCAGCTTGGAATCAGACCCTTGAACTGAAGAGATTCTAAACCTCCTGAATATAACCCCCACTCTACTGCTATGCAGCAGTATGTGTATGTAAGTGCAGGAACTCAGTAAAAACAACATGTGCAAAATAATTTTATTCAATATTTCCACCACCAAGAGAAAGCATCCATGTGGCTAGGGAACCAGGACCAAGCAAAGGACCGTAGGGGCAATGCTTACATGAAAATCCTCCTGGCTGTATTGATCAACCAGGGCTTTCCTGATTGGCCAGCTTAACAACCCCAATAAAGGATTGCATAGTCAACAAGATCCAGCTGGTTCCAATCACTACAGAAACAAATTTTGGCTATTAGTTAGAAACCTGGCCGACGTCATTCATCCGAACTTTCAAGAAGCTTGTGGAAAGGTATTACACAACTGACTTCAGTCTTCTAGAATTGGTAAGTATATTAGGTTGGATAAAGAAATGTTGCATTTTATGGACGGAATGTAATTACTGATGGTAATTATTTTGTGTGAAGACATGCTGCTCATGGATTCCTGTAGGGCAGATAACTTAACTTTACAACAGTCAAATTGAAGGCACTGGGAGTACTGCTTGAAGATTTATAGATCTCGTGCAGATGTGTGGGTGTAAGAATCTTCAGAGTTCAAGCAAATTTAAATTCAGTTGAAGGTATCTAAAACACATTATATGTTTGCATAGTCACACTGCGGGATCATAATTATTAGCCTTTGGTCAGTGACGTAAGTCTTGCCTGGGCCAGCTTGTACTACTTCAAGACCTATTCCTATGACTTAAGCACAGAATTTAGGCTAACACTTTAGGCATACCATAGAGTGTAATGCAGCACTGAGAGACTGCTGTTATGATGGAGTAGCATTTTTCAGACTAGGCGTTAAACCAGTGCCTTCTCTTCCACTTCCCCGGATGTAAAAGATCCCAGTTCTCCTAGTGTCTTGCCAATAGTTGTCCTAGGTGATTGTAAAAGCAAACAAAAGATTTATGTTAAATGGAAAGGATCATTAAATATAAGACTGGAAATGAGGAAGAAACATGTACTGTTTTTCTAAGGAGCAACAAGAAAAACTGGAAATGTTTTTTAAAAATTAGAGTTTCTGCGAAGCTCACCAGTGAATAAGTGTCCTTCTTGGCTTCACAGAAAAGTACCTGGTGACTTCTGCATTGATGTGATCCCTCACTTCCAAGGACCAATCTGCAGGTCTGTACCAGCACTTGTGAAACTAATGAGTAGAGAGTGGCATCAGGCCTTTGGGCCATATGTTTCAAATCTGTTGCTTGGCCTTCTGTCTGAATGAGGCTAGGGCCTGAGAATCTTCACTGCTAGAAATGATGGATGGTCAGACAGCACTATTTGATCTCTTAAATGTAAAAAACATGCCCCCAGTGCCCAGGGACTTGTGTTCCAACTTGTCATGGGTCAGTAATCTTGTGATTGGTTGTTAAACTCAAAATTGGTGAGATTACAGAGTAAAATTTCAAAATTTGTCAATGCTACCAAACTTGGTGGTGTGGAATACAGTGACGATGTTATAGGTGGACTGCAACAGGATTGGGATAAGCTGTCAGCATGGACAGAAAAGTATCAAGTAGATTTATCAGACTGATTCCAGTAATGAGGGATTTTGGCTTCCAAGATTAGGTTTGGAAAGCTGGAGTTGTTCTTCTTGGAGCAAAGGAGATTGAGAGAAGATTTAATGGCTCTATGAAAGCTGTTCCCATTTTCTTCAAGGCACAATGATTAAGGGACACAGATGTTGGCTTTGAGCAAGACCTGCAGAGGATATCTAAAGAAGAACTTCTCATGCAACTAGTGGGAATGAGAATGTTAGAGTTGATGATCGTTGTTTCAGAAAGAAATTACATGGGCAACTGAGGGAATAAACTTGCAGAGCTACAGTAATCGGAGAGGTGGCGAAATGGGACTGACTGAATTGCACTATACAGAGCCACCGGATTAGTGGGCAGAATGGCTTTTTCATTTGCCATTATGACTCTGTGGATTGCAACAAAGGTTAGGAGGTAATCTCATGATAATGTCTATTGGAAATAATAAAAATCAAGTCAAAAAGGTGTAAAAATAGTGGATAATTTTATTATTTTAGTCATTACTTTCACAGAGAAATAACGTTGGTTATTTGGTTGGAACTTAGATTTGTAGATGTGTGGTGGTGAGTGGTTTTGAGGAGAATAAGCTGGTGTGTTGGTGCTACCTTGTTGTTCCAGATGGTAGAAGTTGTGGGTTTGGAAGTTGCTGCTGAAGGAACATGGGTGAGTTGCTGCAATGCAAACAATCAAAACAGTGCTGCTACTGTGCATCAGTGATGGTAGGAATTAATATTGAAAGTGATCGGGATGCTAATCAAGGTGTGTGTGTCATGGATGAAGTTGTGCTGCTTATATTGTTGGAGCTGCCCTGTTCAAGTACGCGGGGTGTATTCCATCACACTACTGACTTCTGCCTTGTAGATGGTTGACTGGCATTGCAGACTCAGCCGAGCTGCAGAATCCTAACTTGTGTCCGGCTCTTGTAGCCAGAGTATTATCTGGACTGGTGATAAATGTTTCTGGTCAATGGTTAACCCCCAGGGTGTTGACCGGGGAATTCAGCGATGGTAATGCTATGGAATGTCAAAGGGAGATGGTTAGATTTTCTCTTGTTGCCAATGGTAATTGTTCGGCGACTACGTGGCGTGAATGTTACTTGTCACTTGTCAACCCTGGATATTGTCCAGGTTTTACTGCAGTTGGACATGAGCTGTTTAACTGACTGAGTAGTAGCGGGTGAATGTTGCTGAACGCTGTACAATTATTAGTAAATGTTCACACACTTGACATTAATGATGGAAGGAAGGTCACTGATGAAGCAGCTGAAGATGGTTGGACCCAGGACACCCCATTTAGGAACCCCTGCACTGATGTCCTTGGACTGAAATGATCGACTAACAACAACCTTCCCACGTTCTGGATTTGACTGCAACTAGTGGGAAGCATCCGCCAATGATTCCTAATGACTCCAATTTTGCTAGCGCTCCTTGATGCCATTCTTGGTCAGTTGATGCCAAGGGCAGTTACTTTCACTTCACTGGAGTTCAGCTGTTTTGTCCAGGTTTGAGCCAAGGCTGTAATGAGATCAGCAGCTGTGGGGCATGGGCAGAAACTGAGCATCAGTAAGTAGGTTTGTTTTGAGTAGTTACAGCCTTTCATCATGTTGATGATTGAGGATAGACGGATAGGGCATAATTGTCTGTACTTGCTTTGTCCTTCTTGGTCAAAAATAATTAGAGAAGGTATGCAATATATGAGCTTTGTTTAAAATAAACAGGAATATGTAGATTTATTGTTTAACCTTTGAGCGACTCAGTAATACATAACTGGGGCATGTTGCTGATTATCTACCATGTGTATCAGAAACTCGCCAGTATCACAACTGATTTGCTTTACATCAGAAGGACCTTTCTGATTTCTGAGAGTTGTGTTTGTACTGTTGTCATGGTTTCCATTCAAGTACTCCTGTACAACATGGGAATTTCCTCATTCTGTTTCTGCTTTATTATGATACGTCAGGTTTCTATTTTTAAAACTGTCTCGTTCTCATCTTGTGAACTCATCAGTATTCCATCAGGAAACTGAGTTGGGGTAGCTGGGTAAATTGCTATACAGCTCCACCCATATGATATAATGTTTATTAAAATCAAAATGTTCTTATCTTTCATTGTGTAATTATGATAAACTTTCCCATTTGCCTTTACTAACCTGAACTTATAATTCTCATGCTTTGATGAAATAGCAAACAGACCAAGCAAAGTGGATCCTGTTATCACTACCCACACAACTTAATCATACAAGTTTGCTTATTGTTGCATCACTTGATAACTCATTCTACCATCAGCTTCTTATAAAACATATTCTAGCTCAATGTTATATAATCTAAAATGTATGAACCTCATTTTGCTCCAAGTTATTTTCCAAAGTAAGTCTACCATCCACCCTGCTTCCACACAGCTGAAAAGTTTGGACTAATGGTCATTGATCCCAAAACAACATTGCTCCTGGTACACAAACAGAAATTACTGGGAAAACTCAGCAGATCTGGCAGCATCTGTGGAGAGAAAACAGAGTTAACTTTTTGGGTCCAGTGACCTTCAGAATGTTTACTGGTGGTAACCATGAGTAGAATTCCCCTGATTTATTTCTGTACCCTGACTTCTCCACCTTCCCCTCACTGCCATGCCTTTTGTAAAACTTCTGTTCAAGTTAACACTTGTTTGTGATGCAACCACAAATGAAGGGTGATTGAATCAATTAATCAGATTTATAGGTAAGAAAGACAATTGGAGAGATCAAATATTTATCAGAGCTGTATTGAGTAAGAAAATTCAAAGCCAGGAAATTAGATAAGGAAGACATTTCTATAAAGAAGGCTGTCTGATACTTTCACGTAGATATTGAGCTGATCAGTTCATCGATCTCGTGCATTGATCGCAGAAATAATGGGTTGGAGAATCACTGTTGCATCACTGATTCTCCTCGCCATTAAGTTATAAGCATTGAATTTGCTCTGCAGGGTCTATCATATAAAAGATTTGAGAGGCATTTTGGAGATCTAATGACTGAGGCAGTATAAATTCTGTCAATCTGGTTTATAACATGTATTGTCGAGTATAACTTGACTGGATGAAAATTAAGCTATCTTCTATTTATTGTCAATAATGTGGCTTAACTCTAAATTCAGAAGAACAGCTATTTGCATAATGTAAATTAAACATGAGAGGACCTCCCATTTACTTTCTGTAGCACTTGCTTCTCTGGGCTTGGTTATATTGAATGTTGTATCTGGAAAAAATATTCTAAAGGGTTTGAAATATATTCAGTCATTTCTTCACCATATCAGACATAAACACCCACTTCTTCCTTTCACACACCAGGAATCCTAATGAGTTCTCTGAGGTTTCCTGTTTGAGGACAGGCTTGTACTATGGACGTCAAACTACTGGATTGAGACTATCCAAACTCATTACATGTAGGGTACCCAAATAAGCATTTTTGGTGAGAATGTTTACAGAGCAATAAATATTTCCTGCATTAGTCAATGTTATGTGGTGTATTACTTTGTACAAAGTAAGCAGTTATTAATTGCCGTACATGTACTCTGGTCGTATCATATAACATCCCTGTCACATATGATTAACTCTTCTGAAACTGAGAACTTATTAGCATGCCATGCATTCAGGACAGAGTGACATCAGAATACTTGAAAAAGAAGAGTATGCTGAGACATTCTTCTGTTGTTTCATCAGGAGAAAGATTGGAGTGGTCTTTTAGTTGAACTGCTTTTTAAATATGTTGTGCAGCTATATTTTTATATGTTGACCACCAGTGGTTAGAAATCTGAAGGGGTAATGTTACATTGTACATTCTGTTGTCAGTCAGAATAAATGCTAAGCATTGCTTCAATAGCTTTACAGAGAACACTACATCTACGGTTTGCATAATGTTTAAAACAAATCAGTTTAAACTGATTTCCAAGTTTCAGATTGTTTCAGAATTTCAGAAGCTTTAGTCTTCTAGTCAGATACACAGGGCTGAATTTGCTTCCTGCTGGGTCAGGTGGTGGCACTCGGAAGTTGTGTTAGGAGCCATTCATCCTGTTTCCTGCTGTCTGTCACTTGCAGAACAGAGTGATGGCAGACATCGACATTATTCAAACACTTTTTACAGAAAATGCTGGTCTTGTGGTAAGTGTTGGAGCTGTTTAGCTCCTCCCTGCCTGAGGTGTACATCTTTTGTGAAAGGGATACCACTGTGAGAACCTGCAAAAAAAAAACTAAAATGTGATATTGGAAAATTCATGCGTTAACTCTCATGGGGAAAAAAAAATGTGCACAAAGTCACCCCTGGCTGCATGGCATTACTGGTGGGTTGATTTAAAAGCAATTAAAGCACAGTGTTGCATGTACTTAATGGAATTATGATAAGTTTTAGGTGCAAGACCATCATAGGTATAGAATATCATCATGGTGTGCATTGTAGCACATGAACGATATATAGCTTATGATACCATATTTACAACAATAGTTTTATTTATATAGAGCTATTAACGCAGTGAAATATACAAACTTCTTCACAAGAAGACCTAAAACAAAATTTGACACTGGACCACATACTAGCCCCACAGTCCAAAGATGATGTGCAGGCTAGGTGGATTGGCCGTGCTAAACTGCCCATAGTGTTCAGGGATGTGTAGATTAGGCGGGTTATGAGGGATGGGTCTGGGTGGGATGCTTTGAGGGTCAGTGTGGACTTGTTGGGCCGAAGGGCCTGTTTTTGCATTGTAGGGATGCTATGATCTATGATCTTCAATGATCCCTACCACCACATTTAGCGTTCATGGCCAAAAGCTTGGCCAAGGAGGTAGGTTTCCAGGAGCATTATAAAGGCAGAGAGAGAAGCAGAAATGTTTAAAGGTGAGATTTCAAATCTTTGGTTCTTTGCCACCATTGGTTGAATGATTAAATCTGGGGATACTAAAGAGGAGCATCTTGAAACATTGAACCTTGGGTATAGTTGGCTTATATAGGGAAAGGGTGAAGTGAGACCATGAAGGAAATTAAGAGCAAAAGTGAGAAATTTCAAATTTGCCTCTCAAATGAGTGATGCCTCCATGTTAGGCCTCACTTCTGGAGCATGTTGGAAATAAAGTCCGCTATTCTCGGAGTTGTCACACAAGACAGTTTTTATAAAAGTATATAGAATTCCCTGGTTTAAATGTCATTACAGTGCAGGTTGACAGCACAAAAGAGGTTTAAGAAAAATAACTATTTATTACAAAATAATAGATTCTAGCTGCAGATAAACAATTATGAGCCATCAACATCTAACTCTACTAGTTAAAATTCCAATCCTTTTATAAAACTTCATCTACACACATACAGACAGACACAGATGAACACAAAAAGTGGGCATCATGGAGTGGAGGGAAAGATTGGGATGGTATTTCAGTTGTCCCTGTTGACATGCTTCACTGAAATAATTCTATTCGGCTTGTTGGAACCTGCAGCTCCTTGATCCTCCGAGTGCAGGTACTTTCACTTTCACAGGGAGACTGGTTCATTTTTAATGACGCTGAATTATTGGTTAAAAGCTACAGCTTACAGTAACTGATGAGGTGAAACAAACTAGGTTTTTTTAGGATTGAGGTTTTTTTTTAACTGCAGAGGAAAGGACAGCTCCATTCTTTTCAGTGGTCCCATGACTTCTGACTAAACATTCACATCCATAAGTTGTTCAGCTACCTGCAAGACAATCACATAGTTGTTGGCAGCAGAAGCCCTTTCTCAACAACAACTAGTCACCATTCCACAGATCAATCGGCTACTTGTTGCAGGCTGAATAACCCTTCATTTATGATGTCTGACTGTAGCTCGTGTGTAGTAACCCTACTGTTTGAACAAACAGCACTGAGAATGAGTGTCACATACTTGTTTTTAAACAGAAGTCCTTTCCACAATCTTTTTCCACTTCAGCCCATAATCAAAAACATAGAAAAATGAAAGATACTTTTATGCCTCTACCTTTGAAAAAGAAAAATGTCAGATCAAAAATCCGTTTCATCACAAAATATGTATTCATAAGCAACTAAACCGAAGCCTTGCATTCATTCATTCTTCCTCCTCTTCATACAGTAAACTTCCCGTTATCTAACATGTATGGAGGGTGGGAGTGAAGGGGTGGAGTGCAGTTTACATGAATCTGCTGGTTGCATGGAAAATAGGCTGTTCATATGTATTTTGGCAGTTCATCTGTGTCAAATATAAAACCAAGATTGCAAACAGAATGGTTTAGAGTTGGGCAGCGCCAAGGAAAGGGATGGTGTCAATAGCTGTGGAATGAAGTTTAGAACAGGGTCCAAAAACAATGACTTCAGCCTTCCTAATATTTAATTGCAGGAAGTTTTTGTCCATTCAGTTCTGGATATCTGTTTAGTACTCTGATAATTTAACGACAGTGGAGGAGTTGAGAGAGATGATGGTGAGATAGAGCTTCGTATCATCAGCGTACGTGTGAAAATTAATGCTGTGCTTTTGGATTAGTGCCAAAGTGTGGCATGTACATGGGAAATAGGAGGGGGTCAAGGATGGATCTGTGGGGGCACCTGAAGTAATGATACAGAATCTGGAAGAGAAACCATTGTAAGAGATACTTTAGCTGTGATGAGGAACCAGGCAAGAGCAGTTCCAAACAGCCGATGACAATGGAGGGGCATTGGAGAACGATACTGTGGTCACCTGTGTCAAAGGCTACAGACAGATTGTGAAATATGAGGATCAGTAGTTGATCTTTATTACAGTCACATAGATGTAATTTTAGACCTTCTTAAGAAACAATCCGTACTATGGGAGGTGTGGAAACTTGATTTCAAACACTGGATTCTGGGAAAAGTGGCCTGAATTTGGAAGGCAACAACATATTTAAGGACTTGGGGCAGGAGGTTGGAGATGGGCTGGTAGTTTGCACGAACATTGGAATAAAAGATTAGTTTTTTTAAAAGCAGAGGGTGATTTAAAGAAGATGACAACTACTGAAGAGTAAGCACCTAACATGTAAACTAGGAGGAGAAATTGGTTACTTAGCATTTTAGGAATAGGATTGAGGGAACAGGCTGTGGGTCTTGTAGACCAGAGGAGCTTAGAGGGGGCATGGAGAAAGATGAGGTGAAGCAAAGAAAGATGCAAATTCAGGGCTAGGACAGGGGGAAAACTTTTGAGGAAGTTTCACGCAGTTGACAAGTGAAAAGAATCTTGGCAAAAGCAGCTGATTGGATGCCCTTAATCTTCATAATAAAGAGGAAAATGAAGGTCTCAATCTTATAATTGGAGGGTAGGGTGGAGGAGATGGAGAAATGGAATTTAAGTAGAAAACGAAGCTGGAGGGTACTATTCTGGGTTCATCTTGGAATAATGAACACTTCAGGAAAGTCAACGGAGAACCTGATTGAGCATTGTGTCTGTTTATTTATTTATGGGATGTGATTGCTATTAGCAAGGTCAACATTTATCACCCATTCCTTATGGCCCTTGAGATGGTGATGGTGTGCTATCTTCTTGAACCGCTGAAGTCTTCGTTGTCTAGGCACATTGACAATGCTGTCAGAGAGGGAGTTCCAGAACTTTGTCCCACTAGGCTGAAGGATGGTGATATGGTTCAGAGTTAGGATTGTGTGTGACTTGGTGGAGAACTTTCAAGTTGTGGTGTTTCTGTGCGTCTGGTGCTCCTTTGTCTTTCTAGCTGGTGGAGGTTGTAGATTTGGCTAGTGCTGCCAAAGGAGCTGTTGCGAGTTACTGCAGTGCATCTTGTGGCTGACACACACACCTGCTGTCACTGCATTCTGGTTGTGGAGCAAATGAACATTCAGGCTACTGGTAGGAGTGCCAATCATACAGGCTCTTTGTCTTCATGATTCTGCGCTTCTTGAATATTGATAAAGCTACACTCATTCAGGAAAGTGGAGAGTATTTTTATCATACACTTGATGTGCATCTTACGAATGGTGGACAAGCTTCAGGGAGGCAAGAGGATGAGTTACTTGCCACAGATTACCAAGGCTCTGATCTGCTTTTGTGGCCATAGTATTTATATGACTGGCCTATGTAAGTATTTAGACAGTGTTAACCTCCAGGATATCGATAGTGTGGGATTTAGCCAACAGTAGTGCAATTGACTTCGAAGCAAGATGATGATATCCTCTCTTTTTTTGGAACTGGCCATTGTCTTCCACTTTTGAGGCATAAGTATTCCTTGCTACTTATTCACCAAACCTGAATGTTGTCAAGGTCTTACTGCTTGCAGGTACAATTGTTCACTATTTGAAAAATTGTAACTAGTACTAAAGATCTGTGCAATTATTGACACACGCTCTCATTTTTGACCTTGTGTAGAAGGGAATATGATTGATGAAGTAACTGACAATGATTGGTCATGGGGTCTCCCTGAAACCCCTTGCAGCATTGTCATAGAGTCATGAGTTGTACAGCATGGAAACAGACACTTTGGTCCAATATCCTAAACTGATCTAGCCCGTTTTTGCCAGTATTTGGCGCATATCCCCCTGTACGCTTCCTATTCATGTACCCATCCAGATGCTTTTTAAATGTTGTAATTGTACCTGCCTTCACTGCTTCCTCTGGCAGCTTGTTCCTTATGTGCATCACCCTCTGAGTGAAAAAGTTGCCCCTCGGGTCCCTTTTAAATCTTCCCTTTTCAGCTAAGCCTATACCCTCTAGTTTTGGACTCCCCTAAGCCTGGCAAAAGACCTCGACTGTTCACACTATCCGTGCTCCTCATGATTTTATAAACGTCTCTAAGGTCATCTCCCAGCCTGCAATGCTCCATGGGGATAAAAGCCCCCAGCCTATTCAGCCTGTCCCTGTGGCTCCTGGGACTGAGAGGATTTACTTCTAACAAAGGCGAATATTTTCCTTCGGGCTAGATATGACTCCAGCCAGTGGAGGATTTATCTCTGATTTACATTGACATTGTTCTGTTTTTAAGGCCTCTTAAGGCCACACTTTCTTCTCAGTGTTGACAAAGAAATTCTATGAGCTTCTTGCATTTAACCTGAAGTTAGCTGAATGAGCATACGATGTATAGACACGCTAAAATTCCTAAAGAATAGATAAAGAAACCAGAGACCTAGATTTAATTCAATTAACTAATTTAGTTGACCTTGGTAAAGAAGTAGTTCCATATGCCAACTGATATGCTGGGATAACTGCAAAGGTTAAATGTGCTTCAGTTTCTGGTATTGAGTCATGCAGATGAAGAATATCCCCCATGGTTAATTCCAGTCTTTGATGAGTTAGCTAATCTCCCAAGAGGCAGGAAAGCTACAGGGGTGATACAGTTGGCTTTCTTTTGAAATTTAGAAAAAAAAATATTTGTTTCCGTTGTAATTGGCAGCTATTTATCCAGCTGTACTGAGTAAAAGGAAATGCCTTCTTTATTTTTTAAGGACCAGTCAGGAAGACACCGCTACATTGAGTGCAGTTCCTCATCAATTTCCATCTAAATTCTCTTTAACAGATAGTATACTCCTCTTGCACAACATGTCAAAGTATCACCTGAGCCATACCATAATTCCTGCCTCCTTGATAGAAATGCTATGGTGGAGGGAGGAGTAAATTCGAGTGTTTAACAAAAATAATACATGGCCATATTTTGGCTAGCTCACAGCAAAAGTCAGTTCACGAAAAGGTATAACTAAACAAAATGTTATTCGGAATATGTGGTAAAACTGATCAACAATTTAATATGAATCTTAAATTGCATCAGAACAAGGAAGTCTGTAACTTCTGACAATTACATTTAAAGGAAAAAGGAATTCCAGAGCTGCCTCATTACACTCTTGGGAATTATTACTCTCTGACCATACTTGACTGTGTCAAAATTTTGTGGACTTGCATATCTCCAATCCTGCTGCACTATCATAGATCTGGCCTAGTGGGAATCATTGTTGAGATGCATGTCTGATCCCACTAGTGTTTCCAGAACAGGTTCAGAACATTCTTGGTGGAAGGCTGGTACGTTCTTGGTGGAAGTTGCGGGTTTTCATGAAAAGACTGTAGATTTCAGTCATCAATCTGTAATGCAGATTAGCTCCCCTTATAATAAGCGTGATTTCACAAGGGGTGAAATTTGTATTTGGGTTAGTTTCAAGCCACAGCCCTGACCTGGAATGCATCATTTGTTCTACAATTGCAGTTTACTGGATTCTGGATGTAGTGAAGAAAGGGCACCACCCAAAGCTTTACTTCTCATCACTGCCTCTGACATCATTGTGCTATTTAACAGTTTATCTGAAATCATGCTGTGGTGGAGCTAGAGTTTTTGCATTCAACATTGGCAAGGCATATGCCACCCAGGTGCTTTGGCTTGAAATCCTACATCCTTGCCCTTGATTCAGTGCTTTTGTGAAGATGCTGAGCAATGCATGACAATGTTGATAGGGATGAAGAGACTCTAGATACTGCATCACAATAGCTTCTAGAATTTTAGTTTTCTGGATATTATTTTTCCTTAAGTTCAAATCTTCACTTTTAGGCAGCCATTTACAACTTCCATGTTCATTTCCAGAAAGTCATGCAGGAAGGTTAAAATCAAAATCAATCTTTAGACAACTTTAGTTGCTAATATACAAATTATAACCTCATAACCTAGCCACCAGAGTTTGTCTTTGCTTGTTTATGGGAGTTGAAGTGAATCCCCAGTTAATATCTGCTATCTGCATACAATTAAACATTAAATGTACAGTCAACACTGACTGCACATGCCACCACATTCTTCGGCTGCCTGCTGTTGCGTATTTTTCTTGAATGGTAAGATGAATTTAAAGCTTTTACTGTAACTTACAATACAACAAGTGCTGAAATATGGCTATTTGATCAGTGGTTGGCTTAAAACAACATTAACAAATCCTGAAATAAAAACAGAAAATGGTGGATATATTCAGCAGGTGTGGCAACATCAATGGAGAGATAAACAGTGAATGTTTTAGGTCAATGACATTTAACCGAGCACAAAACTTTCCTTTTTCTCTACCCCAAGCTAATCAGGATTACCCTTAGCAGTTGTGCATTATGCATAACAAATGTATAATTTTTACCACTAGCAGGAAAGAGGTTATGTTTATTGATGCTGATGAATAAGAGTCATGTGATTATCTAGTGCATGAATTTAGTGAAATACGATACTTAAAAATACATTAATAAGGCTGGATTATGCTAAAAGTAAAGTTTGCAAGTTTTGTACAGTGCACATGAAGTGCTATGATTATTCTGTACATAAAAACTGAAAGAATTGCACATACTGTAAATCAGAGATAAAAATAGAAATTGCTGGAAAAGCTCAGCAGGTCTGGTAGCATCTGTGGAGAGTAAACAGAGTTAACATTTCAGGTCGAGTGACCCTTCCTCAGAAATGTCCTGGGTCACTCAACCCAAAACGTTAACTCTAATTTCTTTCCACAGATGATTATTCTGTGTTTTACAAAGGACTGGTCCATGCCCTTGACAGAGACTACTATTGATGAACATATATTGATACTTAATTGTTCAAATTAGTCAACAAGATCTATGCTGATAAATATAGCTAAGAAACGCCTCAAGTTGTTATGAATATATTTTCCACTGATATTGTATCAATGTTAATTAAGCTGATAAATTGACTTGGATTTAAAGAGGCTTTTAAATAGACTGCGCAAGTTATGAAACACAATGCCGATTTGGAAAATAATTTCAGAGATTTTTGGATCCCAGGTATTTGCAAAGTTGTCACATTGCCATGCACTGCATCAAATTTCTATACTATCAGTTCTTTGCAGTGTTGCAGTTTTGAAATTTCTAATGGTAAACTCAATTCAGCAAATTTATGAGCTGCCTATGACTGTGTCAATTAAGGAGTTGGTTAATAGATGGTTGAAACAGCAATAAGATGGGTCGTTCAAGTTCCTGAGGTACTAAGTTCCAGTGGAACAGTTTTATAACTATGGAGGATGTAATAGTCTGATCTTAGACTGACCTATATTTCACTTTTTCCTAAGGCTAGACTGTGTGTCAGGAACCACAGCTCAGTGCTAGAATTATTGTAAGTGTAGCAGAATTGTTTTTTAAACTGTATATCATACATTTTTGGGATTTTTATGCCATTTTCTAGTTTTCACCATTGAAATATGATCCAACCAGTGTGATTCTAATTTACTCCATATTTTATTGAAAATTGTCCTCAAACCTCAACATCCTCACAGGCATTTCTCAGAGATGACAAATGTTCATAGCGTCCCAGATTTCAGACATTCCCTCTCATAGCTGGTCTGGAATTCTTGTGAAGAAATGACTTGTCAATTGCCTCTGTTGACCAATAGTACTATAACCACAGAAAGTCTTTGCTGTATGATAGAATTTATAGAAAACTCCTTGCAATGTAGGACCTTTCTTATGTTAGTATTTTACATCTTGGAAATTGTAGATTGTGTTTGTGTTTGGTGTTCTGTTTAAAAACAAATGCTGTGAGTTAAATTAAGTAGCAGAGGCTTAGATGTTAACCATAAAGGAAAAGGTTATTTCTGTTTATTAGAATAGGGATTGTTAATACTGAAAATGCTGTTGATTTTAGGCATGCACGGGTTGAATTTTTTCAATGGGGTGGGAATAAGGAGTTGAGAATTTCCCTGACATTGAGGTCTTGCCTCGGTATCCTAAACATTGGGATTTTCAATTCTTTTTCAATTGCTAAAGATAGGAGGTGAGCTGATGCTGAAGTTGCCAGCTTAAAAGGCCCACCTCCATTCCTAGAGACATCATGGCTCAGTATAAAGCTTTCCTCAACTATCACCCTCTTCATTCCTTATCGACTTTCTGCAAAACACCCCCATCCCTATCACTTGCCTTTGTCCTCTCTCCAACCCACTAGCTTGGTACCAACTATATATATATGCCCTTTGTAACAACATTTGGAGGTCTTTGAAAAAACTTAGAAATACGTCAAGTTAAAGGTATGTCATTTGCATAAGAACTTCCTCAGAAGTTCAGAAATCTGCCAAAGTCATCAAACTCTCATTCCTCAGGACAGTTGAATAAACAAACTCAACATTACAGAATCCATTTGTTCTTTTGAAGGCATGAAAAAGCTTATATATTTCAAAGCTTTGAAATGGCCAAAGTGATGGCTGAACTTTTAGAGTCATAGAGATGTATGGCATGGAAACAGATCCTTCAATCCAACTTGTCCATGCCTTCCAGATATCCTAAATTAATCTGGTCCCATTTGCCAGCATTTTGCCAATATCCCTCTAAACCATCCTATTGACATACCCATCCAGATGCCTTTTAAATGTTGTAATTGTACCACTTTCTCCGGCAGCTCATTCCATCCATGCACCACCTTCTGCGTGAAAAAGTTGCCCGTTAGCTCCCTATTAAATCTTTCCCCTCTCACCTTAAAATCTATGTCCTATAGTTTTGGACTCCCCTGCCCTGTTTAAAAAAAAAAAAAAAAAATGCCTTTGCTATTCACCCTATCCGTGCCTCATGATTTTATAAACTTCTACAAGGTCACCCCTCAGCCTCTGACACTCCAGGGAAAATTCTGCAAAGGTGAATGAGTGCTATAAGGAGAGTTTTAAGTATTTTATATTGGATCTGTAGCGGACAGCAAAGAAAATTACCTCAGAGTGCAACAGGATCTTGATCAGATGGGCCAAAGGGCCGAGGAGTAGCAGATGGAGTTTAGCTCAGATAACTGAGGTGCTGCATTTTGGAAAGGCAAAGCAGGGCAGGACTTATACACTTAATGGTAAGATCTTGGGAAGTGTTGCTGAACAAAGACACCTTGGAGTAGAGGTTCATAGTTCCTTGAAAATGGAGCGTCAGGAAGATAGGATAGTGAAGAAGGCATTTGGTGTGCTTCCCTTTATTGGTCAGTGCAATGAGTATAGGAGTTGGAAGGTCATGTTGCAGCTGTACAGGACAGTGGTTAGGCCACTGTTGGAATACTGTGTGCAATTCTGATCTTCCTACTGTAGGAATGATGTTGTGAAACTTGAAAAGGTTCAGAAAAGATTTACAAGGATGTTCCCAGGGTTGGAGGGTTTGAGCTATGGTGAGAGGCTGAATAGGCTGGAGCTATTTTCCCTAGAGTGTCTAAGGCTGAGGGGTGACCTTAGAGAGGTTTATAAAATCATGAGGTGCATGATTAGGGTGAAACGCCAAGGTCTTTTCCCCAGGGTAGCGGAGTCCAAAACTAGAGGGCATAGGTTTAAGGTGAGAGGGGAAAGAGTTAAAAGGGATCTAAGGGGCAGCTTTTTCATGCAGATGGTGGTGCGTGTTTGGAATGAGCTGCCAGAGGAAGTGGTGGAGGCTGGTACAATTACAACATTTAAAAGGCATCTGGATGGGTATATGTTTAGGAAGGGTTTAGAGGGATGTGGGCCAAATGCTGGCAAATGGGACTAGAATTATTTAGGATATATGATTGGCATGGAAGAGTTGGACCAAAGGGTCTATTTCCATGCTGTATGTCTCTAAGACTCAATGACTCTATCTGAAACTGGATTGGTTTTTTCAATATTACATAAAGCAGAATAGCACTTTATCTAATAGATAATCTGTTCTAATGCATCAGAAGATTTTTCACTTTTGCAAAGCTCTGCTTATGCCTGACAGTTTGCCAGTTGTCTCAACTAACAATCTGACAACCACATTATTTAATGGTGCTTTATCTTTTCCATCACTCATGTTAATAAGCAAAAATATGGCTTAGAATACTGCATTTTGTGATGCACTGTCCTGGAGGTAACACCATTTTTACTCCCCTTTATTATACTCTTCTCACCTCAATCCATGGTTTGTACCTTCATTCTGCAGGTATGATTTAGAAAGGCTTCCAAAGCCTTGATAAAAATTGCAGAAGTTCCAAAATACCACTTCTAGAATGGTGATGGCAAATTCTACAGCACAGCATGAGGAATTCCCGAACCTACAGGAATGAAAGTACTCTGTTACAGAAATTGGGTGTGAGATTCAGATCTTTGCTCCAGTTGGTGGGTCCTTTTACTTCCTTGCCTGCATCTGTTTCGTCCCATCTCTTGTTTACAACATCTAGTTTTTAATGCCAGCATTGAGCACTGCCAGGAAAACTGTGATATAATGCAAGGCTGAATTTAAAAATATCTTTTTACTTTGTTTCAATAATGTACCTCTGTCTAGTCTTGGACAGTCTGAGTATAATTCACTATAGTATTTTCTGTCTCCTACACTAGGCATCGTGTGGTTGTGAAGTGAGATTGCTAATTTTGTGTTGGTTGGAGATGGATTATTGGTGTGGACCATGCCCACAAAATGAGATTACTGTAACCCATTTTATGGTGAATTTTTACAGCTGATAGAGATTTCCATCCTCTTTGTCTTAACCAGATTACTATTAACTACGTATTAAATTAATTTGTTAACACGATGATCAAATGCTAAGGGCCCTTTTGATAATTCTGGTTACCAGTAAAGATTAGATTTAGTTTTTCAGTGACCTTTAGTTTCCATTTGTGTTAGGAATCATGGATAGAAAGGTGTAATGGTGGAGACCTGTCATTCTGGGTGCACACTTTGGAAAAGATCAGCAGCTTTCAAACAGGGTGTGGAAAAGATTGAGTAGAATAGTCCGAATACAAGGAACTTTAGTTGCTTGGATAATCTGGAGAGTGTAAACCTTGGAGAAAAGAAGGTTCAGAGATGTAATAAAAGTCTTCAGTATCATTAGAAGTCTAGGTAGAGTAAACAAAGGAACTCTCCCATTATCTAACAATGAAATGCAGAAGATACCAATTTAAGATGATTAACAAATGAACCAATAGTGCCATTAAGAAAAATCTTTCTGCAATCAGTAGTTAGACCTGGAATACATGGCCTGAGAAATGCAGGCAGATTTAAATTGGGCTTTCAAAAGGACATTGGATAAGCACCCAAGAGAAAAAACATGGTAGGGTTTTTGGAAAAGGGCGTACAAACTGTGAGGCAGCATATAATTGTACACTCGGTTGTTGTGGCACAATGGTGGTGTTCTCATCTCTGAGCCATGTGAGCCAGGTTCAAGTGCCACCTACTCCAGATTGTCTCATAGTGCACTTGAACAAGTTGATTAAGAAAATGTGCCATAAATACAATTTCAATTAAGGCTGATCAAATCCACACTCAGTAAGATAAACAGTGATCAGGAGCAGAAGCACTGCCCAGTTTCTTTCTTCAATCCCTTCGACCTTTTACAGCATTATAGTTACTACTCTTGGTTATTCTTCAGTCAGACGCTAGGGTGCTGAAAACGTCTTTGTGGACATTGGATAAGTTCAGCATTAATCCAAGTAGACTGAACTCAACTCAGCCAGTTGGCTCAACTCATTCTGACTGCTTAGGCTCATATGAAAAGTGGTAAGACACTGGAGAACATTCTCAGCCTATGGAATCATTTAATATTCAAGCAAGAATCACTGCATTCAGGAGTGGCTGGGAAAAGTTTGGGATGGAGTAAGGAAATACATTAATAAACAAAAAATGCAGTAGACCCTTTTGGAAATTATCTTTAGTGACTAAGTTTAAAAAAACTTGCATCGTAAAATGATTGAACAGACCTGACTGTATAATTAATCAGGACAATCTTCGATGAAAACCTGGTACTAAAATTTGTAAATGAAATGCTGGAGATGTTCAGCAGGACAGATGGCATTTGTGAAGAGAGAAATAGAACAAAAATAAAATGGGGAAAAGTGACCCAACCATGACTAACAAGGGAAATTAGGGATAGTATTAGATCTAAGGAAGGGACATACAA
>NC_063343.1:36896453-36936057 GCF_021869965.1 Rhincodon typus | reverse complement strand
ACCTCAAGGGCAAATAGAGATGGGCAATAAATGCTGGCCAGCCAGCAACGCCTATATCCCATGAATGATAAAAAAAAAATTCAAAGGCAAATAGGAATGGACAACAAAATGCTGACATTGCCAGTGATGCCCACATCATGTGAAAGTACGAACATTTTTAAAAACTTCTGAGGCTAAAAAACTAATGCTAGCCACCTCAATGACCACAGCTTTGTAACTTGAGTTATTTATTATTCTCTGCTTCATCATCTGAAACATTACTCTCTATGGATTAGAGCTGATCCAAAATTCCACTGGCTACATCTTATCTTCCACAAATTCCCATTTGCCTTCAGTTCAAAGTAGCTTCCCATCCCCAAAGCATTTATTTTAAAATTTTTACTCCCATCCCAACTCTCAACATCCTTAACACTTTTCTATGTCTAATTTTCACCAGTTTCATATCTGTATTTTTCCTCATCTGACCTCCTGTGATTTCACCCTCTTCAAGGTTTTTGAGAAGGTTTGTAGCTCATGTTGTTGATGCAGTTATTGACTTGCTCGCTGAGCTGGTAAGTTTGTTTATAGACGCTTTGTCACCGTATTAGGTAACATCATCAGTGCACCTCCATGCAGCGTTGGTGTTGTGTCCCGCTTGCTATTTATGTATCTCAGTTTGTTGGGGTGGGTGGCATCACTTCCAGATTTGTTTCTTAGTGGTTGGTATATGGGGTCCAGCTCTACATGTTTGTTAATGCTGTTCTGGTTTGAGTGCCAGGCCTCCAGGAATTCTCGTGCATGTTTTTGGTTGGCTTGTCCTAGGATGGCTACATTGTTCCAGTCGAGTTGGTGTCCCTCTTCGTACATGTGTATTGAAATGAGTGATAGTTGGTCATGTCTCTTGGTAGCTAGTTAGTGTTTGTGAATCCTGATGGCTAGTTTCCTTCTGGTTTGCTGTATGTAATGTTTTTGGCAGTCTTTGCATGATGACTACCAGATTACTCCGCCCCCTAGGAATCATGGTAGCCCACAAACTGGCAGCTACACTGCGACAGCTACTGACAGTAATAAAGGATCTGACAACCACAACTAACAGAACCAATGTTATTTACAAGATACCATGCAAAGACTGCCAAAAACATTACACAGAGCAAACCGAAGCCATCAGGATTCACAAAGACCAATTAACTACCAAGAGACATAACCAACTACCACTCATTTCAGTACACCTGGACAAAGAGGGATACCAATTCAACTGGGACAACATAGCCATCCCAGGACAAGCCAACCAAAGACATGCACGAGAATTCCTGGAGGCCTGGCACTCAAACCGGAACTCATTAACAATCATGTAGAGCTGGACCCCATATACCAACCACTAAGAAGCAAATCCAGAAGTAATGCCACCCATACCAAGAAACTGGGACATATAAATAGCAAGCGGGAGAGAACACCGACGCTGCACCGGAGGCACAGTGATGATGTTACCTAGTATGATGACAAAACATCTGCAAACAAACTTACCAGCTGAACAAGCAAGTCAACAACTGCATTACACCCTCTCTGCATAATGTTTTCCTTGACTCATACATGGAATGTGAGCTTTGCTGGCTAAGCCAACACTTATTGTCCATCCCTAAGTATCCTCGAGAAGGCGGTGATGAGCTGTCTTCTTGCCTTTCTCTCAGATGGTTATGAGTATTTGGAACTCTCCATTCATAACCAAAAAATTTTCAAATGTCAAGCACCACATTTAAAACTACAGTTTCTCAGTGTAGTGTGACATGAATGTTGTCAATATTTTGCAACATTTAACTGGGCATAAGTGGGTCCAACCTCATTACTATAACTTTATAATACAAGACTAATTGTTATTCAAAGTTCATGTTATCAGGGTTCACTTCCTGTGATAGCTCATGTCAAAGCTGGTAGTAGCAAAGGAAAGATTTACTCTAATTTCTAACTTGTTGCGACATAGTTCAGTTTTACTGCTCCAGTTCACGATTTCAGTACAGTATGAACAACCACTTTGTTCATGAAGAAAGTAAGCAGTTTCTTACTATATATCGTTATGGAAAAATCCCAGTTGACCTCAGTCAAGCAAAATGTTCTTGAGCCAGCAAAGCATTTCCTATAAATTTGGTGAACCTATTCAGAGAAATCCAATCTACAACAGTAAAGTTAATTACAGCTGACCTTCATTTTGGGAGTTAGAAGTCATCACAGGCTGCCTTGACAAAAAATATCTAAAGTTGCAGTCACATTACAACATCAGCAGTCTACTAAGCAGTTTTCACTGTTCAAGTGTTACTGAAGTTGTACTGTAAATTTAGAGATGGGATTAATTTGATTGTCACCGCAGAGGTTGTAACTACAGCACAATGTCAAACTGCATTTTAAAAATCTTTTGAAACCTACTGCTACATGCATTTAATTTAAATGTTTAGACAATGCATTCTCTGTGGCCTGTACACAAAACATTTTCCTTCTAATTGCTTGTGGAGGAGGTCTCTATTGCATTTAAGAATCAAAGTTCCAGCTAGACCACATGAAAAGTATATTGTCTCACTGCAAGCCGCGAAGGAATGAGTAGGTGTAGCACAAATGTCATATTTGACACGACAAAATTAAGAGGTTATCACAGACCGTCTTGAAGATTCCAAAATATGAAAAGCTCTAAGTTATGCACAAAGAGAACAGCCATCGGGCAGAACATTCCAATTGCTGGCATTCATATTCATAAGTAATTTGTATCAAAAACATCTTTCTTCTATCTTTTGCATTCTTTTCTTAGTGACATTAACTCAGTCCATAATACAGTTCACTGCATACCTGCAGCCTTCCAACATTTTACTTAAGTGCCCATTCTTTTAGGACTTTTGAAGGCTTCAGGCTCTGACAATATTCTGGCAATAGTGCTGAATATTTATAGTAAAGAGCTTGATTTGCTCCTAGCTAAGCTGTTCCATGTAGAGCTGCCAGACTGGCATTTACCTTACACTGTGAAAAATGGTCTAGGTGTGTCCTGTACACAAAAATGACAATTCCAACCTGACCAATTAACACTCCATTAGTTTACTTTAGATCATCAGCAAAGTGCCAGAAGGTGTCATCAACAGTGCTATCAGGCAGCACCTGCTTACCAATAAACTGCTCACTGACACAGTTTGGGTTCTGCCAGGGCCACTTGGCTCCTGACCTTATTACAGCCTTGACTCAAACATGGACAAAAGGCCTGACCAGAGGTGAAGTGAGAGCATTAGCTTTTGATATGAAAGCAGCATTTTATCAAGTGTGAAATCAAGGAGCCATAGCAAAACTAGTGTCAATGGGAATCAGAAGGAACATTCTCCACTGGATGGAATCATACCTGGTAGAAAGGAAGATAGCTGGGATTGTTGACGATCAGTCATCTAAACTTCAGGAATTCTGTGCAGAAGTTCCTCAGGTTAATGTCCCAGGCGCAACTATCATCAGCTGCTACATCAATGATCTTCCCTCCATCATAAGGTCAGTAGTGGGGGGTGTTCACTGATGATTCCATAATGTTCAGCACCGGTCACAACTCCTCAGGTACTGATGCAGCCCATGCCCAAATGCAGCAAGATGTGGACAATATCCAGGTATGGGACTGACGTGGCAAGAAACATTCATGCCACACAATTGCCAGGAAATGACCACCTCCAACAGGAGAGAAGTTGACCATTGACATTCAATGGCACCACCATCACTGAACCCTACTATCAACAAACTGGGGCTGCCATTTATCAGATAATGATCTGGACTGGCCATATAAATACTGTGGGTAAGAACAGGTTCAGAGGCTAGTAATCCTGCAGAGAGTAACTCAGCTCCTGACTCTAAATGGTGTCCATGGTCAATAAGGCACAAGTCAGGAGCGTGATGGTGTGACTGCCCACTTAACTGGATGCGTGCAGCTCCAACAACTCAAGGAGCTTGACACTATCCAGGGCAAAGCTGCCTGCTTGATTAGCACCACATCCACCACCATCTACAAAATACATTGTAGAAATTCTCCAAGATAGCTTAGACTATACCTTCAAAAGACATGGCCATTATCATCAAGAAGGACAAGGGTAGCAGAGGAACATCACCATTTGCAAGTTCCCCTCGAAGTCAGTCACCATCCTAATTTGGAAATATATCACTATTCCTTCAATGTCACTGGGTCAAAGGCTTGGAACACCCTCTATTACAGTTGTGTCGGTCTATCAACACCAAATGGGCTGCAGTTTAGAAGAAGGCATCTCACTACCACCTTCTCAAAGGCAACTAGAGATGGGCAATAAATGCTAACACAAACAGCAATTTCCCATCTCATGCATGACAAAAACAAAAACAACTAGAAGTGAACAACTTTCAGGCCAAAAATCATGTGTATCATTCACCTTCAGGGTGACAGAAGTTCACAACTTACTTTTTACTTCTTACTTCTGCAATATCTCAAGCTACTGACACTAAGAATTTTTGAAGTTCTGATTTTCACATCACTGCCAGCCAGGTAACAGAATGATCCAATTGAAAATGTTAAGCTCATAAAAATATAACAGGAGAGATGGTGACATAGATATAAACCTGAACTTTAAACCAAATACCCTAGTCTTCAAGAAACAAGTCTCTGGGGATCAAGTTGCTTGTAGCTGTGGAGCACTGTTTGGAAATTCCCAGCATGGATGATGAATGTCAGTGGATTATTAAACTATGATGTATTCAGTTAAACTTAATCTTGTTCTCATCTGATGTCCACATGCACACTGACGCAAGGATCATAGGTAAGTGATTAAAAGTAGATATGCTCCCTGCCTTTTCTATTTTCTAGTCTAGGAGACTGGTTGCAATGTTTCTACAGCTATCCAGACTGAGCTTAATAATTTCACAATGGACAAGGAATTGAATCTTTTTTTAGCCTCAAACACCATCTCTGCTGGATATTTATCATTTATTAGCTTCTAAAGCTTTGATGTAACATTTGGTATTAGCTTATTTGAAGTTAACCATGGAGCCTAATGTTGCACATATAGTCTTGACCACCAAAGACCATAATAATGTCAGTGCGAAGTAACATGTTTAACTTCTACACTATTATTACTGAAGTGTTTGAATGCATTAAGGCCTGAACAGCAGTACATCACAATAATTTCCTATTAAAACCCCTGGCTGTAAAGTGTTTTCAGATGTCTGGTGGTCACAAAGCATGGTCATATAAATGGACGTCTTTCATTCTTTTAGAAATTCTTACAAGTTAGCCAAAATATTATAGTTACCTTCAATTGAAACAAAGCAGATGAAAGTGTTTATTTATAATAGGATGAACAGATTGCAAATAAATGCAGACACTTGCATTTTCTCTGGGTGACATTACATAATGTATTTTGCTTCTGGTAGATAATAATTTATATAATTTCTTTTCTTTATGGCCCCTGCCCCCACCATTTCCACTTCTATTTTAGCTCCAGGCCGTCCCCTCTTGAAGGTGGCAACTGTTCCTGGTAATGATCCTGCAGGCTCCATTCATAATCTGGCATCTCATTTAAGTGACCATTCTTCATGCCTAAGTCTAGACAGTTTGGAAGGCTATTTGAATCTGGATCCAAGACAGCAGTACTCAATTTTATCCTCACTTAACATCGATGTAAATGTGGTTCTAATAGGAGCTACTGTATGAGCATAGAAGCTAATAAATGGTAAACTTTGTCTGCATTTTCCTCTTTCTATCCTGTATTTATTTTCTTTTTAATTTATTCATGGGATATTGGTATCACTGACAGTGCCAGCATTTCTTGCCCATCCCTACTTGCCGTTGAGAAGGTAGTAGTCAGCTGACTTCTTGAACCATTGCAGTCCATTTGCTGTAGGTACACCTACAAGTGCCATACATTTTCCCCAGCTTTGAGTAATGATACAACAGAGATCCAGAGAGTTGGGACTGGAGTGTGTTCTAGAATAATTACACTAAATGATACAGTCACCATTTGAGCAAACAAGAGAGGAAGCTTGCCCCACCTCTTTTAGATGTGCAAGGAAATAGTTACATTTATATTACTTTATTGAAAATAACCGATACAAAAAAGCTCTGTTCATTAATATTTCAATATCCAGTATTATGTTTTAACATTATAACAAAATACTATAAACCAGTGGTTTTCCCTTTCTGCACGTGCATTGCAAAGATATTTTTGGTCAGTGATTTTTTTTTTCCATTGTAATAAATAAACAAAATCCATACAGTCAGACTTATACAAAAAGAACACATTTATTTTACATTAGCAATTCATACTGAAGTTCTTTTATTATTTTGTGTGTTTTGGGGAAGTTTCTTTACAAAGTCATATCTCAAAGTAACACATACACATTTTAAACAGGCAGCAGCAGAAATGACATGCTTTAAATAAGCTGCAAATAACCTAAAATAAGTTAGGATATAAAATAATACTAAAATAAATATATACTGACAATTTAAAGGATGAATATAAATAAGTTGTTTTAAATATTAACAGTATAATAGGAAATTACAAGTGGTGGATACACTGTAATTTCTACTCTCCCCAGTTGCTGGGGAATAGATATGCACCCAATGGATGCAGTTATTCTACTCATTCAGTACATGAACAATTTGACTTTTTGTCTCTTTTCTTTTAAAGTCACTTGTTCTTTCATGGTTTCTTCCATCAATGAGGTAGATTTTGTAGCCATTTTGTACCTGCAATTAAAAAGTATCAATTGAATTGATTACTTTAAAAACATAGACATCTTGACTTGTACACATTTTTGTCATAGTAGTGGATAAATGGGTATAGACTTTAAAAATTGTCACTTCATCAACACTAGCACCAATTCCGCCCTGCAACAATCATTTTTGGAGCTTTCATGCTGTTGTGAAGTATGAGCCCAACCACATGGAATACACATTTTAACCGTAAATTAATACCTACCCTGGTATCACTCAGAATGCAGTCTCATCCCTTTTTAAAAATCTTTTAATGGGAGTCATATCATCTTTTGTTTTATCAATACAGTTGACAGATCACTTTGGTTTGTAAAGTACTTGGGTAAATCTCTAAAGAAGTAAAATATATTTGTGTAATCTTTCCTTAACTTGAACAGTTCACCAAAAGATTCACATCAGACTGGAGAACAAACGCAAGGTCAGTAAAAAAAAAAAACTTGACCATTTTGTTAAAACGTTGTCTTCTATATTTCAACGTATGGCAAGACAGATACGAAATAGGCTGGTATTATCACACATCAGCAACAATGTTCAACTGATAACCGTACATTTCAAAAAAAGGGTGAAATGGAGCTCATGAATCCAGTCACCTTACTGGGAATTGTTGATCAGGGCCTTACTGATTTTGCAACTGTATTTCAAATGGAAACAGATACATTTTGGGTCAGGTGATTCATTCACAACCTGTGGGCCATGTGTTCCACATTACTAATTCTAATCTTTGAATATTAAAAAACAGTTCATTCCAATAGTCATTGTGTTAGTTGTCTATGCCATGACCAAGGGACACTTTTAAACTAACTACGTTTTACTGGCAAGTTGTCTGCTTTATAAACTAGTTATCTTGCACCATCATTCTTCCCATCCCAAAGTGTCATTAAGCAATTTTCACCCAGGCATGCTGTGTTACTACTTTAGCTGATAAAATAATGTGCATTGGTAACCCTCTGCTTAACTTTTCTTGATATGTAGTGAAAATAGCTGGTCTCCACTTGGATCCTCTTTGCAGCCACATAGAGTTTAGGAAGTAGGTAACAGGCCTGAATCCATAGTGGATTGTAACAATGTGGCACAAAAAACATTGAGGCCACATTATGCACCCAATGTTATCTTGCATTTTTAAAAAATGTATTATACGTAATGTGAATCCTCAGAATAATTTGTGAATAGCTTACCATTTCTTTTGAGTCAGTGACTGTTGTTATTCCCAAGTTTAATCTTCTCTTCATTTTTTACATCATAACTGGCAACTCGTCTGTGATATCTATCAATCAAAAAACAAAGATTAAGATTTAAGGCAATGGCAAAAGCATATTAAAATATATATAGTTATTTCACACAGGCTTTTCTTCTGCCATGCTTATGTTTGATAAAAAAATCTATTTTAAAAACCATTGTTAACTATAAATAGTTATCAGAAACTATTTTGATACACATTTTTCAGATGATGATTAAAACGGCTTGATTACTGGAATTCTTTTCATTTTCTTTATTCAAACAATACATTAGTTATGTATTTTAAAATAATTTTGTGATGCACTAGAATTAGAAACAGTTTTTAAAAAGATACAGAGAAAAACATACAGATTACACACCCAAGAACCAAAAGGATAAGGATTACAGTGAGACTAAGGGAGGAAAGCACCACCGCCACAATTGCCAGAGTAGTTGTATTGTCATTTGGATCTTTTGGATGTTCGACAGCTAAAATGAAAGTACCACATCGGACTCCTTCATATCCTGAAAAGCACCTAAATTAAAATCAAGTACATTTTAATTTGCTTACTAAATATACAAATATATAACAAGTTAATATATGCAACTGTGGCATGTATTTGCTTTCTTAAAATAAATATTGCTTCAAAATATCTCTGGAAAGTACATTAAGTAATAAGAACTATTTGAATTTTATGTCGTTGTGGTCACAAGACTTCAACTAAAAAGATGTTTATTAAATAGCTATTGTTCATTAATTATTTCTGACCTGTGTTGTATTAAGTACTATGCAAATCACATAATACATTAATATTTTGCTTAAAATGTTTTGAACAAAACTCATTGCACTTTCATGCATGTAGGAAAAATATATGGAAGTTCAATTTTTGGATCACCAGTGATCCCATTAGACTTATTCTTAAATCCTTAGTGGAGAGTGAATAGTCTGAGTAGCAGCATTTCATTCTGCCGGTTTGATTTCTGGAGGTGCAACATTAATACTCTAGACTTTCTGTCGACTAAAAGTAGTCTTCCAAGTTTCAGAAACTCGTACGTAAAAAGGTGTGAAGAGACATTGGCTTGACTAGTTTTGAGGGCAAAAATTCCCAAATAAATACCTCTCGTTTTGCGTCAACAGCAACAGTACAAATTAAACTAAATTGGCGCTATTAAACATCAAGCGTTATCCGTTTCCTTGTTTGGTCCGGAGGCGCTGGAGATATCCGCTTTGTCTAGACTTGCTGGGACACAGGTATATATATAATGTTAGCTGTTTACTTTTCCCACTTTTCCGTCTGTTTCCCACACTCACCGGAGGCATCTCGATGTTAATTACGTGGCCAGATTTACCCCATTGTCCCCTTTTCCTCCCCCACTTTAAATTACACGAAACCATCCCTTCATCTACAGACCGAACAGATCAGAAAATAAAAATGAATACCTGCATGATACCTCTTTAATATGCTTCAAATAATGACATTCCCCATGAATGCAGAAATCTTTGTATTTTCTGTAGCAGGGATTCTTTTTACCCTTTCTCTTGCCACGTCTGTTTTTCCTTTGACGTCTTCCTTTGCCCACTTCGGTCGTTGAGGAGTTTCCCGCAGGTTTGTAAAGGGCCACTAGTTTAAAACAAACAAGACACTGGTGTCTACATGATTATGCGAAAAGGAGAAGGTAGAGACAGCTCGAATTTCACTGAGCTTTTAATAGGTGCCGTCGACACTATACTCCCTCCCCCACTCAAGAAAACTTGGTTCAATTTTGTTCAGGAATACAAATTCTGCTCCCGGGGGCAGAATCCGCAGTTTGTAACCTTACATGTTAATGGCTTGCAGTAGTGAGGTCGGTGGAAATCTTCCTGTAACATTACCTTCTGGTACTACAGGAGTCCGGTCACTGGGTGGACCTTCCGCTGTTTGTACAGTCGGTTCCCCTTCAATAACTTCTCCGAGCATGGGCATAATATCCGCCTCCCCTCTTCTGCGACTCCGAGTTAGTTCACTCTCATAGCCTTCGATCGCCGCCCCCATGGCGGTACGGCAAGAAACTGTGAGGAACAACAATTTGATCACGAAAACATCAACCAGACGCTCGATTCAAAATCCCCCTCATTTCACCAACCAGGTAGTGAGATTTTCAAGTGAATGTAGTAAGAACTAACAAACACCTCAGAAAGTGAAAAAACAAAGGGCCGTGCTCATTATTACCTTGGAGTTCTGTAAAATAAAAAGCAGCCGTGGTATCTGATAAGATAGCGCCGCTCCTTTAGCACTGCTACGTTCTGTTCGAAATTCAAACATCAAAAAGCCTCGCCCAGTTCGATTCACGTCGATACTTTTGTGTGTTTTATTTTAAACCCGCCAAGTAAAAGGCAGACTCACCTGCGACCAGAACAAGGAGAGCAGCTGCGATTGAAATCCTCATGTTGAGCAAAGACCACTTTGCAAAAGTGCAACCTTTCAGTTCCCCTCCGGCACAGAAACAACAAATGCCGGCGCTTTGATGGACTCGTTCTCAGAAAGTTGCCGGCAGAATCCCAGCTCCCTAATAACCAGATCAACTCTGGCACCTTAATTTAAAATAAACCTGGGTCGGCAGTCAGGGGCCGGGGGCAAATCCAGACAGGCGATTTGTTAAATATCTCGAGTACTATTCATATTCCTTGCAGGCTGGCGGCGAGTTAAGAATAACTGGAGCCTTCTGGATATATAGGCAGTGAACCGACGAGAATGACGCCATCCCACGTGTCTTATTTGGAGGGCAGAGCACAGAGTGCAGCTTTGTTGGGACCGGCAGCTCCTGGCAGGCTCAGGATCAGTGTCTGTTTCTGTGCAGAAAACTTCAACACTGTCAAAATTATCTCATGCAAACGCTACTTGCCACCACGAAACCGAATCAAAATGAACAAACATAGGAATATTGCAGTTTAAATACCTTTTTTCTGCTCTATAATAAATACTGGCAGTAGTTTAGCGAGTTATTATTCATTTAATTTATATGGGAAAGTACAGGCTTTTCAGACGCTCTGCAGCCCACTGCTGCTGAGTGGGAGTAATGTATGTATGCATTGAGATCGGACTCCGGGAGCTGTGTTGATCCTGTGCAGTTTCCTGTGCATTTCTGTGGTACCCTGCTGCCTTGCTATAAGTTTATCCAAGATTATTTTGTTAATTGTAGTTTTACTATTTATTTAGTTGCAAAACATCCTCAGTTTACTGTGAGCATTGGCATGGAAAATGTCAGGCACAACTTTTCTAACGCTCCTTTGCATGTCTAAGCGTTTTAATTGAACCAGTGTTCAAGGACATTTGGATAAGAGAGTTTCACCCTGCCACTGCCCTTTGTGTTTAAATGTGTTTCCTGATTTCAATCCCAAATGGCCCAACTACCCCACGTGTTTTTTTTTTAAAATTGTGTCCCCTGCTGAGGTTTACCCCACCAGAGAAAATCTCTTTCTCCCACTTTGTTGTGGATCTGGAGTCACATGTAAGCCACACCAGGTAAGGATGGTAGTTTCCTTCCCAGAAGGACATTAGTGAACCAGATGGGTCTTTTCTGACAATCAAGTTTCATGGTCCACCCATGGTGGGAATCAAACCTGGGTCCCCAGAACATTACCTGGGCTTCTGGATTGATAGGAGAGAAAACAAGAAATCTAGATCTCTGCTCCCACCTCTGCAACCGGATCCTCAATTCCTGACCCATAGAGCGCAATCAGTGAATATAGACAATCCTCAATACCAGTGCCCCACAAGGTTGTATACTGAGCCCCCTACTGTACTTCCTGTACACTCACGACTGTGTGGCCAAACTTCATCTGAACTCTATCTATAAGTTTGCTGATGACATCACCATTGTAGGCCGGATATCAAAAAATGACGAGACAGAATACGGGAAAGAGATAGAATGCTTAGTGACTTGGTGCAAAGATAACAATCTCTCCTTCAGTGTCAGCAAAACTGAAGAGCTGATCATCGACTTCAGTAAGCAAGGAGAAAGACATGCCCCTTTCTACATCAGTGGAGGTGAGGTGGAGATGGTCAAGAAGGTCAACTACCTAGGAGTGGCGATAATCAACAGATTGTCCTGGACCACCCACATGATGCGACAGTCAAAAAGGCACAACAATGGCTCTTCTTCCTCTTCGAAGCATTGGCTAGGTGACTGCTTCACAGACCATCTACGTTCTGCTCACAAAGAAGACCCTAAGCTACCTGTTGCCTGCCACTTCAAGACATCATCCTGTTCCCTGGCCAACATCTCTATCTCTGGCTTGCTGTAGTGTTCCAGTGAAGCTCAACGCAGCTGGAAAACAATACCTCATTTTCCGCTTGGGGACCCTGCAGCCCTCCGGACTCAATGTTAAGTTCAATAATTGTAGGGCCTAAACTCTCCCATGTCGTAGCCCCCTACCCCACACACCAGACCTTGTTATCACATAGTCTACATTACACACTACCCATTGTTAGTCACTAGTCGTCCCCATTAACAACTATTCACCCTCTCAGCCAGATCATTATCAACACCTTTGTCTGTTCAGCTGTTCTTCTCTCTCTTTAGGCTCTATCCTCTTGTTTGCTCCCTAATCCACACCCCTCCCTATTTTTTGCATATAAACTGACATTTTCCCAGCTACCATCCGTTTTGAGGAAGGGTCACTAGACCGAAATGTTAACTCTGATGTTTTCTTCACAGATGCTGCCAGACCTGCTGAGCTTTTCCAACAACTTTGGTTTTTGTTCCTGATTTACAGTATCCACAGTTCTTTTGGCTTTTATTTAACATTATCAAAGACCCCTCCCACCCTGGTTATGATCTCTTCCAACCTCTTCCATCAGGCAGAAGATACAAAAGCTTAAACACACATGCCAATAGGTTCAAGAACAGCTTCTTCTCTGCTGTAATCAGACTGCTGAATGGACCTTTCAAATTTCAGATGGAATGTTGCTCTTGTTTTCTTTACACCTTCTGTGCAGCCATAAGTTTGTATGCCTCACTCTGTTCAGTCACCCTACGATCTCTATGTCCTTGTATGTTACATGGGTACATGTGACAATAATAAATCAAATCAAATCAAATCAAGCTCATGCAATGGATAGTAGGATGTTGAAGAGATAAATGAACAATGGGAGTGGAAGGAACAAAGTGACTGGGGAAGCAACAGAATGGAAGCTGTTATTATATTTAGTTATTATTTTCTCTATCATCTATTATTTTCCCCTTCAAATGCTTGTCCAACTTTCCTTTAAATGAATCTATAACTAATATTTGCTTCAACTGCTGTGTGTGGCATTGAGGCCCGCTTTCTAACCACTCTTTTGCTTAAAAAAAAGGTGTTTCCAAATCCCCTCTTGCATTTCTTAATGACTGTCTTATATTGGTGGCCTCTAGTTATGGTCTTCCCCACTGAGAAAATAGTCTCTCTGTATCCACTCTCTCAAAACCTTTCAAAATGTTAAATGCTTCTATTAGGTCACCTGGCCCTCAGCCTCCATTATGTTGAAAAAAAATAGCGAATTAAACCTTATATATACCCATGCATTTCAGATAACATCCTTATAATCTTCCCCTTACCCTGTCAAATGTCCATATTTCCTTTTTATAGCATGGTGACCAGAAATATAGACAATACGCTGTGTGTGGATTAACCAGAGAGAGAAGTAGAACAGTACAGTAAATTAGGGTTCCAAACAACATTGAATTACTGAGATTTTCTTGAATCAGGGTTTCCACTGACCTGCAGCAGTCTGAAAGATAAGTAATTTTAAATTTCTTGCCATAGACCATCTCCTCCTCCACTTCATGATGTCACTGGCTACAGTTAGAGACGTCCTTGTCCTCTTTGTCACTAATTGCCACTGTAGAAAGCAGTAGATGTGTGCAGTACCTTCAGGAGGGGACTGAAGAGTTGGAACTCGGTGTGTTGGAATTCACAGTGCACTCTGAAATTGGGAGCATCTTTGAAATCAAGGGGTTCTGTCATTGGCAGGGGAATTCTATGAAATTATAGTATCCTTGAATTTACGAGGGTTGAGAGTACAGTGAAGTGAAGGAGACTGGGAAATTTTGGATCTTGGAAGATGAGGGAGAGATGAATAACATTGGCAGCAGAAAGATGACAGAAACACATGAATGTTTTCAACTTGCCAAGACACCTTTGACAGCGTTGTCCAAACCCATGACCTCTACCATCTAGAAAAAGCAGAGCAGCAGATGCATGAGAACACCACTGCTGCTGCAGGGTAACCAAGAGGATGTCCATCCTCTGCACTAGCCCACCCACCAGGACCTCCAGGTCCAAAGTAGGATGCCAGTTTCTCCTTATTTGCTGCATCTGTGACAACTGTCGTGAACAGGGCAAGGCTGATCCAGACTGGCAGTTCTTGTCCGGGTACGCAACTACCTTTTAAAGATGGCACCGGTGACAGAGGTACCGATCCATTCTGTGATATCCAGGCAGTGGCAGGTTTGTTTGCCTTCAGCAAGTGGGAGAATTGGCATCACTTGTCAGCGTACCAGAAGGGTGGGGTAGGTAGTTAAAGAGGCAAGTTTGGAATGATAGCATGTAATAAATCGCTAAGCCTCATGGAGATAAACCTTCCAAGAAACTTGTCAAAATTGACACAAAGCCAAAAAATAATAATATACAGCTCATTGATACTCTTGCCACATGACAGAAACTGATTTGAGATAGCAGATATCTTATTTTTATTAGAACGATACAGGAAATTCCGTCTGGGATGAGGACCTCAGAGACAAATATTTTTTCCACTAAAAGGAAAATAAACCTGCTTCAAAAAAGCATTTTCTTATACAATTGGATTACATGTTTGATTACAATAGCTTATCAAAGCATTTGACTAGAAGAAGTCAGAGACCTGATATTGCTTGAAGTATATCATTGCTAATTCATCACCAGAAATCTCCAACCTTCATTTTTACTTCAGCAAACCAAAAGAGTATTTTCAGGCCTACAACTCTTTCAATATCCTACTTGAAGAAATAGAGTTATTGGCACATTAAATAATTGAAATACATATTACATTTTTAGAAATCATCTTTGCCTGTGGGTGTATCTTGTGTGTGTGAAGATGTTTGTTTCAATTACGCTTCAGGTGTTGTGAAAAATAAACATTTATCCTTTGTTTTGATTTAAACTTACAAAAAGACTGCTTTCTGTTTGTTCTTTTAAGTCACAGCATTAAAGGGATGAAAACATGTCTTCTCAAAGATATATCTTATTGAGGTCAGTTGAGAAGTAGAAAAAGGGGGAAATTATTTCACATTTCTCCCATGTCCTTAACAATCCACAGAAGTCACATGACACCAGGTTACAGTCCAACAGGTTTATGTGAAATCACAAGCTTTTGGAGCACTGCTCCTTCTTCAGGTGAAGTGGAGGGAAGTATGCAGGCACAGAATTTATACGTTTTTTTCTTCTTTTATTTTTTCTTTGTTTTGTTTGTTTTAAACGCCCACACTACTGCCATGCAGCAGCAGTACTTATTTTTTAACTTTTCTCCACAGCACCTGTGTTGTGTGTGTGTGTGTGTGTGTGTATGACCATTATTTTTTGATTTTTTTTTCTCCCTTTCTCAAGTCTCTCCCCACTTACGTCTGTGATTCTTCTGGCACTTTACATCAGCTTCAAAATTTCCAGTTTGCAGGTTCCAGTCGCTTCCTCTTTACCATGGATGTGCAATCCCTTTATACAACCGTCAGGATAGCCTCAGGGCTCTCTGCTTGTTCCTGGAAAGAAGGCCTGAACTGTCCTCATCCACCACCACCACCATCCTCTGCCTGGCCGAGCTCATCCTCACTTCTCATTTAAGTCCTCCAACTTTCTTCAGGTCAAAGGTGTAGCTTTGGGTACCCACATGAGCCTCAGATATGCCTGTCTCTTCATGGTGTACATGGAACATTCCTTGTTCCAGTCCTACCTGACAATTCTTTCTCTGGCCCATTGATGACATCATTGGCGCTTCCCTCTCTCATTCAGAATTGGAAATACTTATCAATTCCTTTTCCAATTTTAACCCTGCCGTCACCTTCATCTGGTCCATCTCTGATTCCCCCCTTCCCTTCCCTTCCTGAACATCTCTGTTCCCATTTCTGAGCGCAGGCTGGCCACTGATATCCATTATAAACCCACCAACTCCCACAGTTACCTGGACTACAAATCCCCACATCCAGCTTCCTGTAAGGAATCTATTCAATTCTCCCAGTTTCTCTGTCTCCATCACATCTGTTCCATTGATTCCATCTTCCTTTGGGGGGGTCCTCAGAAATGTCCACCTTCTTCCTCAACCAGGAATTCCCCACTACTATGGTCGTCAGGGCTCTTAGCTATTTTTGACCCATCTCTCACACTTCTGCCCATCCCCTTTCCCTTCCCCCCGACAATGATAGGGTCCCCCAATCCTCACTTATCGCCCTGCCAGCATCCACATCCAAAGGCTTATAAGCCACCGTTTCCGTCACCTCCAACAGGATGTCACAACCTGACACATATACCCTTCCCCTCCCTTGTCAGCATTCTACAGGGGCCATTCCCTTTGGTTTGGTCTGGTAGACCGCTCCTCCATTCCCCACAACTCCTCACACCCTCACAGCACCTTCCCTTGCAATTGCAGAAGGTATAACACATGCCCATTTATCTCCTCCCTCTTCACTATCCAAAGCCCCAGACATTCCTTCCAGGGGAGGCAGCGATTTACCTGCACTTCACTCAATCTAGTGTAATATATTTGCTGTTCAACTCTACGATGGGGAGATGAGTGCTGGGTGACTGTTTTGCAGAATACCTACGTTCTCACTGCAAAAATGACCCCGAGCTTCCAATTGCCTGCCACTTCCATACTCCACCGTGTTCCCACATTAACAGTCCCAGACTTGCTGCAGTATTCCAGCAATCCTCCATGCAAGTTCAAAGAACAACACAGAATAAAGACCTGTAGATGCTGGAGATCTGAAACAAAATCAGAGATTGCTGGAGAAACTCAGCAGGTCTGGAAGCATCTGTGGGAAGAAAGCAGAGTTAATGTTTTTGTGTCAAAGAACAACATCTAATTTTCCGCATGGACACCCTGCAGCCTTTACAGCTGAACATCAAGTTCAATAGAATCTGATTCCATCCTTCCATTTTTTGTTTACACACCCCACCTGTTATGACATGGGTTGGTTTTAACACAGTCACCCACTCCCATGTACTCCTAAGCCCGTTATCATTTTGTATGTGTTGCATTCACCACAGCTAAACCAATTTCTCACTCTTAGCTTTTCATTATTATTTATTCAGCTTTTTTCTGTTCTGGCCTGTTATCCATAATCTCCTTGTTTACCTACTCCCTTCATATCTCTTTCTCTCTCTCTGGTTTCCATCTCCACCACCCACTCACCTCTCCTCTCCGTCCTCCAACTTTGGCTTCAACATAAATATTTCCTAGCTACAAACAGTTCTGATGAAGAGTCACCAGACTCGAAACATTAACTCTGCTTTCTTCCCACAGAAGCTGTTTCTCCAGTAACTTCTGTTTCTGTTTCAGATCTCCAGTATCTGCAGTTCTTCGTTTATTGGTAAAATCAAATCAATGTTTGGTCAGATTCACAAGAAAGAAGGAAACTGGTTGTTCTTCCATATTTGACAAAAAAGGAAATAATTGATTACAGTAAAATTCAAAGGATTGTTACTTTTTATTTATTGCCTTGGTTATGTTTCAACACAGAATCTAGGTTGGCACTTTGGAGCAGTATTGAATAAGTGCTGCGGTCAGATGTCTTGTTTTTCATTTGAGATGTTAAACCTGCTTTCTCAATTGGATTTAAGAGATGACTGCAAGGGAGTTTTCCCAATGTCTTAGTCACTACTTACCTCTCAAACAACAGCACTAAAAGAGATGTCCTAGTCATTATCACCTTGCTCTTTTTGATTGATTGATTGTCACATGTACCAGAGTACAATGGTTCTGCTATAACTCGATAGTTGTGCTTCTGTGCAACATTATAGACAATCGCGCTATAGAAATAACAGGGCCTATAGGAAAAGCAGTGTTAGGAGCAGACCACCAAAAAATATCACTCAAAATTGCTGAAAAGCCTAACTCAAAGGATAGCATAGTTTGAATAAATGTTTAATTCAAATCTAATAATGAAATAAAAGTAAATTTGACACATACCTTGAAAAAATATCAAGGTGACTTGATGAGGGAGGAGATTTTGAGGTTGCTCTGTTGTTAATGCAAGAGCTGAGGGTCGTCATCATCATCATCAACATCATCATCACCTTCAGGTGCAGTTGTGGTTGCAGGGTTAGGGTGAAAATAATTAATTCAGAAGTGTGGATGGCTGTGGTTCATTGTCATTTGACGGTTTCTTGGGGGTTGACTTAAAAAGACAGTTTTTGTTGCTTTTCCCTTTTTCTTCTTTCATGAAGAAGCTGTTCATAGGGTGCCAAATAAGATCTTATTCCATGAACTGGGACCTTGCTGAGTTCTGCATTGTAATCATTGTCCTCTAAGAGCTGCAACTGTTTCTCTTTCGGTGCTCGTATTGCGCATACTCAGGGCAAAGCCCGTGAAACGATCATGTGATGTTGACGCATACTCCTCCACGCACTGATGGAATTGTGTTATAGCCAACACAAGTTCGCATTTTAGAAATAGTGTTCCCCTATTTGTCAGTCATGTTATAGCCAATTCACGTTGCCAAAACACACATCATTGCATAACTGACTGTACAGTGAAAAGCTTTGTTTACAAGCAGTACAGGCAGATCACAGTAAACAAGGATATACAGATCAAAGGTTGTAAAAAAGCTTAGAAGACGTATACAGGTTACATTGCACAGGGAGACCGCTAGGCGACATCAATGTTACCAACATTGGCATTATTTGAGGCTAGAGAGTCCATTCATCAGTCTGATAATGGCCGGGAAGAAGCTGTTCCTGCTGTGTGTGTTCAAGCAACTATATCTTCTGCCTGAAGGAAAAGCTTGTAGGTGATCTTTACTGGGGTGTGTTGGGTCTTTGATGATGTTGGCAGCCTTTCTGCGGTGATGAGCTGTGTAAATGGAGTCCATGGATGGATGGTTAGATTCACTGATGGTCTGGGCTGTTGGGAAATTGCTGAATGCAAATTTCCACCTACGTATTCTACACTAAAATAACAACTACGTGTCAAAAATAATTGATTGTCTGTCAAGCATTTTGGGAAATCCCAAGCTTATGAAATATGCTGTATAATTGGAAGTTTTTTTTCATCAAAAACTCATTACTTCTGTCTCTAGCTCACAGAGTGTAATGGGATCGTTTAAATTTTAGACTGTTGGCTAATGACAGTTCATTTCTAAAAATATTTCGGATGCTTCAATATTACAGGTATTGTTGTATAATGTGCTGTGAAATTCATAAGCTGGAAAAAAAAGCTATTTACATGTATTCTATGTAATATTAGGGGAATATTATCACACTAAGGTTTAGTATTGCTCAGCTTAAATTGTTTATTCAATTTTTTCACCAAGTGTTTGAAAATCTGAAGGTCTATAATAAACAGGATTTATCAGGGTCTTCTGATGCAATTATACTGTCATGAGCTCTGAGCCAAGAGGTCTGGGTTTAAGTTCCACCTGCTCCAGAGGTGTGTCATGATGCGTCTGAACAAGTTGATGTAAAATACCTATTAACAGGGTACATGTTATAACTCTTCCACAAGTTACATGACAATATGAATATGGGATTAACAGGGAATCTGTAAGATGAATGATCTATGGCAAACTTTTGAATTCTAAAACTTACCATATAGGTAATAGCCTATAACATGTGTAATCATTTCTCTTCTGTCTTTACTTTGAATTTATAAATGCCACCACAAGTTATCTTACTGGTTTCATACATTGAGAATATGATGCCATTGAACAGATTTCAATTGACAAGAGGCAACAAATATTTTAACACAAAATCTGAGCGATATATTTAAGATTTTAAATTTTAAATCTTGACCTTTAATATGGGTCTATTAGATTATGGCTGTGAAACAAAAACACTGTTACAAGTTAATTTGGTCCTTCAGGTAGTTAATTATATGTCTTTCAACAAGTTAGTGTTTGGTCTGAATTGCAGAGGTGCCTGGCTCACATGTTTGGCTAAATGAAGTGAGATTAATTTATTTTTTTATAACCACTACTTTGGCATGCCCTATATATGGAAGACAGCTGTGAAAGTAATTTCAGTACTAATTATTCATCTTGAGTTGTATATCCAGCCAGGAGTTCAAGATAAAACTAGTGCTATTGGTCAGTGTATGAATCATCTTGGTTGTTTGGTTTCCTAATAACTTGGAAGTGCTGTGACTGATGTCTGGTGAATGAAGACCTTATTGAATGTACTACTGACAAAGTAAGTAGCAGGATTATGTGTTGATATTCAGAACAGCTGTGTCCAGAGCAGTCAGACTGTATTTACCAGGGGAAGATGACAAATCTATTTGGAAGCAGAGATAATGTGCCTAAAGAGCTAATTGTTGGAAGGAATGCAAAATCATTGATTATCAACATGAAGACCTAAGACTGAATCCTATTGATCATCAAAGTCCTCTTGGGAGCAGGTACCACTGACTTCAAACTTATATGAAATAGATGCAATGTTTCCCATTGTACAAAGGTTCACAGGCATTTCAAAAAGAAGTCCAATTAATAGCTGAAGTTTGTATCTTCCCAATAGGAATATTGAAGAAGATAAAATATAATGGGTGCATTTTCCCCTTTATTTGTTCAATTGCAATATTTTAGGATTTGAAGTTCTTCAGCTTTAATCTGAGAACATAGAATTGCTTCTACCATCAAATATGCAGTTTTAATCAAACAATCACTGGGTAGTTTAGAACTTGAAGAAGCTGAAAAGAAAGACAGCGTGATTAAGTTTTCATTTCACCTTCATCAGGATGAGCAAACAAAATGCAAAATTTCAGACAATACAGCAATTTATACTACTTGAGTAAGGAGTGTTAGTTGGTTTACAAGTTGACTCTGATTTGCTATTACATTGTCATGGAGAAAGCAAAAGGAAACTATAAGCTTCTCAAGCTCCTGGGAAATACATAAAAGTCATAAGGCTTGAACATACTTCTTTTGTTTGTACGGAATGAGTCCTTGCATATGTACGTATCTTAGAAGATAGCAAGAACAGCAGGATGAAGGGTGTAAACCCGAACTGTCGACTTTCCTGCTCCTCTGATGCTGCCTGCCTGACCTGCTGTGTTCCTTCAGCTCCATATGGTATTGAATATGAATGCATGTTACTTGTAGCATGCTTAAATGAGCCATGTTATGAGCTTAATCGATTATCTTAAATTGGTTGTTGGTATAGTGATGAACACTCCCAGGGTTGTTCAGCAAGTGTTGCCTGATCATGAAATCACATCTAACAGTAAACACATTTTTGGAGTTTTTGTAAGTGCAAAGTGTAAGTGCAAAGCCTGTACTCTATCTATCATGCAGAATCAAAGGAGCATGCTGTTTGATTTGACTGGCCAGACAGACAACCTAAATACTTGGCATTGCACCATTTCACAGTATTACTATACATATGATACTTTCCACCAACAGAACATTGCCATCAGTCTAAAAAAGATGTTCTGCCTATCAACAAAATTGTGTATAAATTTCAGTGTAGGCGCAATGCCAGGGAACAAAATACTGGCTCTAGACAAAGTTTAGCAAGAACACTTAAAAGTGTATTGATGGCTGAATGTCTGCTCCTACATTTGTCAACAGAAAATGATTGCCGAACCAATTAGTCAAGTCATACTTACTATGTCTTGCAAATTTACCAACTACGATGAGCTGTATAAAAGCAACCCCTAGGTGGAGCAAAGAGCACACATTCACAAAGAAATCAAGTGACACTTATACCAGACATTTTTATTATGGCAGAGAAAGTGAGGATTTAATTAATGTAAAATTCCAATGAAATTCAGCATCTACAATATTAATTTGAAATTATCTGCATTGAGAATGAGCCCAACTATGGTATAGCCATCATCTTATTTTGGGTTCAGCTCTTTTCAGAGAGATGAAGTAGCTTCCAGGAGTGCCATTGGCTTTAGATTTATACATTTTATACGTTTTATTTCTTGTTGGTGTTTACGTCACTAATTATTTCTTGACTGTTGGCTTCTTCACTTTCTTTACCGATTTCCCCATGGTCTCCTTCTTAGCTATTTTGAAGGAACTGCTCAATACTGTGCTGCAAGAGCCCTGCTCTCTACGTATGTTTATTTTCTAATCAACCTGTTGAGAAATGTTATTACGCACCTGTAGGGCAGGTGGGACTCAAACCTGGGACCCCGGTCCAGAAGTGCCACAAGAGCCCTGCTCTCTATATATGGATTTTTTAATCAATTGACATGTTATGACTCACAGCAGGTAGAATTTTAACTATGTCTCCTGTCTCATAGGAAGGAACACCACTACAGCACGACCAGTTCTTCATTGTACCTATTATGTTTATTCTCTATATCCAGAAGTTCTCCTATATACAATTGAATGTTTTTTTTCCCATCATCAAATCACCTGTGGTATATTTTTCACCTATTTTCACCATCAGTAAATCACCCATGTTTTCTAACTATTAACCTACATCCAAAGCTGGTTAAGGGAAATGCAGAACACCAGATGTGAAGTAGAGGGAGAGGGAGCTAAATCAAAATGGAGTTGAAAGGGGCTTTCTATATATGAGATTCTAGGTATTTATTGCTAGAATATTAACCAAATTTCCAGATTAACAATCTAGTGACAGTATCACTGGTCCCTTGCCTCCCTGCCCAGTTCAATATATGTGTGCTTAGACAATCAATAGCCACCACCTGTTTCTTCTTAATCTTAAATAAAAATATTAACAAAATTAGTGATCTGATAAACCAGACATTACTAAGCGCTTCTGAATGGTAAGCAACTACACCCTTCTACAAGGATGGGTCTTGTCAGCAATCAGACTTTATGACTCATTCAGCTTTCACTAATAGCTCCAAGGGCCACACCTTGCCACACCTTGCTAAATCTTTGCCTCAGAGCTGAACCTAATGTTAAGCAAGTTGAATACTTGGCAAATTTCAGACCTATGAAACTAAATTCATTATGAATGAATGGAAGAATGAAATATGAAAAATTCATACTGTTTAAGCTGTTTTCAGCTAAATGTGGACTAAGATCCTTGTGGATTTCTTAAAATCACTGTTAATGCTACTTATATTTATCCATCTGGATGAAAGTTCAAGAATTTTAAACATCCCTGTATCCCACTAACATCTGGTTTAAAATAGAATATTCTTCTTTCTCTACTTTCCTACATGCAAATGTTTGGAATATAATATATACAAATTAGAATTTTGTTACATACCCTTGAGGCTATATCATGCATTATTCAGTGTGACCTCAGTTACATGGATTGTAGATGTTTTAAGCAGGAGTCTAGCATTTTTTTCCGATGTATGCAAAGCAAATGGAAAAGTATGGAGCTATACTTCCATTTAATAATGCAAGTCTTATTTGCATTTATTGCTATATCTAGTTGGCTGACTTTCCAAAGTTCTTCATGTTTGTATTTATAACAGTATCCAAACAAATTCAAGGACCTTGAATTGTGGTGACTACTAAGAAGACACTGTAATTTTTACTGCAACTATTTTCTGTTGTTATGCACAACATAAAATACATTTACATAATAAATAATACAGAGAAAACAACTTTAACCAAGATATCTGAGAAAGTTTATTTTTTGATTTTAGGTTTCGAATGAAATTGTTTTTTCCATATTTTCAACCTTCACCTTTAGGTAACTGTGCTCTGCTACTATTCCAGAAAGACAGTTGGTGAAAGATAGAATGGGAGGCCATTCTTTACATACCTTTATAAACATTTATTTACACATTACAAGATGCACCTCTAAACGTAATAACTACAGTATAAGTCTATGTCTACTTCCAGGGGCTCAAGTGAATCTCCAATTTATGCCTACCAACATGCATACTATTAAGTATGATTTATATACAATTAATGTTGTATCCCTAATGTGGGGCCCGTGGAGCAATTCAGGTTTACGTCAATTTAAGCTTTGTTATTATTCCCAAGAATCATTTATTTTTAACTTTTAAAAGGTTAATTATGAAATTTTAAAGGTTTTTTGTAAAAATTTTTACTTTACTATTGTTTGGTGGCCACATTTTTTATGTCATCTGAAATGTATTATTCCAACGTTAAAGGATTTGTCAGTATTGTGCAAGCTGTAACATGGTGGGGAAAGTGCTAGCCAAATTTATGCCCTAAATTTGTGCCTAATGTAAGGTATAACCTGGTTATACACTGTTTGTGCCTGGCTGCATAAACTGGTGACAAAACTCAATACTTTACAGGAAATAACCCCTTTCAATCTTAAAACTGGAGCATCATTGAACTGAAGGTACAATGCAAGCACCCTCTGCTGGTTAATTTCTAGACAAACACCCAAAAGCATCCATGCTAATATACAAGAAAAGCTAATTGAATGACTTTGAAAATGTCAGATATGGTACTGGTCTTTTGATTCTAATAAGGGTTAATTATCAAATTTAACTAGAATTTCAGGAGTAGCATTGAGAGGAGAAAGAAATGAGTTGAAGAGAGGAAGGACTGCAGATACTGGAAGCCAGAGTCAATATATGTGGAGCTGGGAGAGCACAGCAGGTCAGATAGAATCCAAGGAGCAGGAAAGTCAACGTTTTGGGCTGAAACCCTTCATCGGGACAGAAATGAGTTAAACCTTGAAAATAAAACAGTCTGAATTTGATAGTAAATTTTCTATTCCCAGTCACTTGTGCGACAATGAGAAGGAGAGTTACTAAGACTGTTAAATAAAATGGAGGGAACAAAGATATAGGCTCTTCTAGGAACGTATTACAAACATCAAGTTTATCGTTTGGCATGAGCTTTTAGAAAGTTAGAAATTAGTGACAACATACCTGAACAATTCCCGTCTGAATACAATAACCTTTTCCTATCATTACAAACAAACAACAAAAGGTGATAATTCCAGAAATCAGAGAACATTCAAGGAGGGGAAATGCCACATGCTTACTTACCGCTGCTTTTTCCCAGTCACAAATTCTGGGGATGTGTTAAGTTGAATACAATATCGAAAAGTCCAATCAAATACTAGTGATACTGAGCTCCTATTCCACAGAGCTAACAGGATTGCAGAACAACATCCGGTCAGTCCATAGAGGTGAGCATAGGTTGATCTTGCCTGAGTATTAATATGCAGTGATTTTCTTTGATGTTTCTTTTCTTTCATCTTCTGATGTACTAAAAGCAACATAACAGGATACAAAATGAAGCAGAGCAAGCTGACAAAAACACATCCCTCCCTGATGCGCTCAATGCTTTCCATGCTCAGCTAGAGCAGAATGCCAGCAGCACGGTGTCACCTGCCCCTACAGTCCCGGATGCACCTGTTCCCTCCATTAACACTGCAGATGTCAGATTGGTCTTCCTGAGAGTCAACTCTTTGGAAAGTGATGGGCCCGGACAAAGTCCCCAGCCATGCACTTAGATCCTGTGTGGATCAGCTGGCAGAGGTATTCACTGACATCTTCAATCTCTCCCTCCTACAAGCCGAAATCCCCACCTGCTTCAAGAAGACCACCATCATCCCAGTATCAAAGAAAGCACATGCAATGTGCCTTGATGACTACTGCCCAGCAGCTCTGACCTCCATAATAATGAAGTACTTCAAGAGGCTGGTCATGGCCCACATCAACTCGAGCTTCCCAGCCTGCCTCAATCCCCTGCAATTTGCCTACCGGCGAAACAAGTCCACATCGGACGCCATTTCCCTAGCCTTGCACTCATCTGTGGAACATCTGGACAATAAGGACACATCTCAGAATCCTACTCATCAACTACAGCTCTGCCTTCAATATAATTATCCCCTCCAGACCAATCTCAAAACTCTGAGACCTTGCTCTCGGCTCTGCCCTCTACAATTGGATCCTCAGCTTCCTGACCGATTGACCACAATCAGTGAAGATAGACAACTGCACCTCCTCCACAATAACCGTCCACACTGGAGCACCCCCCCCCACAACACCAAGGATGCATTCTCAGCCCCCTACTGTACTCCCTGTACACCCACAACTGTGTAGCCTAATTCCAAACGAACACCATCTCCAAGTTTGATGACGACACCACCATGGTAGGACAGATATCAAACAACGATGAGTCAGAATACAGAAAGGAGATAGAGGGCTTGCTGTTGTGATGCAATGAGAACAACTTCTCAATGTCAATAAAACAAAAGAATTGATCAGTGACTTCAGAAAGGAGGAGGACACACCCCCATCTTTATCAACGGAGAGGAGGTTGAGAGGGTTGAGAGCATCAAGTTCCTAGGAGTGATGATAATTGACAACATGTCCTGGACTTCCCACATAGATGTGACAGTCAAGAAGATACAACAGCGTCTCTTCTTCCTCCACTGGCTTAGGAAATTCGGCATGTCCATAACATCCCTCACCAACGTTTATAGATGCACCATAGAAAGCATATTATCCGGGTGCATAACGGCATGGTACAGCAACTGCTCTGCCCAGGACTATAAGAAACTACAGAAGCTCATAAGCACAGCCCAGACCATCAAGGAAGCCAACCTTCCATTTATACTTCTTGCTGCTGCAGCAAGGCTGCCAACATCATCAAAGACCCCTCCCACCCCAGTAATACTTTCCTACAACCTCTTCCATCAGGCAGAAGATACAGAAGCTTGAACACATGTACCAACAGGTTCAAGAACAGCTTCTTCCCTGCCGTTATTGGACTAATGAATGGACTCTTTAACTTCAAATAATGTTATCTTGTTGATATTGGTCTTGCTTTGTGCAACTGTGTAGCATAGCCTGTATGCCTCACTCTGTCAAAGCAACCTATAATCTGTATGTCCTTGCTTACTATGATCTGCCTGTACTGCTCACAAATAAAGCTTTTCACTGTGCTTAGGTACATGTGACTACAATAGATCAAATCAAATCAACATGCACTTGGATAATTTGCCATTTCAATATACCATTGGTATGTGGTTCCAATATAACCCTGATATATTCAGTGGTGTTCGATGAAGATCAGGGTGAAACTATCCACTCATTGGAATTATACCAAATGCGAGGCAGATGGTTGTGAATGCAGTAGTCCAATCTGCTGAGCCCCAGGATATTGCTGCATGAATTCTTCACAGTAGTATTCTAAGCCCAATCATCTTTTACTATTTTTTAAATGACCTTTCCTCCATCATGAGATCAGTGGTGGAGATGTTCACCAACAAATGCAGTGTCCAGCACCATTCATAAGTCCTCAGGTATGATATGATCCATGGTTTGCATGCAGCAAGACATGGAATAAAATGAGCTTGCACTGGCAAACAGCAAGTAACAAGTACTGGGAAATGACCACCTCCGATAGGGAAAAGTCAAACACCTTCCTCATGATGGTCAGTCACATCACATTTATTGAATCCTTCACTATTCACATCCTGGTGCTAGAAATCTAACTTGATCAGCTACATGGGTACTGTGGCTAGAAGAGTGGTCAGAAGCTAGGCATTCTGCTGTGAGTGACTCATCTCCTGATTTTCAAAGCCTGTCCACTATTTACATGGCACAAATCAGTGGTGTGATGAAATGGGCTCTATTGCCTGGATGAGTGCAACTTCCAAATTTATTGACAACCAATTCACTACTTGAAACATCCACATTTCCCCACCACCACTGACACAATGTAGTTTCAGTGTGTACCACTTACCAGAGACACTGCAGCAACCTGCTAGGGTTTCTTTGGCAATGCCTCACAAATCCACAACTTTCAGCACCAAGAATGACAAGGGTTGTAGAAATACAGAAATACCTGAACCTGCAAGTTTCCACATTAAGTCACACATCATCCTAACTTTGAACTATAGTTATTCTTTCATTGTCTTTGGAACTCTGGAACTCCAACTCTAACAGCACTTCAAGAAGATATCTACCACTTGGACAGCAACAACTCAGTAAGCTGACTCATCATAATCTTCTCAAGGCAATTAGGGATGTCCAGTAAGTGATGGGCAATAAGCCTTCCTGGTGTCGTTCACATGAAAATCATATGACACCAATTCAAAATTTCTAAATTCCATAGAGATTGTACAAACACCATGGTTAAAAACATGATATATTTTGGCTACATAATTCACTATCAAGCCATACTTGATCTTGCCTCTTTCCCACGCTGGTTTTGTTAAACATCAGTTCAGTCCAGTTTTGCTGAACCTCAATGTTCCCTTCCTGTGATACTGCCCTATCAACCTCACTTCTTTGTTGACCACTGTTCTTTCTTCCCTCTTCCAAGAAATGATGAAAAGGGAATATCCAATGAGGAAAATCATGTAGCCACTGTCTCCCTCGGACAGGTAATTACCCCAAACAATTAATTATTTAGTGGGAAACTTTTAAAGAGAATGAGAAATTCTTCCCTCCCCAGCATCCCCCGCCCAATTACTCTAATGTTTCAATATATGAGATCGCAATTAAATACAGATCAGCTTTCAACAGCCTTTCTCAGATGTTGTTCTAAATTTATGCTGGCCTACATTATATCAGTGGAAATGGCAAATTTAGGTTTAATAACATCACCTTGATATCACTTTATATTGCCGTACTTTTTCTAGGGATCATGCATCTTAGCCCTCCCTCATTTCTGACAGAATTCAGGCAGAACTGAAACTGGAAATAAAAACAGCAGATGCCCTCTCCATATTCTGAGGCTAACATATGCCAAGTATGTGACTCCACATTCCTTGCTGTTTCAAGCATATATGAGTTCTTTTAGCTTTCTAAAACTAAACAGGATGAATTGCTGTAACTTTAGCTTTTGACAACTTTCTAAATCATTTTGTATTTTAAAATTCAGTTCAATGGAGGATAAGAACATAAGAACTAAGAGTTCGAATAGACAGTTCAGCCCCTCCACCATGTAATAAGATTACAGCCAACCCCATCTGAGTCTCATCTTCACTTTCCTGCCCACTCTCTCTATAACCTTTCAACTCATTTCAAATGAAAAACCTATCTTCTCCATTATTTACTCAGTGCCTGGCATCCACCTCACTCTGGGGTAGTGAATTCCACTGATACACAACCCTTTGAGAGAAGTAATTTCTCCTCATCTCTTTTAAGGGACAGTTATTTAGATTTTGTTACATTATGGGGTTTATTGAAGAGACCTCCTACTACTTAAGTAAGAGTGCAAGTATCAGGCAAATTTATAATTTGTAGGAGGAGATTGAGTACTGTCATTCCTTCTCTGCCAATGTTATAAAGAGGAGAATGAATTTTTTTTTTATTCATTCATAAGAGAAAGAATGGTAAAGCATATCATAGTACTCAAAATCATGAGGGGTCTGGACAATGGATTGGGAGAAACAGCTCCTACTAATGGAAAGATCAAGAGCTAGAGAACATAAATTAAAGGTGATTGGCATAAGAATCAAAGGTGACTTTAATTTTTTTTACACAGTGATGATCTTTTATGATTTGGAATGCACTGCCTGAGAGAGTGGTGGAGGCAAATTCAGTCATGGCTTTCAATCAGGAACTGGATAAAAACCTGAATAGAGACAATTGCAAGGCTTCAGGGAAATGGCAGAAGAATGGGACTAGTGAGATGCTCTTACAGAAAATAGGCACAGATATGATGGGCCACATGACCTACTTTTGTGCTATTACATTCTATGATTCTTTCACACACTTGACCAATTTCCTATTGAGTAGATGCCAGTGTTGTAGCTGTACCACAACAGGATGGCTACAGCACCCCAAGTTCTGGATTGGACATTTTAAGAACTTTAGCCAGGATGCTTAACCTTTGCTATGTCCTACATGCTACGGTCTTTCTTGATATCTTGTGAAGCTTAGTGAACAGGCTGGGAACCACAGGAAGAGGCTAAGTTAATGAATCTATTCGGTGCTTCTGACTGAAGATGGTTGCAAATGCTTTAGCTTTGTTTTTTGTACTGACATGAGGATGGGAATATTCATGGTGCTATTTCCTCATGCTATTTGTAGATTACTGACCATCATTCATGACTTCATATGACAGGACTGCAAATTTTTGATCCAATAGTTTGTTGTGGGACTGTTAATTTCTGTCTATAGCATGCTACCTCCACTCTTTAGCACACATATAAATCTGTACTTGAACTTCACCAGCTTAACACTTCGCTTTTAGATAAACTTGGTGCTTCGCATTCAATCAGGGTTGGTCCCTTGTTTTTATGGTAATGATACCTGAGTGAGGAATGTGCCAATCTATGTTGTTACAGACTGTGATAGCTACAACACCTCGTAGGTACCCAGCTTTGAGCCACTAATTCTCTTTTGAATTCATCTAATTTTGCAAGGGAATAGTGCCATACACAGGTTGTGGGGTGTCCTCAGATTGAAGACAGGACTGCTGGCAAAGGACTGTATTCTTAATATGCTGTCATGGACAGACTGTCTGCAGTAGACAATATATAGGAGGAACTTGTAGAGAACATCATAGAAGATGTTTGTTTAGAGTCATGATAACTTTAAGGCAGCATTGTGGATGGAATTGTTATTTGGTAGAATTGCAGAGATTGTTTACAATGTGATTGGAGAGAAAATTGAAACTGTGGAAAAAAATTTAATTTGGTAGATTATAACAAAAGTAGAAATTTACCAAAGAATAAGAAGAAGACTGTGGCACAATATCCATAACATGCACAAAAATATTGGACACGAATTATTTGAGGGAGAACAGCATATTAAGATATTTAATCAAAGAATCTGCAAGCTGTGTACTAAATGGGATACTATATCAATTTTAAATCAGTGTTTTGAATCAGTCAAAAATGTAACTTTATTTTAATTTTTATTTTTGAGTCTTCTGATGTGAAAGCAAAACTTACCGACAATTTTATTTTTATTAGAAAAGTTGCACGACAACAGATTCTGCCACCACTATTCACATCTGAATGTTCAGCAAGGAGACCAGTTATTCACTATCTAGGTTGGTGTTACCTCATATTTGATGTTAAGCTAAAACTTAATTTGCAAATCTGATTGTAAATGTTACAAATTTAGTCACAGTTGGAAGGGGAGGAAAGGCACTGGCCCTGTGACATGTTCTCTTGTCCTACAGTGACCTGATTCTGTAGTTCTTAAATGTGGAAATTACTTTGAGACAGAGACTGGTCTTTTTGGATTTGTTAGGCGTGTTTTCTTCTCAAGAAGTGGGGTCCACAAATCCATAGGTTTGCCAGAAACTTTCTGAGATCAGTGGCACCATACAATTTTAATGAGATTATTGACCCATAATTGATAAATGTCATTTGATTTACTGGATACTGATTATAATTTCGAGTGACCACATGCTTAAATTTAATCGCGACTTATTACTTTCAGGAGCAATTGCAAACATGCTGGTGAATCTTGGCTTTGCTGAATACCATGGTTAATAGTTCCGCACAAAACAGTAATTTTGAGCGAGTGCAAATGGTGGCCACCAAGGGAAGATGTCCACATAGTTATGACTGAGAAACCTGCCTAGTCTCTGGTTTCAAACATTAATGTTCAATCCAACCATAACGTTAAAGCAATAAGATATGAGAAGGAAAGCTGAGCCATAACACAAAGATATCATTCCCTGTGCTATACCTCACAGGGGTATCACACAGGAAATCAAACCTTGCTATTCCCAGAGTCGTCTAGAAATTAAAGATTTTGAAAAATACACAGAATTCCTCAATTTACGTGTCTTTTAGACCCAGGTTGACAGAAAGCACAGATCAGCTTTCTATACTTAACAAAAATTACTATTTCTTACAAACAAATAAACTTTAGCTACAGGTAAACATTATAAATGTTGGCATTCAAGTTTACTTGTTAAAACTCTAACCCCCTTATAAACTCCCCCTCTACATACATTGAGTCAGATGCAGAAAAGAAAATAAAACAAAGGTGTGATAGGCGTAGGGGTACAGAAGGTAGTTCTGTGATCCTGTTAGCAGTGTCTGCTGAGATGATCCTTGTGACTTGTCAGGATGTACTGCTCCATGTTCCTGCTTTTCCAGACACCTTCACTTGCTTGTAGAAGGCACAGCGTCACTGGCTCACACTTATAAAGTCTCTGGATTACTGCCTAAGGCCACAGGTTACAGCAACTGCTGGGAGGAATTAAAGAACTGGATTTTTTTCAGGCTGAAGGCAACTTTTACTGTACAGCATAAACAGAGCCTGCTCTTCCAGAAGTCTGATGGTTTCTGCCAAAACACTCACAACCCAAGATGTTCAGCTATTTGGAAGCCAATTGCATAGTTATTTGTAGGGAAAAGTATTTGTCTTCAATAACTGGTCATTCGACCACAGTCCAATCAGCTACTTGTTGCCAGTCAATGCTCCATTCGTACACAACCCTTTGATCAAGCTCATTGGAAATCCAGGCTTCCATTACTGCTTGAACGAGCAGATGTGTACTTATAACGAGTGTCAGCTTATTTGCTTTTTAAAAAGTGCAGTCATCCTTCAACAACCCTAGTCTTTTAAAAACAGTTCCTTTCCGATTTCAGTCAGTAATGAGAAGTACAGAAAAATAAAAATATACGGTCTTCACACTTGCCATATTGATACATCAAGGGACTCTAAGAGAAGAAATGGGAATCATTAAAAGATACACAACAATTGAATTCATGTTGAGCATCAGATAATAAATATTCTGAATGATTAATGTGAGGAAATTATGAACAACATAACTTCAGCAAAAAAAACTTCAACTTTGACATAAATGTTTCTGAAGTCCTAGATAGGCTGTAAGGCATTAAAGCAGATAATTGCCCAATATTAAACAGTATTAATCTAGAGTGTTCAGAAAGATAAGCATGCACATTTAAATTGCATTGACATTCATTAGGGAGTCTATAGTACACTGGGAAAATTATCAATTGATTGGTGGTAGGTTAAGAAACTATATTTTCAAAAAGTGGCAAAATAAGCACAGATAATTAAGGATACATTAACCTTAGACCACTCTGATGTACAATAATGGATTGATTATCAGGAGCAAATCTTTTGATTTCAGCTGCATACATTATTGTATCTTCTTAGTTACCTGAGAAAGTAATGGAAAGCGTGCTTCTGGTCAGAGAGGTAATGTTAAAAATAGGAGGGAAATCATTGTGCAGGATCCCCATTGGATAATACTATATTAATGCTGTATTAAAGAGTTAATACAGATTGGTCCAATTTGTGGTGAAACCAAACTGGGAAGGGGTATGGAATCAAAGAAACAGTTCAAAATCTGCAGACTTAGTTAAATGAGGGAATCAAACTAGGTATCCCATATACCTTCTCAACCACTTTATCTTCCTGTCCCACTACCTTAAGGGACCAGCAGTCATGCAAACCAAGGTCCCTCTGATACTTGAGACTTCCCAGGGTCCTACCATTCATTATGTATTCCCTCACCATGTTATTCCTGCCCAAGTGCATCACCTCATACTTAGCTGGATTGAATCTCATATTAATTAAATGGTAAGAAGTTGGAAAATGTACATATAAAAGGACCCTAAGTGTCCTTGCTGATAAGTCCCTGAAGATTAACATGTGGGTGCAGTAAGATATTAGGAAGGCTAATGGACTGTTAGTCCTTCTTGCGAGCGGATTTGAGTACAGTAGTGGAGTCTGGTTTCAATTGTATATGACCTTGCTTAAACCATACTTGGATTATGTGTGCTGTTTTTGGTCTTGTTATCTCAGAAATTATATCAGAGTCATGGAGTGCACAAAAGTTCACTAAATTTGCTCCCAGAATGATGGGACGATTCTGTGAATAAAGTTTGGGCAAAGTGGCCCTGTATTGTTTAAAGTTTCAAAGAATGAGGTGATCTCCTTGAACCTTACAAAATACTTTTAAAAACAGGGTAGGCACATATAGGAAGTAGAACCAAGAGGCAGAATTTAGAAAGAAAGGAAAATGTCACTTCGGTCCAAGTGAGGAGAATTTCTTTTTACTCAGAGGATTATGAAACTTCAGAATTCTCTACCACAAAGCTATGGTATCACAGAATCCCTACAGTGCAGAAACAAGCTATTTGGCCCATCAAGTCTGTACCTACCCTCTGAAGAGCATCCCACCTAGATCCTGCCCATTACCCTATCCCTTAACCATCACGACTAATTCACTTAACATGCACTTCTCTGGACACTTAAGCATGGCCAACCCACCTAACCTGCACATCTTTAGACCGTGGGAGGAAACCCACGGAGTCACAGGGAGAATGTGCAAACTCAACACAGTTTCCCAAGGCTGGAATCAAACCCAGAACCCTGGCACTGTGCCACTATGCTGCAATCATTGCAGGATTGATAGATTTCTGATCACACTGCTTTACACAGTCATGGGGATGGGTTGAATAAAAGTCATTGAAGTGTTGGATGTGTCATGATCGTATTAAACGGTAGGGCAGGCTCGACGGGCTGAATGGACCACTGTTCTATTGACTCCTACAGGTGGGATTCCGGTTAGCTCACCAGCCAGTATGAAAGATGGAGATTTGTACGAAGGCACATTTCCTCTGGGATGAACCTAGTTCCGGGATTGTAGATTAGAAATGTCATAACACAACAACTGACGACAGGAGGTTTGAAAAAAAACTTAGTGCGCCTGCGCAGCCCCCGCCTGCTGGTTAATTTCTCAAGGTTCAACCGTCTTGAGCTACGTGACTCTCGCTCTATTGCTCGGCGAGTGATTGCGCACGCCTGTATCACGAGGGAAGATGGCGGACAAAACCGAGGATTTGAGTAGCGCCGCTGCTGAGGCAGACCGCAAAACTGGATCGCCCTCGTCACATGTCGCAAGCAGTCGGGGCTTGGAGGATGGCGGCTGGTCGACCCCCATCCTGTCACTCGCCAGGAAAGCGTCAGAGACCCTCTCGGCGAACTACGGGAGCGCTTTGAAATCAGCAGCGGTGGGATTTGCAGTCAAAGCGAGCAGCGGCGACAACACGATCAGCAAAAGTAGGTTTGGAATGGGGCGGGGCGGGGGGGCACGAGCGCGGACCCGGAGGGCGGGGCCAATTAGGCGCGAGCGTCGGGGAACGGGCAGAGATAGTAGGAACTGTAGATGCTGGAGAATCCGAGACAACAAGGTGTGGGGCTGGATGAACACAGCAGGCCAAGCAGCATCATAGGAGCAGAAAGGCTGATGTTTCGGGCCTAGACCCTTCATCAGAAAACGGAACGGGCAGAGTTGGGTTGGGGGAGCGGGGCGCGAGGCTCGGGGACGCGCGATGCCATTGGCGAGGTGTGGGACCAAGGAGCGCGCGGGCGCAAGAGGTGTGGGGTGAGGGGGAGGCTTAGGGTCGGTGGCGAGCGCTGATCCCGGCCGGATCCCCTCATTGCAAAGAGTTGGGTTTTTGCTGATCTCTTTGAAATACAGCTACTGAAGAGCTTGGAGACTTCACCAGCCCGCTTTTGCGATTTTTTTACAGTCAGATTAACATAATGTTTACCTTCTCGACCTGTCTGCGAGGTGATCGGTTGACATATAATTTTACTACGGTGTCTGTCTACTGTTGGCCAACTGTTGTGCACGTTGGAGACATCTGCCTGCAGCAGCTTCAACTTTCTTTAAAAAAGGCTGTTCAGATATGTTGTCACATACCTCTTGTGGCAATTGGGATTTAAACTTGGACCTTTTGGCATCTCAGTTGGTTGTTGGTGCAGTGGATTCAATTCCATCAACAACTTTCCATCTCAACTTTTCCCCTCTTTTGAGGTATGGTGACCCTTGGGGTAAACCACCACCAGTTGTCTCTAATGAGAGAGCAGTCTTATAATCTGCTAGTACTATATCAACTTTACCTTTGAATCTGGTCTGGAACTTGAGACTATGACTATGCTGCATGAACCCTGCATCTCAACTTATGGCTTCCTCCTCCTGTTTCTCACCAAGGTACCCAACTGTGACATTATCCAAAAGCAGCCATTTTTGATGTGTCTGCTGATGGCATCCATCTCTACCTTGTCATTACCTCTTTTCACTTGTCCCACTGATGCTAAAAGGTTTGCCTATTTGTTGGACATAGAATATTGAATAAGTAGTTTTCTCTGGTTAAGCATTATGCAAAGAAGCAATGGCCTTTGGTTTCCAGTTGCAAACTGTGTTCCCTATTTAAGGACTTTGCCTGGCTGGTCATGTTTCAGACTAAACCTGACGTTGATGTCATATTTTGCCCATACTTTGAGACAGCCTGTTTCTATTTCTGCAACATAACCCAACCCTGTCCTGCTTCAGCTAATTAGCCAAATTCTTTATACATACCTTTTTTGTTATTGTGACTTGATATTCCAGTTCATTTCTGACTGACAGTTCGTAGTCTACTCTTGCGATCATGACAGCACTCAAACCTCTGTTCATGATCAGGTGTATTCACCAAGTGACTTACATTGACTCCTGGTGTAAATGATACCTTGATTTTAAAATTCTCATCCTTTTTCAATTCCTCCATGGGCACACCTTTCCAATCTCTAATCCTGCAGCCCACAACCTTTCAGATATCTGACTCTAATGCTTGCCTTTGAGAATCCCCTGATTTTAATCGTTCCCTAATAGGTAGCTGTGCCTTCAGATCCTGAGGCCCCAAACCCTGGCGTTCCCATTGTAAACATCTTCATCTTTATATCTCCTTCCTCCTTTAAGAAATGCATTCATATTTGTCTCTATGACCAAGCCTCTGTCTATCTGCCCTGAAATTAGCCTATTTGTTGATGACATAGTTTGCTCTATAATGCTTTTGAAGTGGATTGAAATGTATTGTTACATTAGAAATGCATTGTTCATAATGTTGTAGCTGTTGGAGACCATCCTGTTTAGTGGAGGAAGTAGAAAAGCAAACAAGAAGAAAAGACTAGCAGCTAACATAAAGGGAAATCCCAAAGTCTTCTAAAGACCTATAAATAGTAAGAGAGTGGCTAATGGAGTAGTGGGACTCATCTGACACCAAAAAGGTGATTTGCAATTGGAGGCATGGGGCATGGCTGTGATACTAAATACATACTTTGCATCCCTCTTTACAAAAGAGGTTACCCAGTATGACGGTACTGTGCTTTTAAGAGGTATATTTTGACCTGGCTTTTCTTTGTATGAAGAAAGGTTAAGACAGTGGTGATGAGCTGTCTATTTAAATCCAATAAAGTAAACAGCTTATGAGACCTGAGGTTTTTAAAAATTGGAACAATGGAAGCAGCTTCAATGTTATCAACCAGTGGAAGCATCCAGAGGAAAAAAAAATGACCGAAGCAATATGCTGGCCAGTAAAATAATCTTAAGGATCATCTCAACAAAAGATCCTGGTGCCAAAGGTCAAAGGAAAACTGAAATATTACGGCCAGTGTCGGCTGTATTTTTACCTTCACTTACTTCAAGAATTCTTGGTTGCGTCTCATCTGGCCATGGTGTCTTGTTAAGCTTAAGTGCCAACCATCTATCCAAGACTTGTTCCTTATTAATTTTGATTCCCACTAGTGACAGAAAAAAAATCTATCACCATGGCCTGGTGTTACAGACCAGACCAAACCCCCTCAAAACATATTAAGAAGATAGCCTAAAATTTTCAAGGTCCCACAGAACTGGATTTTGAGATTTAGTTTTTCAGTAACAGTTGCTGGGATTGGAAGCTGCAGTCTATCTCTCCCTGCTACTGAGTTTTCGTTTGATGTTTTTCCTCCTGGACTAGAGAGTTACATGTGAGGCAATTTATTTTACTGAATTTACCTTTGCCAAGGGTGTGTTTTATGAGATGTTGCTTTTGGAACAATTACTATTTAGGAATTGAATAATCTATCATCCTGTTAAGTCTTCCAATAGAGTCGTTATTTCTTTTTTTTCTGTTTTAACTATAGTGTATGAATAAAGTGTGTATTTCTTCAAATCTGGTAGTTTGACCAATCAAATTGCATCCGGAATGCAATGCCTGTCACTTGCCTTTAAAATAAGAAAATTTTAGGTTCTAGGCTATCTTCTTAATATGTTTTGAGGGGGTTTGGTCTGGTCTGTAACACCAGGCCATGGTGATAGGAAAAAAATCTGTCACTAGTGGGGATCAAAATTAATAAGGAACAAGTCTTGGATAGGTGGTTGGCACTTAAGCTTAACAAGGCACCATGGCCAGATGAGACGCATCCAAGAATTCTTGAAGTAAGTGAAGGTAAAAAATACAGCCAACACTGGCTGTAATATTTCAGTTTTCCTTTGACCTTTGGTACCAGGATCTTTTGTTGAGATGATCCTTAAGATTATTTTACTGGCCAGCATGTTGCTTCGGTCATCTTTTTTTTTCTGGATGCTTCCACTGGTTGATAACAGATGTAAGGTAGTTGGTTCACTTAGTAAAAGTCTCTTGACTATCGTTAAAGCTCACAGTTTATAGCAACTGTTGCAGGAAAGATAAACATTTTGTTCAGTTCATTAAACTACAACAAATAGCTGGTGGTGCTGGAGAAACTACGTAGCTCTGCAAGCCTCTGCAGAGAGAAGAGTAGTTGAAATTACCACCATTTCCCAACACATTTAGTTCAGACGAAGGGTTGCTGGATCTGTAACATTAATAGTAATGTTACAAGACCAGTGATCCTTCGTCAGAACTGAAAGCATCTGGGAAATGGTGGTAAAGTCAACTACTCTTTTCTCTCCACACTTGCTTCCAGACCTGCTGAGTTTATTCAGCATTCTGTTTTTGTTTCTTCAGTTTACTGTGAGTTTTGACTGCACAGAACAGACAAATTGCCCTGGAACTGGTGAAGAATTGAACACTTCCCCTTCTGTGTAACTTGTTTTCAGTTCAACTGTTCATTTAACTGAGAACCAATAAGTCAGTTGGTGGTAGGCAAAAAGTCTCTGTCATTGATAACTCATTAGTTCAAAAACAAATCGACTCTTAGCTCGCAAAGACAACATCTGTACACCCCCTTGGATCCAAATTGTCTGCAAATCAAACTTCAATTAATGTTTGTCCAAACATTTGCCTACATAATGCATCACATGGGTCTCCGGTTACTTGCTTTTCAAATATACTGATACTCTTTCAAACACTGATTTTTTTTTTTTATAAAAGACAAATTTTCTCATCCAGTCCACATTTTCTTAAAAAAAAACAAAGTTAAAAAACACAATCCTTAGCAACTGCCAATTAGTGACTGAAAACGAAAAGCTTCACCAAAAAGTGGCTTAACCAGCTAGGGAAGATTTAGTGTATTTTTCCAAGTTTGGGGAATGGTAAATTACAAAAGGTTTTGGAGTAGATCTGTAGCTCGGGTTGTGGGTGTTGAGGTTGGTTGGCTCACCGAGCTGGCTTGTTGTTTTGCAGATGTTTCATTACCATGCTTGGTAACATCCTCAGTGCAGCCTCTGATGAAGTGTCAGTGTGTTTTCCTGCCTGGTTTTTAAACTCTGTGGTCCGTTGAGATGGATTGCCTCACTTCTGGTTTTCCTTCGTAGTGGAATGTATAAGGGGTCGAGTTCAATATGTTTATTCATAGCGTGTTTCGTGGAGTGCCAGGCTTCCAGGAATTCTCGTGCTTGTCTCTGCCT
>NC_063343.1:36813930-36881453 GCF_021869965.1 Rhincodon typus | reverse complement strand
ATTACTTTTCCATCTTACCTTTGCTATTTTTTTTGGATAATTGAATTTGCATTTATAACTATAATCGTCAATGCTCTAACTTTTCTATAATTTTCATCTATTTTTCCTTTGCAGTGTTTGCTGATCGGACTGCTAGATCAATGTAAAATTGATTAAAATGTGGAGCTGGAGGAGCACAGCAGGTCTGATTTTCCTGCTCCTCAGCCGTTGTCTGACCTGCTGTGCTCCTCCAGCTCCACGTTTTATCGACTCTAACTTCCAGCATCTGTAGACCTTGCTATCTGCAGATCAATACAAAGTGTGTTTGTTTGTATCATTTCACATTTTAACTCATTAACTCCAGAACTTTGACATTGTTTAATTATAATAACTACCATTTTCTCCATCAGCTCCCTCCCCAAAAACAAATTATACTGACCTATATTTAATTAACATAGATGCAGCCATGCTTGATGTGTTGATTTTCAGTTTTAATTAGCTACTGTGGTTCCTCGGCTTTTGTAATATGGCAAAGGTAATGTAGTTAGGGGAGGTGATCGTCTAGTGCTATTATCACTAGACTATTAATCTAGAGAGACCAAGGTAATGTTCTGGGGACCTGGGTTCAAATCCCAGATGGTGAGTGGTTACCTGGCCATGGGGTGAGGGGATTTGAAATACAAAATAAAAAGATGGTTTGATTGAGATATTCAGAGCTGGGATGCATGGAAATTGACTCCAGCACTCCTGTGTGCTGCATGGTTTTCTTCAGCCTGATCTATTAATAGCTTTTTGTTATATTTACTTTCAATATTTGGAGCTCAGTGAACTTCACAGAAGCAGCCTTTCAAATGTCTTCAGTGTATCCAGCTTGAGAATTCTAAGATGTTCATTTTTATCACACATTTGCACTGTTCACCAGTTTTTCATGCTTACTCAGGATTCTGTGTATGATGTCATTAAATATTTTGGAAGAGGAATCGAGTTTTATGTAGGTGACTGTTGGGTCATCACGTCAAATTTGGTTCCATTCAATAGTGTCATGATGTCATGTTGACAGCACCACGGATTGCAATAGTTCCAGAATCTTGAAAGCATTCATTGTTTTCTTTTATATTAGATGTGTGAACGTAATATTGTTTTGAAGTTTAGAGTTTTAAAATTCTTAATTACACTTAGTTACTAACCTGGTGTTGCTCTGAAATTAGATTGCATGATACAATTTTATTTGTTTGAAAAGTGGGGAATTTGCTTAGTGAAATGGAAGATATATGCTAACAATTGTTTTAGAAGTTCAAATCCTTTTTATGACTTATTCATACTGTTCTGTAGTAAAATGGATGCCAGTTGTCAAATTAAATTGCTTTGAATTAATTGATGCATTTTGTTACTGTAGTGAATTCTATGAACCAAATGCACTGATGATGCATGATGAAGGAGCAATCATTGTTGGCCTGCTGGTGGGCCTTACAGTTATTGATGCAAATCTTTGTTTAAAAGGAGAAGACTTGGATTCTCAGGTAATAATTGATATTCTGTACTAGTTTTTTTTAAAACCCTGCTTTTGTTGCAGAAATGTTCTGGAATTTGCTTGCTGTTTATTTTAAGAATTGCTGCTTCTCGAAGAGTTTATATATCTGCTTTATTTGAAAGATTCTGTGTGTCAAAGTCTTGTCTCCATATTCCTGTTTCTTTATACAGAAAAACAAACAATATTAGATCTTTTCTGTTCTCTGTCGCAAAACATGATAATTAGCACTGTTTATTGTTAACTTTCTGATCACTTGCCCCTTTAAGAAATACCAGCATTTAAATAACACATTCTTTAAAATTCATTTGGTATATTCAGAATGTGAGAAATATAGGGATTTCAGTGTAGGTTTTTTTAAAATATAGTCGTTGAATAAGTTCAAGTTCACTTGCATTTAAATGACCTGTTGAACAAATCTGTCAGTTATCAAGATTAAAATGGTAAAGGCTAGAAATACGCAACAGGTCAGACAACATTTGTGGACAAAGTAACAAGTTAACTTTTCAGATCAGTGACCTCTTATCAGAACAATTGTTCAGGGATGTTATTAGCCACCTATGGAGCAGGTGCTACTTGAACCTAGGTTTCCTTGATCAGACCTAGGGATACCACCACTGTTCCACAAGAGCCCTCACTGGATCTGCATTACTTCTTCTTTTCTTTTTTTAAATAGCAAGAAGCGCTTTCACGCTCTGAGTAACCTTCCCACACCCAAATCACTGACAGTTTTTGTGTTCATGTTTTAAGACTACTAACTATGACCAGTAATCACCAGTGTAACCAATTTAATATTTACAAGCAAAGCCCAATATGGGCAATACAAACTATTGAAAGTGAGGGGGAGTTGGGGAGACAGGGAAGGGGCTAATTCAAAATGGAGTTGGTGGGGGAAATAAAGCACTGTATCCCCCACAGTGCCTAGCTCTCCCTGAAGGCATCTAGAGCATTGATGGACATGCTCCCTTTCCAAGGATACTTGATGTGAACATCACCACTTGGGCCTTCTTTACAAAGGGCTTAGGTGATGAATTCCAGCCGGACAGGCCATTGCCTACTACCAAGAGACCTCATGCTCCATGAACTCCACAGAGAGATTGATTTAATGTTAACGCCTTTAAGGGTCCATAGGGAAATCTTTTCAGACGTTGCCGGAGCCACTGAGCATTTCGGCATTTTCTGTTTTCAGATTTCCAACATCTACACAGTTTTGCTAGTATTAGTTAAGTGTTTTAAGATGGAGAGATTCATTTGAATGTTTTAATTTTGTGTTAAATTTATATTTCTTTCAAATGAACGTACTGAGAATGACTAACACTGACTGTAAATATCCAAAGGAAAAACTAGCTGATAATCTTTGGCCATGCTTTCCATTATTGTAAAGTAGTCCTGACATATGATTATGGATATATGTATGAGTCATGTAGTAAGTCGTTATAGTTTTCTTTGTGAGAACTATATTAATAGTTGACTATCCTAGTTTCACTGAATCGCATTTCTAATCTTGTACCTCAATGGAATTTGACTGCACTTTTTTTAATTTTCCATTTGAAATTTAATGAAGGGAAACTTGAAGTAGGAAGAATGAAGAGTGGCAATATTAAACAGAGCATGGTGATGGAGGATTGCTTTTTGGACTGGAGGCCTGTCACCACTGGTGTTTAAGGGTGGCACAGTGGCTCAGTGGTTGGCACTGCTGCCTCACTGCACCAGGGACTCCGGTTCAATTCCAGCCTCTGGCGACTGTCTGTGTGGAGTTTACGCATTGTCACTGTGTGTGGATTTCCTCCAGGTGCTCCAGTTTCCTCCCGGAGTCCAAATATGTGAGGGTTAGGTGGATTGGCCAAGTTAAATTGCCTATTGTGTCCAAGGATGTGTGAGTTAGGTGAGCTAGCCATGGGAAATGCAGGGTTACAGGGATTGTGGGGGGTAAGCCTGGGTGGGATGTTCGGTGGGGACTTGTTAGGCTGAATGGCCTGTTTCCGCACTGTAGGGATTCTATAATTCTGATTCCACAGGAATTGGTTCTGGGTCCTCTTTCATTTGTAATTTATACTGTGTAAATGATTTGGATGAGAATATGAAGGCATGGTTAGTAAGTTTGTAGATGACACCAAAATTGGTGGCATAGTAGACGGTGAAGAAGGTTTTCTAAGATTACAAAGGGATCAAGATCAAGTGTGTCAATGGGCTGAAAAATGGCAGATGGAGTTCGGTCTGTGGGGTGTTGCATTTTGGTACAACAAAGAAGGGTAGGGCTTATACAATGAATGGTAGGGCCTTGGGTAGTGTTGTAGAACAGAGGGACCTAGGGGTTCAGGTACATAATTCTTTGAAGTTTCCCTCAGATATAGGCAGGGTGGTTAAAAAGGCAATTGGCAAGCTTGCCTTCATTGCTCAGTCCTTTTGAGTATAGGGAAGTCCTATTGAGGTTGTACATAACACTGGTGAGGTCTCTTCTGGAATACTGTGTCCAGTTCTGGTTGCCCGGTTATATAAAAGAATTATTTAAGCTAGAGAGAGTTCAAAAGAGACTTACCAGGATGTTGCCAGGTATGGAAGGTTTGCGTTACAAAGAAAGGCTGGATAGGCTGGGACTCTTTTCACTGGAATGTAGGAGGTTGAGAAGTGACCTTATAGAAATTGATAAAGTAATGAGGGGCATGGATGGGGTTAACGGTAGTTGTCTTTTCCCTAGGATGGAGGACTTCAAGACTAGGGGGCAATTTTTTTTTTTTTTTTTTTTTTTGAGGAGTGAGATTTTAGAAATGACGTATGGGACATTTTTTGTTGTTTTTTGGAGAGGGTGGTTGGTGTGTGGAATGAACTTCCTGAGAGAAGTAGTGGATGTGGGTACCACTACGTTTAAAAGACATTTGGATAAGTACATGAATAGGAAAGGTTTGGAAGGATATGGGCCAGGAGCAGGCAGGTGAGACTAGTTTAGTTTGGGATTATGTTCCGAATGGACTGGTTGGACCAAAAGCTCTGATTCTGTGCTGTATGACTCTGTAAGCCAAAGGCCCAAATCTAAAGAAGGTGCAGCAACAAGGCAACCTGCTGGCACATGTGCTCAAATCATTTGAAGGTGCCAAAACATGTTGAGAAAGTAGTGAATAAAGCTTATGGGATCCTGGGCTTTATCAATAGAGGCATGGAGAACATAAACAAAGAAGATGTAGCAAACCTGTATGAAACCCTTTTCAAAAAATAATAAATCCTTTTTCTTCTGTAGTTTTGTGTGCTATTCTGGAAAGATGTGAAGGTATTGGAGATGGTGCAAAAAAGATTCAATAGAATAGTTCCAAGAATGTGAGACTTCCACCATGTGGATTGATTAGAGAAACTGTGCTGTTCCTGTTAGAGAAGAGAAACTTGAGATGATTTGATAGAGACTTTAAACATCATGGGTGTCGGGAGAAAGAAAGACACTGCTCCCATTGCTGGAAGGGTAGAGAAGTAAAGCATACTAATTTGCAAATTATGACACAGTATAAAGCTTTTTATAATGTAGGGAGTGGTTAGGTCCTGGAATGCGTTGCCTGAGTGTGGTTGATGCAGATTCAATCCAAGCTTTCAAAAGAGGATTGAACTGATTGTTTGAAGTGAAAATGCTCTCAATGCTTGAAGAAAAGAGGTGGAATAAGTTGAGTTTCTCTCCCAGCAAGCTAGCACAGACATAATGGGCTGAATGGCCTTATTGTATGCTATAAATATTTCATGATTCTGGTGGGTCCACTGCAGCATGTGTACTTGACTGCGTAATTCGTAAGGAGAGTCTCCACCTGCAACATTTAATATGGAACTTTGAATATTTCTTTCTGCATGTTTAAGAACTCCGTTTTTGGAAAAGGTTAAATGCACAGAATCTAAGTTGTAGTTTCCCTCACACCACTAGTAAAGGTAATAGCATTACAGAAAGCATCCTTTAAAAGCTGAGAATCCTTGACAGTGTTTTCTATTGTTACTGTAATCTTCCTGAAGCGTTACGAAGATGAATATATGTCGGAGTGGTGTCTCGTAAGTCACTCTGGCTTCCTTCCTGAGAAGCTATGGGCCAGATACGCCGTGCCCCTTTTTTTTTTTTTTCCCCCCCAAAGGAGAGCACATTACATTTCACAGGAATTTCCAGTCTTGGCTCTTTCAGAAATGCAATTCTCTACATCCCTTCTGACAGTTCTCTTGTCACAAAGAACTGTTTGGAAAAGGCAAACTATATACCCCATTTTCACTGCAGTCAGCTGCCATATTCTGAAATTAAAGATCCAGAATCATGGACTGCCATTTTGACCGCTGCTGTCAAAAATAAGCAAATGAGGTAAGTGAAGATAGGATGCCAAGCAAGTATGGTGCCAGGTGTGTAGGGTGTAAGATGGCAAGAGGCCAAGTAAGTGATGGGCAGTATTTAGTGTAGTTCAGGATGGGTGAGAGAAATCATGTCAGAAGGCAGCTCAACATGGCAGGTGGTGGAGGGGAATGCCTAGGGTTGGTGTGGAGACAGATGGGGTATGGAACGGGGTAAGGAAAGGCCAACTCCTGGTATGAAAGGGAGAATGGGTCTGGAACAAGGGAAAGTAGGGAGCCGTGTAATGGTGGTAGTGTAAGTGTCTGGATGCGATGTGTATTTGGAGGTGTATGAGGGAACGTGGAGTCGATTGAATACTCTCTCGGATGTTGGATTATGTATTTAATAGTCTAACTTTTCCTGAGTAAATTGATCCATTTTTCATCAGAACCTGTCAAATTCTGACCTATATGGATACTTTTGGAGGATTCCAGGTGTAGGGGAATGACCAACAGAATCTTCAATTTCTGAGGAGATTCCTTTTTGAAGTCTGATAATGGGGATTTCACAGGATCTCCGTATACAACTCTCATCTTTGCTTCAATAATACCTTTCTGATTATTTGGATCTAAAATTTGGATCTATATTGATCATTGAGATTTGCAGTTTCACCTTTACCACTCCTGATGTTGCACCTGAATGGAATTTAACACCCTTGCGCCTGTTAAATGAACTGCTCTAAATGTGGTTAAAGATGGCTATGTATGCTGTTGACAGACGATCAGTTCACTGATCACATCCAGTGCAATTATTAGTCAAATCAATTTTAACAGCAAACTCATTAGTTTTTACATGTTCAATATGTTTAAAGCAGGTTAGTATTTTAGTTTGTTTAGAAATCTCAAACCTTAATTTCTGTTCCTACAATTCTATTGCAGAGTACTTAGGTGTATATGACACCGTCTAGAATATTTTACAGATCTGTCTAAATCCATTGTCAGTTATATAATTATGTAAGGAATTTGCATAAGTACAATCCTGGTGACTGCTTTTCCATGACTTTTTAAAAAAATCCAATAATATATCAGAAGTTAATGGAAATGCACAGCAGCCAGGGACTGCTTTAATGGCACTTGCTCACTGCTTGAGTTCAAATTGAATGCACCTCTAATCACTGCAGTTCCTGGTCTCCCACCTTCCCCTCTCCTTCCTCCTCCAAAGAAGTAAATGAGAGATTCATTGCTGAAAACCATAACACCAATGTGCCTATCGCTCTGAAAGAGGCAGTGTATTCAGAAGCTTTGCAAACAGGTAGTTTATTACTGTTTGAGTAAGATGAAGGTTAACTGCCATCATATTAAATGGGTGGCCAGCCTTTTACTCCTTTTGTGTTTTTATCTCTCTTGCTGACTGGAGAGATTTTTGTTTGTGCAGACCCCCTGGGCGCTACATACCTCTGTTTCAGAATTAGTACTTTAAAAGTTATGGTTAAAAATATTTTAGATTCAGACCAAAAAGAAAGACTTTTGTAAAGAAACCACTGAGCTCAATTTGGTTTTCTGTTTACACAAGTTCATTCTAATAGATTTATCGATTTTGACTTTCAGGTTGGGGTGATTGACTTCTCACTGTATCTTAAAGATGGAACTCAGGATCACGCTGACTGCAGACAGTGAGTAGTCAAATCCACTGGTGTGTAAATTTTTAAAATGGTGGATTTTTGTATTTTTACAAGTTGTAATAAAATTGTTGTCCCTTGTGTACCTCCACAGTTGTGCATATTAATAACCAAATTTGAGAAGGAGCTATTTCAAAAGTGATACTTCCTTTTGTGCTGCAAAACGGCATTTACCAATGCAGACTTGACTAGCTCACTTTAGTTTTATTTTCTGTTTTCGTTGACTTTTTTTCCCAATCAACCTAGAATCTAGATCTAGAATTAAGGATTTTAATGTTCAACTTTTAACTATATTTCCTTATTTTTCTACTTTGTACCAAGGTACGTTTTTACCTAAGATGGCATCAGGAATGGCAGTATTGTATACTTCTCACTGTACTCCTGTATCCCTGTGCTTGAATACACGTGACAATAAAATCTAATTCTAATCCAATATTTGATCTAGCACGTGTTATTAACAAGCCTATTCTATGTTGACTGGTCTGCGGACTATTACATGTAACTAAAATATTTTACTTAACTTTTTCTCCACTTCACGCCTATCTTCCAGAAGGTAATGGTCACTTTTTACTAGAGTAGGATTGTATAAAAGATTGTGCCGATATGTCGTGAGGATCACCTGGTTTGATGGACAAGACCATAGTTTTGTGATTTCCTTTCTGCTACCCCAAAAACAGAAAATCTGAGAGTCAATTGACAGTGTTCCAAATATGTTGTGGTGTAACAGTGACATCAGTAGATGTATGCTAGAGTCTGAGAAGTGAGCAAGAACAATCCGTACCAGAGAGATGCACTATCACTACATATGTATTTTAGTGTAGCTGAATAGAGTTTGGCAGAAACCTATCAGAATCAGAGAGTAGTCATCCTTGGGTAGGGGAAGCTTTCCTAATATATACCAGGCCACAGTTCACCCAAAAAGGGGACCAAACTATAAACTAATGTGGCACTGGTGACAACCTCAATTTAACAATGCCATCACTTTGTTTGTTTGTTTGTTTGTTTGTTTTTGTTGATTCCAATCAAAGGACAACTTCAAAGAAAAAATTAAGACCGTTATTGTGGTGAGAGGCAATCTGAGAATCAGTCACAATGTCCACCTCAGTTGAGTAGTCACTGTTTCTTCCATAGCAGTTTGAGAACTTCACAGGTACAGACAGCACTGTTCAGAGTTATGGAAAGGACAGTTCCAGAGGTATTGAACAACATTAGGTTTGCATACCAAAGAGCAGAAGAACCAGGTTAGTATGTTCCTGTATGCAGAAAGGACCTCGGCAGATATGAGCAGAAGAATCCTCTGTAGATTTTGAAGACGTCCTAAAACATTTTATGCTATTACAGGCCACTGGTGTAGCTTGCTGGAAATCAAACCCTGCTCTTTCCAGAGTTGTAACAAAGGTGAACATGTTTGATTATCACAAAATTACCCAGTTTTACCTAACTGCCTAATTTAGATTGAAAGTAAATATGCCATCAGGTTTCTGTACTTAATCAGAACAAAACTGTTTATTGCAAACAAATTATCTTTAACTGGTGACAAAAATGAATTACCAATGAAAACACACAAACTACCCTTTCTTAAATACCCACATATACAGACAGATATAACAAAGGTATGGATTTTGAGTGTTTTTAAAAGAAAAGCAGGCAATAGTGCCAATCTGGAGTACAGGATTCCATTAGTTATTTTAGCTTGACATCTTCCTGTTTTCTTCAATCCCTTTTCAGTCTTTTGGCACAAACAACCTTGTGTTGTCAGCAATGTTGTCTTCCAGTCACTGGTTGAGAATTGATCCTTTCAATAACCATGAAGACTTTTTTTCACCATCCTTTGACAGGGTGTGCAGAGAGAGGAGTTAGAGGAAAAAGTGGGTGAGAACAGCTTGCAGGATCTGGCTATTCTGGGCCATCTTATAAACCGGATTGAGAGAGAGCTTTATCTTGATGCTTTCCCTTCAGACCTTTCTCTGCTCTGTTACTTAAGCACAGTCTCATCAACTGGATATCAACCAATCCAGTTACTGTTGTTGAGCATTCTTGCAACCACACTAACTGGTCAGTGGAAAAGCCAACCAAGCCAGCGTCTCTGGGCAAAATTGCATCGAACACAGACAATTTGTCTGGCTTCGATATCCCCCGAACTGTAACATAATTTCTCAGGCACTTGTTGGCTTTGCAAGCTGCAAATGATTCTAGTAAAATAATTACAAAAGTGGTAGCTATTCTGCTTCACAGCCCAAAAATAAAGAACATTAAGAAGATGTGGTCCTCACAATGTTTACTTGGGCCTCAGCTGGAACTTCCATGATTAAGCGAGTATGATGGCAGTCCTAAAGGCCAGGGAGAGTCTGTCAAATCATCCTTCATTGGAAGGTTAGCCATAAAACTTTAGCTAGTACAGCAGTACCGATAGCATTTGGCTCTGACTTTTTCAATGCAATGCATTGAAAAATAAAAAACTCAATGAAAAGCTTTTGGACTTTGCAGACAAAAGACAACCTTGTACTTGTGCAAGTGGCTCAATACAATGTGAGACCAAACTGAGGATGCAAAATCGGGTCATACTCTGGAAATATCAAAATTTTTGGTTGTAACTTTGTTGGGCAGGTCCACAAATGACAGCCCCACCCATTCAAAAGACTGACAAAATGAGCAAAGAGTGGAAAATTCTGCAGCAGCCATTTTAAAATGTTCACATTGTGGAACCAGAATGCACTGCGAAAGACAAGATTGGCTAAAGGAGTGTTCAAAAATCAACAGTCTATTATTGATTTTACTATTTATTGACCTGCAGGGACTCCGAACTCACTAATATCCTGGATCAGAAACATTATGTGGAAGAACTCAACAGACACTTGAGGTGAACCATCAAAAATCTTTATTGTTCTACATGCTTGCTGTACCAAATTTTTATTTTGTGTTAATTTCAGCAAGTGTACTCTATGGTCCCTCTAGATTTTTATTTTTAAAAAATGATTAAATTTGAATACCATTTTTGAAATTTCATTGCAGTGCACTAACAGTCACCTGTTAGTAACTAATCATTTGCATTTCACCTCTTGACTTGGTCTGGGTATGTTGATGTCTTGCATCAACTAAAAATAACATCAGCTGATTTTTTTGTTTCTGAAACAGTGGTACAGTTTCTGATCTACAGACAAAACTGGATTCATTGGAAAAAACTAATGCAAAACTAATGGAAGAGGTAAATAGTAATGATCAGGTCTTTTTCTGGTGTTGAAAATATGTTATCTTAAGTGTGTGGTCTGATTCTGTGCTTGTTTTGATTATTTTTGCAGCTTGCAGCAGCAAATGATAGAATTCAGTCTCTTCAGGAGGAGCAGAATCAATTGAAGCAAGAAAATTCATCGATCCTTGAAACAAGTGAACGTCGAGTAGAGGTTGGTCAAAAGAGCTATTGCAATATTCTGAGATGTGCTAAACTGGCTTTCAGTAGCCCTTTATCTGCTGTAGAAAGAATTGAGGTCATTTAATTATATTTTCTCTTAAGACTGAATAAACCTTAATTTGATCTGGTATGGGTTAATCAGAGATGTAGCATTGATTTGTTAAAGGCAAATCCTATCTGACCATCTTGGTTTATTTTGGGTTAATACAGAAGATTGGTGATGCAGAGGGATGTGTGCGTATATCTGTATCTGCAGTTTTTAAAAGGCATTGTCAAATAAATTGTTCTAATTTCATAAATAACCTGGTTAGGTCTCAGCTGGAGTATTATGGACAATTCAGGCACCACATTCTCAGGAAAGAAATAAAACTCCTGGAAAAGGTTAAGCGGAGGTGCACTGCAATGTTACCAGAATGACGGAGGTCACTTGTGAGTAGAAGTTGGAAAAGTCCTCCTTGCAACAAATATAGTTAGGAGGTGACCTAACACAAGTTTTCAGTCCAGATTTTGATAAGACTAAATAATGCCTGTTCTTTTGCTGTCTTGCTCCAGTTGTTATTGATTCATTCAGTGTCAACTTTAGGTCTTTTGTAAATAATTTTACACAAACTTTTTAAAAAAATTTTTCAAAGTTGTCGGACTGTTGAGGTAATAATAGCAAGTTAGGTGGTGGTTTTTGATTGGCACAAACGCAGTAGGCCACAGGCCTTTTTCTGTGTTGTAGATTTCTCTGATGGCACTTAATGAGGATCTTGCAGGGTTATGAACAAAATGTGGTACCAAGCATGACTGCTCTGTCAAAGTATTGGTACAAGCACAACAGGCTAATCTCCTTCTATGCTGTAAGTTCCCAAAACATGAAGCTTTAATGCGTTACACTCAGCAGAAATCTTATTTGGCAAATAATTTTTTTCATCAACTAGCATGTTGGTTTCAATCCAAGAACATGTTTTATTTGACTTGACCAATTTGAAATGCACTTTTCGTAATGACTATCATTAGATTTTAGTTTTGGTTTCCATTCAGGCAGGACAATTATCCTCTTCAGCCCTGGGCTAAAAGGAGGACAAGGCACTGATTATCTGAACATGTGAAAGGTTAATTCAGCTATGAAAGTAGGGATGGGCTCAGTTTTGATTAAATACTGAATACACTACTGGTTTCCTAAATGGCTCCTTGAGTTCAATTTAAACAATAATTTTGCATGAATTGACATGTTTACAAGTACAAGAGAGGACAGTTTTAATGTTTAGAAAATACCTTTGCCTTTTTCAAGAAAATCTCAAGGAAACACAACTTTTTAAGAAGTGCTAATCTTGCAATACCGTCCTAACGAGAAGATCCAAGATACATTTCTTGTTTGAGTTCACGTGATTTGGCTTAACTCAGCAGTCGTGGAGCTTCCCTGCTATCTTCTGAATAAGGGCATTTATAAGCCAAGCTGACCAAATGATCCATTTGTTTCCCACTAAGTTAACTGATGTCGTCAAGCTGCTATGTGGGGAAATATTGTGGTTCCCTCCTGATTTGAGGGAAATGTGAAAAGGTTAGGTAGATTTCACTTTAATTTGTACCTTGTTGCAAAATGTGTATCGCCTATTTGGGATAAAGGAACAGCTGCACTCAGTTGCACTGCTCTCCAGATGCTTTTACATTAGCTACAATTTACGGAATAGTTAGCTTTTTGAGCAATGCCAGCATCCAGTCAATAATTGTCCAGGTCATTAGCTACCATGCATTTAATTTGTTTTCTGGCATATTTTAGTGTCTCACTAGCCCTTAAGGATCATCCAGCATAGAAAGAGACCATCTAGCAGAGTGTTGGAAGAGCCTTTGTGAGTTACTGCAGTGTATCTTGCAGGTGCTGCTACTGTAAAGTAGTGAAGGGAGTGAATGTTGAAGATGGTAGCTGGGGTACCAATCAAGCAGATTGCTTTTTTTCGGGATGGTTGAGTTGCTTGAGTATTGTTGGGACTGGACTCATCCAGACAATTGGAGAATATTCAGTTAAACTCCTGACTTGTGTCTTTGTAGATAGTGGATGGGCATAGGGAGTTAGAAGATGAATACACTCTCTAGATTTCCTAGTCTCTGACCTGCTGTTTATTATAATATTCATATGGCTGGTTTAGTTCAGGTCAGTGGCAACCCCAAGGATATTAATAATGAAGAACCCCATGATGGTAATGCCATAGAAAATCAAGGAAAGAGGGTGAGATTCTCTGTCATTGCAAATGATCATTGCCTGGTACTTGTGTGGCATAGATGTTATGTGCCACTTTGCAGTTTTAGTCTGAATACTGCATATGGACATGGGCTGCTTCAGTAACTGAGGCTTGGTGATGTTTGCTGTACAGATGTGTGACTGTACTATGATGCAGGAACATAATTGAAACAGCTGAAGATGATTAGACCCAGGACATTGCTCTTGTGGTGCAGTAGTTTCCCTACTTCTGAGCCAGGAGGCCTGATTCTGTGCTTCAGACACAATTTGGGGTTGAGCTATAAGGAGAGGCTGGGGCTATTTTCCCAGACCGTCGCAGACTAGGGGTGATCTTCGAGGTTTATAAAATCATGAGGGGCGTGGATCGGATAAATATGCAAGGTCTTTTTCCTGGGGTGGGGTGGGGGGAGTCCAAAATTAGAAGGCGTAGGTTTAAGGTGAGGGGGGAAAGATATAAAAGGGACCTAAGGAGTGACTTTTTCACTTGGGCTGGTGCGTGTATGGAATGAGCTGCCAGAGGAAGTGCTGGAAGCTGGTACAATTACAACATTTAAAAGGCATCTGGATAGGTATATGAATAGGAAGGGTTTAGAGGGATATGGGCCAAATGCTGGCAAATGGACTAGATTTTATATAGGATATCTGGTCAGCATCTGTTTCCATGCTGTATATCTGTACAACTCTTAACTGATTGAAAATATCTATATTGAGGAACACCTTTGCTAATGTCCTTTTGACAAAGTGTTGAGAGCTTCTCCTAATTCCCTTGGTGCCAAACACACTCAAATGCTGCCTTGAAGTCAAAGGCTGTCACTCTCTCCACCTCCCCTCTGGAGTTCAATGCTTTTGCCCATGTTTGGACCAAACCTGTAATGAGGACAGGAGCTGAGTGGCCCTGGTACCCAAACTGATGATCACCAGGTTATTATTGAAAAGTGCTGCTTGATAGCCCTGTCAGTGACCCAGTTCATCACTTGGAGTACTGTTTTCATTGACTGTTTGTTTGAAAAGCCATCACATTAGTCCACGTTATCCTCTTTCCCCAGGCCCTTAAGTTTCCTTCCTTTTCAGGAAGGATATTATTAAACTGGACAGGGTTCAGAAAAAAATTACCGGGACGCTGCCTGCAATGAAGGGTTTGAGTTATTATAATAGGCTGGGACATATTTCATTGGCACATAGGAAGTTGAGGGGGTGACCTTTATAGAGGCTTATAAAATTGAGGGACATAGGTAAGGTGAATAGCAAGGGTCTTTTCCCTAAGGTGGGGAAATTCAAACCTAGCGGTGAGAGCAGAAAGTTTTTAAAAAGGATGAGGGGCGCCTTTTTGTTTTTTAGAAAGCGTGGTTCATGTGTGGAATGAACTACCAGAGGAAGTGGTGGATGCTGGTACAGTTACAATGTTTAAAAGACATTTGGATAAGTACATGAATGGGAAAAGTCAGGAGGGATATGGGGCAAATGCAGCAAGTGAGACTAATTTAGTTTGGGAACATAGCTGACATGGACTAGTTGGACCAAAGGGTCTGTTTCCATGCTGTGTGACGCTGATTCTATGACTATATGTCTGATATCCTTGTAAAAATTACTTTGCGAGTAATCTTTCACACAGTACCTCCTAGATCAGCAAAATTTTCTGGATAAACAAGCTCTTCTCTCCTTTTCTAACTATGACCACTTACTGAAATTGCAATCTGTTTTCATCGTTTTTGAATACTTTCCAATGTTTTTATCAGGTGAGCAGACAAGATTCTGAAGTAGAACTGGAAACGTACAAACAAACTCGTCAAGGTCTAGATGAAATGTACAATGAAGTCTGGAAACAACTGAAAGAAGAGAGAAAAATTCGCGTGGTAAATATAAAGGATAATTGTGCTCCGTTTTTGAAGTAGCTTAAAGAAACAGTAACTATACAAATTTTTCACAACTTTTATGTTTGATAACTTTTTAGTTCGTGTATTTCAATTCTGACTTAAAATTCTGAAGATTACCTGGATTTAACACTGAACCTTTCTGTAGATATGTTCATTTTTGATTCTGTCAATTCCTAAATCCATTCTATAGTGGCCCCTGAAGAAAAATCTAGTACAGCCAAGCTCTCATTTAACTTTTCAAACCTATATTGTCACTTGTTTGCACCTTTTGAATTCAGTTTTGATGATTGAAGGGGTGTATGTAATTTCTACTCAGGAACTGGAGAAAGAATTAGAACTACAGATGAGCTTGAAACAAGAAATGGAAATAGCCATGAAGCTACTGGAGAAGGATACACATGAGAAGCAAGATACGCTAGTAGCACTCCGACAACAGTTGGAAGAAGTCAAGGCTATCAATTTGCAGATGTTTCAGAAAGCTAAGGTGAAGCAATAAGTGAGAAGGGGCTATCCTTGGTCCTTAAGCAAAGGCAGTGATATTAGAGGGTACAAATTATGGGATATAATTAATTATATTGCTTCGTTTCTGTTACGATCAAAACAACCATAGTCTAGAATCATAGGAATTTGTCGTCTTTGTCTTTTGCTCTTTGCTACCCTACCACTCGCCATGATATCCATTTTAAATTAATGACTTGTTTCCTTTTGCAATTGGAAGAAGCAGTATTTACTCATTAGTTACATTTGTATATTAGTGTTCTGAGAACGCTTCATGTTTAATATCTGTTGGAATTTTATGAAGTAGTAGTTGTGGCAGCTCAAGTGTCTGTTCACAACAGTTTTTTTTAAAATCCTTGATAAATCTATATGCAGCATGTTCTGTCTATCATTTAATGTCTGTTCTATAATAGTATGTCAAAAATTGTACATAAAGTACTCTTGGTTGAAGCCAAAGTCCGCAGAAGAATGCCTAGTAAATGTCTGGTGACAGAGTTAGTGTTGTAGATCATTCCTATTTTTGTTTTTTTTTTTTTTTTTTTGATGAATTGTTGCTTAGAATTCTGAGGGGACAGCACAGCAGAAGGCTGAAATGATAAATTCTCTGGAACAAAAGGCTAACCAGATGATTGATGCCACAAAGCAAATGGAGGAAAGGTACAGTACATAGACAAATTCCTTAATTTCATTTTTTACGCTACATTGCTTTTCAGCTCTGAATATATCATTCTTGTAATACTCTTAAATTTGTCTTTGCAGAGCTGTCAAATTTTAAAGCTTTTTAAGAAGAGTTAGTTCAGACTGTCTTTGTAGATTTAGATTGGGAAGTCAGGCAATCAAGGAGTAACATATTGTAGAATGTATTGAAATGAGATTCTGAGAAACGTGGGGGAAAAAATCTGCTTTTGGCACATTTGCCTAATACATAATTGCACCTCATTTTATTTCGCAGTCGGCATTCTGTCAAATCTGAATTGTTGTCTGTATGGTTCAGGACCAGGCTGCACTGTACACAATTTTGTGTTTTAAGTTTAAATGAAAGCATTGACATTCAAATGGAATAGCTGTTTGCTGGAATTGTTGCAAAGTAAAAGAACATCAAGTGCAGTGTGTTGGCAAACAGGTATGTTAATGTATTGATTCACCTTTTTTTATTTTCTCAACCCCAACCCTCTGCCCACTGTCTATATTGAATTCCTCATCTTAGTGGTCTGCCAATGGACGTGGATATTGGATAGTTACCAAGAGTGGTGGGAGGTAACTTGATGACAGTGCACCCAAGAAACAAACATATCTTAGCTAAGCAAAGGCAGTATTGGTGAATGTTTGTTTGAATACCTCAGCTAAGCAAAAAAGATAAGTAGAAATTTAGGAACAGAAGTAGGCCACTTGGCCCTTTTTTGAGCCTGCTATGCTGTTCAGTATGATCATGATTGATCATCCAACTCTGCACCCTGTTACCAGTTTTGTCCCATATCCTTTGATCCCTTTGGCCCCAAGAGCTGTATCTAACTCTGTAAATCTTCCACGTTTTGGTCTCAGCCTTTCTGTGGTAATGACTTCCACAGACTCGCCACTCTGGATGAAGAAATCTCTCCTTATCTCAGTCCTGAATGGCTTGTCCAGTATTCTTAAACTGTGTCCCCTGGTTCTGGACCCTCTGGTCATTGGGAACATCCTTCCCAGGTTTACCCTGTCTAGTCCTGTTAGAATTTTATAGGTTTCTATGAGGTCACTCCCTCGTTCTTCTAAACTTCAGTGAATATGCCCTAATGGAGTCAGTTTCTCTTCAAATGTCAGTTCTGCCATCCCAGGAAACAGTAAGGGGTACTAAAGTTGATATACGCAAAGGAACAAAGAAGGAACCATTCAAGGCCAATGTGATGAGTACACAGTTCACTGGTAGGAAATTAGAATTATATTGTGGTAAGCAAGAGATGAGCATTGCTTGGCTAAATAATTAATTGTTGCTACCTTATTCCTAGCAATGTTCGTGCAAAAAATTCAACCTTTCTGATACCTCTTAATTCTGTGTTCATTGACATTACGTTTGTTTTACTCTTAGACTGCAACAGTCTGAACAAACTAGACAGTTAGCAGAAGAAAAAAATCAAAAGATTGAGAGAGAATTTGCTAGCAAGATTGAGAATCTCCAGCGGCAGATCAGTGAATTGGACAAACAACGGTAAGACATCAAAGTATACATTCAAAAGATGGACATCGCACAAGTAACTGAATCATTGCCTCAATACTGGCAACTCTCAAGATATTGGCTTGAGGTTAATTTAAACTGTTGAATGCAAAGTAGAATCAACAGATGAGGATGGGTATGTTTTAGATGTTTGATGCAAATAATGATGAATGAGAGAGACAGCCATCAAAGTTTGTTGGGAGGTTTATGAATGAAATTACCAACTGTTGCAGTGCCACATTTTGAGGTGGAACTGGGAAGTCATGACTATGATTCTGGTGGGAGCCAAGATGGTAGATGTAGATGTGACCCTGCAAGATCCTGTTGAATGTTTTAGAAATATTTATATTTACTTTCAGATTGGGGAAAGTACAATCGAAGATGATTAAGGCGAAGGAATCATTGGTCATATAGCCGTACTGTAAACCATAATGGAGATAACTGATCTATCAGATGACTAGAAATTCTCAAGTGGCTAATACTGGTACCTCTTCACCGGTTCTTCACACCATTATGTTTTCAAGAAGGTAGTAGATAAAGCTCTTGTGGTTAAAGGGAATCAAAGGATATGAGGTGTGAGCTGAATTAGGGAATTGAGCTTGATCAGCGATGATCATATGAAGGGCAGAGCAGACTCGGTGGTTGGAATGGCCTATTTCTGCTATCTTCTATGGTTCTACTTGTGGAGAAAAATCTAAGAATATGATTGTAGTTTCTAATTCCTTTAGTACCATGTAACCTGGTTGTTAATAAATTGAAATACAGCTGGCAAGATAGAAAGGAATATGGTCAAGCTTTCTTTTGTGCAGACAGTTTATTGACACTTCCAGTCTCTCAGCTTTCATCCCTCACCCGGTGTTACAACTGCCCCCTATTCATTGGTACTTGAACAACTAAATCTACCATCTGTTTCTCATAACACTTGACAATTGTAAAGCTTAACAAGAAGAGACTCTTGTGGTGCAGTGGTAGTGGCCCTATCCTGGACCAAGAGACCTGAGTTCAAGTTCCACCTGCTGCAGTGGTGTGTAATAACACTTCTGAGCAGGTTGATTAGAAAAATAGGTTTTTAAAAAAAACAAAAAAAAAAGCTTAATGTGATTGATCAAATATCAACATGGTAACTTCACTATGCAGAATGCCAAAGAATTTCTAATAATGTTTGAACTGGAAGCTTGACTGCAAATAGGAGGCTGTTTGATCAATAGTTGCCTGTTCTCTTTGATGTAACAAGCAAAGTGCATAGCAGAGATGCTGTAGATAATGTATATCTAGACTTCCAGAAGACCTTTTGCTGTGCAAAAGGTTAATTCGCAAGGTGAGATCACATAAGATTAGGGGTAATATTGGCTTGGATAGAGAATTTGCTAATCAAAAGAAGGTAGAGGGTCGTGATAAATGGCTTTTATTTTCCGGTTGGCAAACTAACTTGTTGGATGCCATAGGATTGGTCCTTTGCTCCCAAATATTTATCATCTATATTAATGATTTGATGCAGAAATAGAATGTACTACAGCCAAATTTGCAAAAAAACAATAAAATATGTGCGAAAGTAAATTGAAACAAAGAAACAAAAAATTTACATATGGATAGGTTAGCTGAATGGACCAGAATTTGGCAGATGGAGTTTAATGTGGACAAGTGAGCTTATCCATTTTTGTCAAAGAATAAAAAGGCAACTTATTATTTAAATAGAGAGAAACTTCAAAATAATTTATGCAGCGGGCCGTGGATGTTTACATGAATGAATGAGTCACAGAAGCCTAGCATTCAGGCACAGCAGGTAATATGGAGGGCAAATGAATTTTGGCATTTGTTGCTAAAGGAATGGAGTATAAAAGTAGGGAAGTGTGTTTGCTATTGTACAAGGCATTGGTGAGACTGTATCTGTAGTGCTACATACAATTTTAGTCCCCTTACTTGAAGATGTAATTGCATTGAAGGGACTTCAGAGAAACTTAACTGGATTATTTCCAGAGATGAAAGGCTTGTCATATGAAACATAGAAGGGAAGGCCGTTTGACTCCTCCACTTGCACGGCCATTCAGTATGATTGTGGCTGTTGAGCTCAATATACTAGTGCTGCCTCCCCAAATCCCATGATCTCTTTAGTGACGAGCTGTATTTACCTCCTCCTTGAAAACACACAATGTTTTGGCCTCAGCCACTTTTTCAATGGTCGTGAATTCCACAGGCTCACCAGTCTCTGGGTGAAGAAATTTCTCCTCTGTCCTGAAAGGTTTTTCCCTTTATCCTTAAACTATGACCCCTGGTTCTGGAGTACCCCCACTATTGGGAACATTCTTCTTGCATCTAACCTGTCTGGTCCTATTAGAATATTATAGGGTTCTGAGATCCTCCCCATCATTCTTCTAAACTCCACTGAATACAATTCTAACCAACTTCAATCTTTCCTCACACGTCAGTCCTGTGGTTCCAGGAATCAATTTTGATAAACCTTCGCTGTGCTCCCTCTATAGCGAGAACAACCTTCCTTAGATAAGGTGACCAAAACAGTATTCCAGGTATGGCCTCACCGATGCCCTGTATAATTTCAGCCAAACGTTCCTGTTCCTGTACTTGAATCTTCTCACTGTGAAGACCAGCATACAGTTTGCCTTTTACTGCCTACTGCATCTGTGTGCTTACTTTCAACAATTGGTGCACGAGAACACCCAGGTCTCGTTGAACATTCTCCTCTCTCTATTTTCAGCCATTCAGATAATCTATCTTCCAATTTTTGCTACCAAATTGGATAACCTCATATTTATCCTTATTCTCTTGCATCTACCATACATTTTCCCACTCACTCAACCTGGCCAAATCGCACTGCAACATCTCTGCATTCTCCTCACAGTTCAACCATCCAGCCAGCTTCGTATCGTCTGTAAATTTTGAGATATAATATAATATTTATTCCCTCATCTGAACCGTTAACATACATTGTGAATAGCTGGTGTCCTAGTACCAATCACTATGGTACCCCACTGGTCACTGCCTGCCATTCAGAAAGAGAGAGATTGAGCAGTTTTGTCCTATGCTCGCTAGCGTTTAGAAGGATGAGAGGAGATCTAATTAAGATACATAAGATACTGAAGGGATTGACAACATAGAAGTAGTGAAGTTTTCTCCTTGTGGAGAAATCTAGAAGGCAAGGTCATACCCTTAAGCAAAGGGGGTAGCAGATTTAAAACAGATGAGGAAGAATTGCCCCTCTCATTGGGTCATGAATCTGTGGAATTCACTACCCTGTAGTATGGTGGGTGCCATGATACTGAATACATTTAAAGAAAAGATAGATCAGTTTTTAATTAGTAATGGATTAAAGGATATGGGGAGCTGGCAGTAAATTGAAGTCAAGGCTCATCAGCTGTGATCATACTAAGTGGCAGAGGAGGCCTGAGAGGCTGAATTGCCTACTGTTGCTCCTAGCTCTTGAGGAACATCAGGAAAATAAATTAAGCAAAGTCCTGTAAGTTTTTCTTCAAGTACTTCTCCATCTCCCTGTTCCTAAAATTTTTTATTTTTAGGATCATCTTAAATGACTTTGTTTTAGAAAAACATACAGATCCTTTATAATTCCAAAACCATTATTCTCGTTTTCCTTCTGGAGCTCGTGCCTATAATTATAATCCATGACGCGGTTCTTGAGCACTTTGCTGGAGAAAACTTTTTTCACTAATTACTCGCAACAAAATTTCTCAACCTGAAAGTTCCCATTAAGTTACTTTTTTAATGTTCTGCTTCAAGGAGAAGAGTTTTTTAAATTTCCCTGCTGTATTCAACTGAAACCCTTTGTTCCTGGTAACGTCCTATAAGTTTCCTTTGCATAAATGCAAAGCTTTTAGAATTTTTCTTGAAATGTGGTGGTAGAATTGTTCATAATAACCCTGTGAGCTCTAACCATTGATAAAGCTTTAATATTGTCTTTTTTTTTTTTACTATGTTCTACGTGCTTCCATTTATAAATTAAGTCACTCAATGCCGTTTTTTCCTTTTAGCCAATACCTGAACCTGCCCTGCTACTTTTAGGAAATTGAATACATGGACACCAAGATATTGAATTGCACCTGCCCATTTTATGACCCTGAAGTCTATGATCTTTTGAATGTTATTAAATATTAATTAATTTTGGTTGGGTTTTAATGTTACCACATCTACCTAAATGTTCCTAGTCAATAACATCTAAAGAATGTCAGTTGAGTAGATGAGAAATGCAAAAACAAAAAGTTGCTTCTCCTCCATGGTCCTTTTACATACTTGGTCCTTGGATTATCTTCTATGATTTTTAAATGCTATTTTAAAGGACAGGCCGTGTTAGAACGGCGTTTGAATGGCAGTTTTACTATAGACAACATGCTTTTGAAGTATTTCCTTATGCAAAGCATGGCATCATCTTGATTGTGGAGTTCTGAATTGGGCAGATGGGCCACATTGTCAATAATCTGCATTTTAAAACTGACACGAGTCAAATTCAGGAATTAACTATAGTAGCTTAATTTTTTTAACTATAGCTCTACATTGGAATCTGAACTTAAAGCTGAGAAGGAACAAAGGCAAAGTCTTCAGCAACAGTTGCAACAAGAGAGGGATGTAACGTCTCAGTTAAAAGCTCAGCTGTTGCAGAAGTCCGGCTTAGAGAAGGTAGATGTTTTTTATGCAATAAATTTTGTTTTGAAATGGCACTGAACAATTCATAAATCTTGTAAATTACAGCCTTTCGAACAAGAGATATAATGGCTCCATAATTCTAGCATATTTGCTACACTGGCTGGTAATGATCGTTAAAGTTCTTTCTTAAGATAAACTTCTGAATTTGAATGGTGAAGGTTCAAGAAATGCTACTACTTCAGTTGTTGACATCAGGGACTAACATTTGTATTTCACCAACATCATGAACTGGACATGACCCATTGTAATGTATGTCATACAGATGAAAAACTAATGACTGGAGATGATGAGTCTTGAAGATTACTCTTTGAAAGAAAGACTATATTGGAAACAAATCGTTTTGTGGATCGTCGCCTCATATTTTGTCTTTATCATTGTCATACGACACTGTTGCTTATGTTAATTGCCACCAGTTCATTTCATTTCATTTTTACAGATCATGGCCAGACTAGTTTGCTCCCACTTTTTTGCTATAGTAATTGTCATTCCCAATCTTTGGTCAAGGACGTGATACCTGTCTATTTCCAGGCTTGATTTGTGCAGACATGTGCAATACATCTTTGCATCATTGAGTTTTATTTGTATCTCTCCTCATAGAAGGATTCCACATATCATCCTCCAGGACTGAATGAGCAAATGTTTGCTAAATTGTAGTTCTGTTGAATTTTAGCAATACCAAAGATTCTTCTTCAACAATCCAAGAATCTTATTTGCTTTGAATGCTGTGTGCTGAATATGCAATCCCCGTTGAAGCTGAACCATGTAGATTTGGTTGTATATTGATCTGTTGCAGTATTTATTTTTGCAAACTTGAAGCTGTATGCTGGTGAATCACTTTTGTTGGTCATGTTCATGACAAGGCATTTCTTTTTTGGTACTGAATGCCATCTGCATTGGTCCTGCCTTTTTGTAATTCCAGATCATTTTGAAATAAGTTGATATGATCTTTTGAGTTTTCCCTGATGTGTAGACCATGCAATCTTCTTGCAAATAGTCATGCCTGTTTTTTTGTAATTTATTGAGAAGTTCATTTAATGTTTGTTGGTAAGGTCCCAACACAGTTCCCTAAGGTGCTGTAGAGAGGACATCTGAGAAAGAATGATTCCGTATTATGCATCACTCTGCCTTCTTGGTAGTGCTGCATCCAATTTAAAATGTCCCTCTGATAATAGTGAAATTTGAACGAGAGCTTATGAGATACTTTCAAAGGGGCTTTTGAGAAATCCAGTAGAGCCAAGTGAGTAGATTCGTCCCTGTCAGGATTTGAAACTTTGTTATGGACAAACTGTGCCCAATTTGTGCCTTCAGCTGTCGTAAGTCAGAGAAGTTAGCTGGAGGGCAGTTTTTTTTTTGATCCTCACAGCTCAACAGCACTGTTTTAGCCGGTTAAATGTTAATCAATGTTTTGGCTGATTTGCAAAGCTGCACAGCAGCCCAAGGTTATCTTTTCTCTCCCTGCCCGACTTCCAGTTTCTACCTCTTGAATGACCAAACTATGTTGTGTTGAAGTGGAATTGTTATAGCTCCTTGAGTAGTGTGACTTTAGAAACAAACACAAAACCAGTTTTCCCATAGGTTAAATTTAAAAAAAAAACTAAATGTTTATTTCTCAACAGTCAAATGTATTTGCAATGGTGCATACACACAAGGTGATTGCAAAAGAGGCATGCATTTAAGTTGTTGAACAGTTCAAAATATCATCCCTACAAATTGGAAGCTTAAAGCATTGAAGGCCTGATGATTCTGTTTTGGTTTACTGAACAAAATGGAGGTTGAACCTTTCTGGCAATGGCTTCACCGTGCTTTGCTCCTTGCAGAATTAGGTTCCTAGCTTTGCTCCAGGCACAATTTGAGCTGCTAAGATGAAAACAGGTGCATTTCTTTGCTTGGCATGATCTCTTCCCACTGAATTTCCTTGTCTCTCAGATTTGAGGTTGTTATTTGTGTTAAAACATTGTCATTACAAGCTTGTTTCTGTCACGGAACCATGGTGTCTGATTTCCCATTGCCCACACACATGGTTCCAAACAAATTGAGCATTAACAGAGAGGTTTGGGTTTCAGCAATTTCCAAAAACATTATTCACGTCTTAATGTCCTGACCAGACAAGTGAGCTAAATTCCAGTCTTGAACAATTTCGTGTGTATTGACAGACCAAAAGGCAATTCATTCTAACCTGTTAGAATGCAGACAGTCTGTTCCCCATCTGAGAAAGAAGTGTTCATTTTTCCATAACTTTGCAGATTTCTTCATGTGAATGTGACAGACAAGCTTGTCTGTTGTTTGAGATGAAATCAAACACTTGTCGTTCACAGCTTTTTAAAAAAATTCCTAGTTCCAAACATTTTATTTCCTGTAGTTATCATCCAAATTGGCAACAATTGTTCGCCCAGCAGAAACTTTACTCCAGAACAAAATATGCTGCTCACCACACTTTTCAAAGCAGTTGTACCATCTAAACTTCATCCCATTATTGAATTTAGGTTGCATCATTTAGAGATACAGATTCTAGCATTGTAGAACTACTAATCCACAGGTACATACTGTGATAAATAGTATGTGAGCACATTAAGAAAACTGATCCAAAATATATATCCATAGGTATAATTTTTCTAACACTTTCTATGGCATTGATTCTGTGTAATTTGTTATCTTTATTCCACTATTCTCCTCTCATTTGGGTCTTTTAATACTTGACATTTTTTGTTTTATTATTTGGGGAATAGAAAAATTTTCTTCCAAACTGTGTAAAGTAATGAGAGGAGACATGTCCTGGGGCCCACTGTGGGGAAAATAAGGTGCAGTGTACTATGATTTTCCTCCCTTTGTGTCCCCCCTTTAACCTCTGCTTAAGAAGTCCACTTCAAAAGAATGATTATTCAGGAAAATATGAGGAAAGTACTATATAAAGTATGCCTTTGTTTCAAGAGCACTTCCTAGAGCAAATTCCAAACTGAAGACCAAATTTTCCAGTCTGTGGCAGGCAAACATGTTGTTTTGGACTGGAGATGATTTTAATGCTCTAGGTTACCATGGTCTCAAGTTTCCTCTATATCACATCCTAAAGCACTGGGGTCCTTGTGAAGGAGTTCAGCTATGTTTTCTATAAGTGATCATCATTATCGTCTTTGCTTGTACTTATCACAAATTATGTCCATTCTGTTATAGTCCATAAAATCTTTATTCCTGACCGATCATGATTCAGCCCAGTTATGAAAGTCCTGTTCAACCAGTGAGCAGTTCCTTGATATCGTCTTCACATAAGATACCAAATCTAAGATACTAGTTTATTGGCATCCATTGTGATGTTTGTTGATTATGTGATATCATAGCTTAAAAGCTGAATTGTGTACAAAATAGTTGGTCCAAATTGTCAGGTAGTTGGCCCGTGAGTGGCAAAGAATATAAAATAAAAAGGTAACCATTTTGGTAGGTTCCAGTAGTTAAATTTTCCCATATGCAGAAAATAAATTTGAGTCAGTGGATAATGTTTACAATTTTATTTGAATTTTTACAAAAGTAGTGTTCCACATTCTAGAATCTGGCATTGGAATATTTAATGGTTTGAGTTGTACCATTTGCAGTGAAAGATTGTTTTTGTTATAGGAAATGGAGACATTGCAAGATGAGAAAAAACAACTACACAAGATCTGCGAAGGACAGGAACAGGCATTACAAGAAATGGGACTCCATCTTAGTCAGTAAGTCACTACTACTTCAGTATTTTTGTAAAGCTTGTTTTCAACTTGATGTTCATTTCTGCCCTTTAGCTTAAGGTAAAAGCATAAAATACTGAAAGTAATACTTGGCTAAGTGGATCCAAATATGTGTTTGTGTTGATTTAAGTTTGTAATGAATTTAGTAGTTTAGCAATTTTAACATAGATCTCAATATATTCACAACATAAAATGATTCAGGAAATTTTGACCTTTAAATTGCCACTTTTTTATTTAATCTGGATTATATGGCTCAAACTTTTTGGAAATGGAAGTAATTGTGTCAAATCGGTTTTAAACTAATTTAAATCGGTGGTCTAGCATTATAAATGATTTTAACTTTTTTTTTTCCAGATCAAAATTGAAAATGGAGGACATTAAAGAGGTCAATAAAGCATTAAAGGTATTTTTCTCTGGCAGCAAACCTTCGCAATTTTTTTTTAGAGCTTTGGATCATAAAAGATTAATGTTTTGTTTGTTTGCTTGGTTATCTGTGTAAGTTCTATTCTAAATTGTTTCTATAACACAAACAATTCAGCTTTCGTGTTTTGTGAAAATGTTTTTGTATTATGGTTAAGATGATCTCGGGTTTTTTTTTTTTTTTTTGCAAATAACTTACATGAATTAAAATGCTTAACTAAATAAAGAGAATGTAACACCAAACTAGTTGATCACCATTTTGCTGAACTTCTTTTATTGGCAGGGAAATGCCTGGCTGAAAGATGATGAAGCAACATCCTGCAAACAATGTGAGAAAGAATTTTCAATTTCAAGAAGAAAGGTACTGCTCAAATAGATTATAAATTTTTCACCCAATTTAACTAATTGTTGCTATCCTCTAGGACTAAGAACATAATATTACATTCTGAAGCTTGAAATATTACCAATTCTCAGAACTAGATGTGCTTAAAGGAAATGTTGTCATCTATTCATCATTCTTGCCTCCCTCCTCATCTCACCGCAAGATTGAAGGAGTAATATTTCTGTATTTTCTACATTACATAACTTGCAGCACCCATCTCCTTACTTTTTCCCCTCTCTCCGTGTTCATGATCACTTGTGTCTATTGCATCTTAGTGTTGTTTGGGAATTGGTCGCATCGACATAGTCCAACTTTTGAGCAGCTTTGACACGTGTTCCTAATACTGTTGTATATAAACATGTTTTGTCTAATGTCTAGTCTCTTTCAGTCTATTGAATGACTCCTATCCCATCTGCAATTATTTTGGATGGGGGAAGCAGGGAAAATGAGGAATTTTCCCAATCTAATTTTTCCCAAGCTACACAAATCCTAGACTGGAAAACTGTTCCTGAGTATCCTGTGCTGCTAGTTAGCTGTGAAAAGCATTCTTTGCTATGCTGTTCAGTGATTATAGGCCAGAATTTTCCCTCCTACAGTTCAAATATGGTGGTAGGCATTTTGGATAGCACACATGGCCCATGGTGAATTTTTAGTGATTATTTGTTTTCCAGCTCATTTTGTATTCAAGCAATTTCTGTGGCAACTTAAATGTTAAATCACATGCAGATGTTGAGTGGAAGTTCTTGCCTCTCCCACCCCTCCAGCGTCAAAGGTTATGGTAGTTAAAGACCACCCCTTCTGTTACTAAATATTCCCTGAATGCTCTGCTCCAGGCTAGCTGAGCCAGAAAGCAGATACTCTTCCCTCCGATTGCCAGAGGAGATTATCTCATTGGATCATGGAAACCTGGACCCAAGTTGCACGTGAAGTCAGCGACTCCAGCAGCCTAAAACAAAGCAGGACCAAGCGCAGGAAGCGGATGAACACACTCTACCCTCTCCAAAGGGTATGTTCCACAATCTCATTGCAATCGTAGAGCCATCACTCAGTCTAATGCTGCCAAAATATAACCATGTCAGTTGGGCATGCCAACATTGCCATCTCTGAAGGGTTCTTACCTACCTAATGCTGACAGTCTTCTAATACTTCCCACACTCACTGCTTTCCTATTGACTCACTGGGGACGGATCACTGCTTAGTAAGGCTATGTATGCTCATCAAGTGCTTATGCACATGTTCCCTTCATACTCCACTCTTTCCTTCCTGTCAATGCAGGATAAATGGGTACAGTTTTTTTTAAAAAGGCCCACATTGGCAGAGGGTTTCTTGATCTCTGCAGCATCATCAGTTTTTGAAGAAAATGCAATCTGGTTGACTGGTAAGGACCAAGACCAGTCTCTGCCAATGCACTGCAGAAGCCAGGGAGCACCATTGTTGTCTCCTCCTTGCAAAAATGCAGCCATTCTTGCATTTACACTATGCAGAGGTTGTGCTGCTTCACCAACTAATTCTTCCACAAAACTGATGAGGCACTTGAAGCTCTCCAGCACTAGTACCTCCTGAGAATGGAGCTTGTGAAACCTCAGAAGATATTCTGATAAAGCATTCACCTCACCTTCCCCAGCACAGAGACACCGGTTTCAATGGATACTTTATATCAGAACCGACTGTATTCTAGACAATGTGATAGATCGCACGAGAATGGAATTTGCGTTATAAGAAAATCGCGCAATAGCTGCACCATTTAAACTAATGGGACCAGAACTGCGTTTTAGCCAATATAGATAAGGAAAGTTCACATTTTACAAATAGCAGTCTAAATTCTTCAATGGCGCTAAAGCTAACTTGCATTGAAAAGACGTGCGTTATGGCAGAACTGACGGTGTATACAAGCTCACAATCCAGTGAGCACATCACTAACATGTCCACGAGTCAGTGAAACCTGAAGTTTCTGACATTGAGGACTGTCAGAGAGCAGGGTGATGCCAGGAGGCTCTTAGTGAGGAAGATCAAGAGGCATATGGAGAATTTTATCTCAAAGGTCAGAAGATGCCCTGCTCTTCTCCACCCCTCCAGTGACCCCATTGCCTGCAGATCAGGTCAAGAAAGGTGTTCCTGCATCTTTTCAGGAGACTTTCAGGTGCTCCAGTCCCCAAGGCCATAGAGGATACTTGTCAGTGTCTTCAAAGTCATCAAGGTATACCAGTCAATAGGATCATTCCACCCTTGTCTGTATATGTCAGGCCTACGCTCTGTTGTGGTAGGCAAACAAAAATAAATGTTTCTAAAGACACATTGGCATGGGTGTTTAAATAGTGTATAGAAATGTGACATAAATTGATATTTACTTTCAGTGTTCTAATGTTTGCTGTAGTCTCACTTCCTTGCAAGGCCTCAGCATTGTTGGTTGAAAAGGAAGCATTGCAAGGAAATTATTCCCTTGTCTCCGAATACTTTGTCTTGCTACGTCAGCAATGTACTCCCTTTCGTGAACCTAGCGGTAGCTCTACCCATTCCTTGGAAGAGGTTAATGAAGAGGTGTTGGTATTTGTGCACTTGCTGACTTTCTGATAGTGGAAGCTGATTCAAAGAATTTGCAGCTATTGTAATGGTACAGTGTAGGATCCTAACATTGCACAGGACTGTAGAGTGAGAGAGGGGGCAGAAATGGGACTAATGACATCAGGTGAGATGATGCAGACCTGAGGAGCCTTTTCCAGATTGACTGCTCCCTAATTGGCCTTCCCCATATTGATGGGATGGCCCAGAAAATTGCAGCCCGTCTTGAATCCCTGACTGTGGCAGTACCCACTCTGTTTCAGTAGTAGGTGTATACATTTAACATAGCAACTAGGATTCTTGAAGGATTCCTGCCTCCAAATTTCACATCACAAGCAGATAAAAAGTCCTTTGTTTTTATTCCAGACAATTGCACAAAATGAAACTGGTCCAAGCCAGCTGGTCCGTTACAGACAGAATAGTAAAATAAATCTGCTGTAGCTCAGTAACCCAGAACTGGGTGGCATTGGGGTTTCCCTGTGCCTCGCTGGCATGTCAGACCATAGCCCTGTAATCTTTAATTCTGAGGGCCCTCTTGGGCTACCCCAGGATCTTCACTGTCAGCTTCCTCTCCTGAGGTGACCATCTGTTCCTCTATCTTGTTGTGTTCCAAGACCGCTCCCCCCACCTTTTTGTTGAGTTGTAGAGAGTGCTATGATGGAAGTCACTCTGTCGGACTATATGTAATGCATATTCTGACCAATCTAAGCAACTGATTTTCTGGAGTCCTGTGGTCTGTTCTACAATGGCCCTAATGGAAGTGTGCACAGTGTTGAACCCCTCCTCCGTATCACTCTTTGGATCCCTGACAGATGTCCTGAGCCAGTGTAGGTGGTAGCTCTTGCCCCTGCAGATGCCAAGAAGGGCTAAAAGATTGAGGCAACTAAGTGTTGCTGAATCTAGGTGGTTTGGACCAACACTTTCCCATCTTCATGAGCTCTCTTCCACAGGCTGTTGTGCTGTTGCTAGCTCCTGTTGTTACTGCTGCTGTAGCTCCGAGCTGTTACATGAGTTGATGCCTGTGGTGCCTTCTGATTGTAAAATGGCCAGATTGATCTCTACTATCTTGAAGATCTACGGAGACCGTGTCATGCAGATTGGTCATGTATCTCATATACTTCTGTGCTACCAGACTGTCACACAATGATCTTTGCCATGTAGCTGCTGGCCTCCTCAACCAACATATGTTGAATGGGAAACTGCATCCTATGTGGCTTCAAAAGACAGCTCCTTGCGCAAATGGGCTGCTGTTCGCCAGGTTGAAGTGTGTTGCCTGGGGTACTGAATGTATCTTCCCATATATAATAGTCAGCTTGCCTTCAGGGAGGTTGAAACTAAAACTTTCTAATGTGGCCTTTGCATGCAAGCACTGCCAGCAATGCACATTCCCCTTTAAATCAAGCTCTTGTTATCCTTGCCCATGTGTAGAACCAGCATCCAGCCAGGATGCTTGACTCCAAAAGATCTCACTGAATGAGATTACTTAAGGACTGTTGATGTGTTGGCATGTAACAATTGAGGGCATTTACACCTGATTTGTCCATCCTTATTTATAGAGAATCACTTCAGTTGGCTAACACAAAATATAATTCCGACTACCCCTCACAAATGAAAAATACTCCCACACTGATTGCAGCCATTGTATTTTAATTTTGTTGTACAGTTAGTTTGAGACTTTCAGCATGAGATTCAACCTTCTTCCAAGTTTGTTCTCCTACACTGCATTTCTGTTTCATCCTCACTTATGTTCCAAATAGGACCAGGAGGCTGAACCCTATTATGGAGGTGTTTACTGTACAGGCAGCAAGGTCAGACTAAGTTGTTTCCTGCTCAAAGTGGCTGGTGATGTTGACATTACTGTGTGCAGACTCTTAAGGTGACAGTCCACCATACTTGCAGAAATACACAACACCTACCAATTTGCTATTTCTATTGCCCGCATGACCCTTCATATTTGTCTCCTTTGGTGTGTTCACGATCATGTAACCGTTGGCCCTACCCTTGCCCCAGATCCCCTTGACATCAAGCTTCCACAGTCTCTGCCAAGCCATACCCTTCACCTGATTGAAGCAACCTGGACCTTGATGTCCCTTGATCTCCCTTTTTAGAAGGCCATATACTCTTTGAATAGAATCCCTACAGTGTGGAAGCAGACCACTTGGCTCAACAAGTCCACACCAACCCTCCAAAGATCATCCCACCCAGACCCATGCCCTACACTATCTCTGAAACCCTGCATTTGCCATGGCTAACCTACACATCCCTGAACACTTTTTGGACAATTTAGTATGGCCAATCCATTTAACTTGCACATCTTCCGGACTGAGGGAGGAAACTGGAGCACCCAGCGGAAACCGATGCAAACACGAGCAAAAGCAAACTCCACTCATAACCCAAGGGTGGAATCGAACCCGGGTGCCTGAGGCTGTGAGGCAGCAGTGCTAACCACTAAACCACCGTGCTGCCCTTATGAGGCACTCCCTGACTTTTATGTTCTAAATCGCAATCACGGTATCCAGTTGTCCCATCACTAACTTCAGAGAAAATCTCATTTGTGAGTCAGCCACAGTAAGTCCTTTTCCTGCACAGAGCCTTCACTGTTCCAGACTGACCACTGGCCAACAACCCCCAGACATCCAAGCACAATCTTCCCAATTGGATTCACTGGAGCACAGGCTGGACTCATCCATCCTCCCCTTCACTGCTTTTATGGCTCCATGCCATTCAAACAGTGCCTTTCTGTGTTGTGCTTTCACAGTGATTCAACCATACGCAGCCATTTGGCTGTAAGCAGCTACCTGTTTGCCATATGGGCAAAAGTCTGTCCTTGAGTCATTCTCTGTCCCTTGTTTGCTATGTGTCAGTTGGGCTTGGAGATTGCATGCCTTGATCACTTCAATACACTGTACTTGGGAAAGTTGCGGTCAAACAATTGATCGCAAAATTTAAAGTAGTTTCGCTATAAGGACAATGGGGCAAGTATATAGCCTGAAGGAGATGAAGCTTGACTCAGCAGGTACACGCTTGCCATTGAGTTTCTGGAGCATTAAGTATCTATTTTGGGTTAAAGTTCAAAAGGAAGGCAAACTTAGTTTCAGTGAGTTGTATTTTTAATGAGATGTAAATGCCTGCTGATAGACTTCTCACTACTGTATCTGGTATTAACATACTCAACCTGCCCATGAAGGGGCAGAGCTTGATTGCTGAAGTTTTTCTCAGTGATGAGAATCTGATTTTCTGCTTGCCCAATTTAAGATCACCTGCTGTCCACTCTTCTTACCCTGACAGGCCTAGAAAATCCTACGCAGTGCTGGTTTTGTTTAAAAGTGACCTCTTCTGAGGGAGGATTGAATTAGCAAGACTTCTTGATATATTTATAAGGCATTTTTTACAAGTTTCAAAAGGTTATTTCTTAATACTGCGTTCGTGTGATGGTACTATTGCTTTAAGAGGTGTATTTTCTTTTTTTTTGAGGGTTAAGCCATAACGGCCAAGCTGCCTCCTCCAAGCCAAGAACCTAAAGTCACAGAAAATGGCAATAGATTCCAGTAATGTTTGTTTATAATTTTGAGCAATTTTAAGCAGCAATGCTGTCAGTCAATAAATATCTTGATAGATGCAGAGCTGAAGTTCAAAATATTCTAGCTAATGTTGTATGGACCAGATCAAAACCTACTTCAAATGTATCAAGGAGATAGCCTACACGTAAATTTTTCTTATTTTTAAAGGCAAGTGTCAGTGGTGTTCCAGGTGTAATTCAATTGGTTATACTTCTTGGCTTTAAGCAAAATACCCTCTTTATTCTTACCCTATAGTTAAAATCCAAACAAAAGAAGAATTGGTGTAACTTTAACAATATTGGAAGACTTGACAGAATAATAGCTTAATCTACCTACTAAACAGCAACTGTTCCAATATAGTAGCATCCTGTAAGCATACCCTGGACAAAGGCAAAGTCAGTAAAACAGATGGTCTCCCGTGCAATTCTGGCAGCTAAAAGATCCCAAGCCTTTAGCTGTAACAGAGGAAAGTTGCGGAAACAGAGGAGGAAAAAAAAAAAAAAGCCTTGGTGTATCTATACTGTAGCACTGAGCAATAGAAAAACAAGCAAATTTTGGATCTCTCGCAGTGAAATTCCATAGTTACTTCCAAAAAATGTCTGGGATTACACAAGATGACTATGACTTGTGTTATTTCATTTTTGCTTCCTGTCTTTTCCAAAATCAAATAATTTATCCTACTTTTCAAATATTTAGACTTGCCAATGTGAATTAAAAATAGAGAAAAAAAATCTTCATTTATACAAAGCTTTTTGCTCAAATTGGACAATTCCAGAACTATCCTTGAAGACCCCTCTGCTGTTTAAAGTCCCTTGTCAGTTTCATACTTTTAACCAAAAATGCTAGCTGATGTTCTGATATTTCTAGCAGTGGGCAGTTGCCATGTGGGTCACCAGAGGCTAGCAGGTGTCAGCATCTGTCAACATTATTCCTGTCTACAGAATGGATATTTTCGACCATGAGTAGGCCATTTACCCCTCAAACTAGTTCCACCATTCGGTCAGATTGTCTAAGCTTCTAACCTAACTCCAAAATATTGACCTTTGAATGATGGCTGTTAGATCTTAGTTTACAAAAGATATAATTGGGCTCAGATTTGTAACAATTGATATAGCATCAGTTGACATTTGCAGAAGAGTTCCAAGTGCGTAAGTGTTTCTTAATTTCACTCCTGAAAGGTCTGGCTAATTCTTAGGCTGTCCTTGTAATCCCAGAGTAGCAGAAATAATCTTCCTGTCTACTCTATTTGTTCCTATTAATATCAAAATCTTCAAATTTTCCAATTAAATTCTGGACAGGATTCTTGCTAGGCAGTGATGCGATGCCTATGAATTGGGATTATTGCTTGTTATTGGCCTCATAACCTGCCTAATTAATATGCAGCTTCCTGTCCTACCACCTGTAATGAGGAAACCTAAATGCTGAGAATTTCTAACATGAAAGTCAGAGCAGGTATCTGGTGACTTCAGCTTGATGCTAGCTTCTCTGGGCTGCCAGTTTGGATGTCTACAAACTGCATCTTGGGACACTTACCCATGTTGACAGACGCTGATGCCTGCCGATCTCTCGAGACCCATGGTACCTTTTCCAATCCGCTTACAGGACGCTTGTGTTTTAATGTTGCACTTCAGGACATGCTGGCAATTTGCATTGAATGGCTGCTGCAAGTACACTTTACATGCAGGGATACGCAACCAACTTGCAGATTGAACCAGCCCATCTTGTCTGTTTGCCTGCTTGCTCTCTTAGTGCTGACTCATTTTGAGTGTACCTGGATGTGAGAAAGAGAGGGATTGATTGGGTGGGTATTCATGGGAGTAGAGTGGTGAGGAGTCCCAAGTGAGTGAGTAGGCAGCACAGAAACCGTGTAGAGTTAAGACAGTGGGGGCTTGGAGTGGGTGAGTGTAAGTGAGGGAGGATTTTACATGTAGTATAATGGGTGAGTGCCGTAACACCGATAACAAAAAAAAAATGGTGGAAGGAAAGTAGTATGGATTTTGGAAGCTTTTCTTGTGATTTTCCTCTGCTCTAGAAAAACCAGAAGATTTTTCATTCAAAATTATTTTTGGATTATAGAAGTTCCAGTCTCTCCTTCACATTTATTTGGATTACAAAGTTTGTGGGAGAGGCCTGTCCGTGTGTTTTGTTGAGGTGTCGATGGCTTGAGAGAGTTTTATTTTGGTGTTTGCACAGAATTTGTAAGTTTTCTTTTCCAACTTGTTTGTCGAGTTTTCAGTTTGAGCAATTTAAATAATGACTGGGATCAGGGATCAACTTTGCTTTATTCAGATCTGGGGATAAATAAAATTATTTCTCTTCTGCATGTTTAAAATTAAAAACTCTGGGTAAGGGAAGAGTAGTTTTATTTTTAAATGGTTATTATAGAGTTTTGTTTAGGCCTTATTATTTAGAATGTAGTTAAGTGGGTTTTTTTTTTTTGTTTTTTTTTCCCAGCAGCGTGTCAGCAGTAATCCGTTTCAGACACTGGATTTGAGAAAGAGTGGATCTTTTTAGGTAAATCTAAGTGAATAAATTTAAAGGGGTAATTATGGCAGCCATTGGAGTGGTATGCCCCTCCTGTCAAATGTGGAAGAGTTGGGAACAGTTGACTGTCCCTGGAGACTGTCTGTCTGCAGGAGGTGTTTAGAACTATCTCATATCAGACTATTTTCCTGATGGAAAACGAAGTGGCAGCCAGATCTTCGGCACCAGAAATTAATCTTGTGCTAAGCAGGGTTTGTTAAGAGTAATTGTTACAGGGGACTCTCCTATCAGGGAGGTTCTACGTTTGTGAGCCTGAATTCAGGATAGTATGTTGCCTCCCTAGTGCCAGGGTTAAAAATGTCTCAAAATGGTTGCAGCATATTGTCAGGGGGAGTTTGAGAAGTCAGAAGTTGTACACATTGGTAAGAGTGATATAATTAGGGAAAGGGTTGATGCTTTGCAGAGTGAATATAGGCAGTCAGGTAGAAAGTTGAACGGCAGAACCTCAAACGTAGTAATCTCTGGTTACTCCCGGTGCCACGCACTGGTGAGAGTGGGAATAAGAAGATAGGGCAGACAAATCAATGGCTGAGGAGATGGTGCAGTGGGCAAGGATTCTGATCTTTGGATCACTGGGATCACTGAGATCTCTTCTGTGACAGAATAGACCTGAACTGGAAGGGGACCAATATCCTAGCAGGGAGATTTAAACTAGTAGGTGTGTTGGGGGTGGTGGATATAAGTGGTAATGAGAATAGAAAGATAGATGAGGACAGTTCTGAATTTTTTTTAAAAAAAGCAAGTTAATTAGAAAAGGCAGGCAAGAGCAAGTCAAAACTAGGTACCTCCTGAATATTTCAACACAAGGGGCCTTACAGGTAAGGCAGATGAACTTGGCCTGTATGGGAACTAGAGACTGGAACATCATAGCTATTACAGAAGTATGGCAGATGGAGGGTCAGGTCTGCCAGCTCCATGTTCCAAGGTTTACATGCGATGGGAAGGATTGGGGGGTGGTGGTGGTGGTCGTGGAAAGGAGGAAGGGGACATTGGCCTTTTTGCTGAAGGAAACCATTACGGCTGTACTTAGAGAGCATGTTTTTGAGGGATTATCCAGTGAAGCTATATGTGTGGAACTCCAGTAAGAAGGGGACAGTCACCTTGATGGGATTGTACTTTCGGCCCCCAGTAGTTAGCAGGAACCTGAGGAGCAAAAATGTAGAGAGATCTTAGATATATGAATAATAACGTTGTAATAGTAGGGGATTTTAACTTACCAAACATAGACTGGGACTGCCATAGTGTTACGGGCTTAGATGGTGAGGTATTTGTTAAATGTGTTCAAGAAAATTTTCTGCACCGTTATGTAGATGTACCTACTAGAGAAGGAGCTTGGGAAGTAAGGCAGGACAGGTGCCTTAAGTGTTAGTAGGGTAGCACTTTTTTCACATTCGTTTGTGGGATGTGGGCGCTGCTGGCTGGCCAGCATTTATTCCACATCCCTAGTTGCCCTTGAGAAGGTGGTGGTAGTGAGCTGCTGCCTTGAACTACTGCAGTCCACCTACTGTGGGTTGACCCACAATGCCATTAGGGAGGGAATTCCAGGATTTTGACCCAGCGATCGTGAAGGAATGGCAATATATTTCCAAGTCCGGATGGTGAGTGGCTTGGAGGGGAACTTGCAGATGGAGGTGTTCCCATATATCTGCTGCCATTCTTCCTTCTAGATGGAAGTGGCCTTGGGTTTGGAAGGTGCTGTGTGAGGATCTTGGGTAAATTTCTGTAGTGCATCTTGTAGATAGTTGCAGCAGTATGTACTGAGTGTTGGTGGTGGAAGGAGTGGCCGCTTGTGGATGCAGTGTCAATCACGCAGGTGCTTTGTCCTGGATGGTGTCAAGCTTCTGGAGTGTTGTTGGCGCTGCACCCATCCAGTCAAGTGGAAGTATTCCATCACACTCCTGACTTATAGACGATGGACAGGCTTTGGGTAGACAATGTCGGGTAGATGCCAGTGTTGTAACTGTACTGGAACAGCTCCGCTCGGAGAGTGACACATTCTGAAATATAGGTCTTTAGTACTGTTGCCAGAAAGTTGTCAGGGCCCATAACCTTTGCAGTATCCACTGCCTCCGACCATTTCTTGATATCACATGGAGTGAATCGAATTGGCTGAAGACTGGTATCTGTAATGCTGGGGCTCGTTGGAGGAGGCCGAGATGGATCATCCACTTGGCACTTCTGGCTGAAGATTGTTGCAAGTGCTTCACCCTCATCTTTTGCACTGTGCTGGGCTCTTCCATCATTGAGGATGGGGATATTTGTGGACCCGCCGCCTCCTTTTCCTCCTCCGGTGAGTTGTTTAATTGCCCAACCTCCTTCACGACTGGATTTGGAAGGACTGCAGAGCTTAGATCTGATCTGTTGTTTGTGGGATTGCTTTGTTCTGTCTATCATTTGCTGTTTGGTGGCTTCACCAGGTTGACATCTCATTTTTCAGATATGCCTGATGCTGCTCCTGGCATGCCCTCCTGCACACTCTGAACCAGTGATCATAGTTTTATTAGTTTTAAAATAGTTTTGGAAAAGTATAGGCCTTGTATAACAGTTAAAGCTTTTATTTGGAGTAAGGCAAATTTTGATGGTATGAGACAGGAACTTTCAAGAATTGATTGTAGTAGTCTGGCAGGTAGAAGGACCTCCTGAGAATTGGGAAGTTTTCAAAAGTGAGATAACGAGAGTTCGAGGCATTATATCCCTGTTAGAGTGAAGGGTAAAGCTGGTAAGAGTAGGGAATAATAATGAATAGAGATATTGAGGCTCCCTTCAAGAAGGAGGAGTTATATATTATTTATAGACAACTGGGATCAAGTGAATCTCTGATAAGGGGTGTAGGGGCATTCTCAAGAAGGAAATCAGGAGGGCAGAAAGGAGATATGAGATTGCTTTGGCAGATAAGGTTAAGGATTATCCAAAGATATCCCACAAGTACATTTAAGAGCAAGAGAGCAACAAGGGAGATAATAGGGCCTATTAATGATCAATGAGGTCAGGTATGTGTGGAACCACAGGAGTTAGGAGAGATACTAAGTGAATATTTCACATCAGTTTTTACCGTGGAGAAAGAAATGGAGGCTAGGGAACTTGGGGAAATAAATATTGATGTCTTTAAACAGACCACATTACAGAAGAGGAAATGCTGGAGGTCTTAAAGAAATCTCCAGGACCTGATCAAGTGTGTCTGAGGATGTTGTAAGAAGTTAGGGAAGAAATTGCGGGACACCTAGCAGAGATATTTGTATCATCTACAGCCATGAATGGAATGCTGGAGGACTGGAGGGTGGCTAATGTTGTGCCTTTATTTAAGAAAGGCTGTAAGGAGAAGCCCAAGAACTACAGACCTGTGAGTCTGATGTCCGTGGTGGGTAAGTTGTTCAAAGTGATTCTGTGTTAGGATTTACGTACATTTTAGGGAGGCAAGGACTGATGGATAGTCAGCATGGCGTTGTGCACAGGAAATAATGTTTCACAAACTTGAGTTTTTTGAGGAAGTAACCAAAAAGATTGAGGATAGAGCAGTTAATGTTGTTCACATGGACTTTAGTAAAGCCTTTGACAAGATTGCGCATAGTAGACTGATTAGTAAAGTTAGATCACATGGGATTCAGGGAGAGCTTGTCAATTTGATACAAAGTTGGCTTGACAGCAGGAGATGGAATGTAGTGGTTGGGGATTGTTTTTCAGATTAGAGGTCTATGACCAGAGGGGTTCCACAGGGATTGGTTCTGGGTCCGCTGTTGTTTGTAATTTATATAAACAATTTGGATGAGCATTTGGTAGGTATAGTGAGTAAGTTTGCAGTGGACAGTGAAGAAGGTTATCTAAGATTATAAAGAGATCTTGATCAATTGGGTCAATGGGCTGAGGAGTGGCAGATGGAGTTCAATTTGGATAAATGTGAGGTATTACATTTTTGTAAAAAAAGGGCAGGATTTATATAGTTAATGGTAGGGCCCTGAATAGGGTTGTCACAGAGACCTGTAGCTCTTTGAAAGTTGCATCACAGGTAGACAGGGTGGTTGAGGTGTTTAGCACATTTGCCTTCGTTGCATATAGGAGTTGGGATATCATGTTGAGGTTGTACAGGACATAGGCAAAGCCACTTTTGGAGTATGTGAATAGTTCTGGTTGCCCTGTTCTCGGAAGGATATTATTAAATTGGAGAAGAGTTCAGAAAAGATTTGCCAGAATGTTGCTGGGACTGGTGGGTTTGAGTTATAAGGATAGGTTGGGACTTTTTTCACTGGAGCCTAGGAGGTTTATAAAATCATGAGGGGCATATATAAGGTGAGTAGCAAAGGGTGATTCATATGTGAAATGAACTGCTAGAAGAAGTGGTAGATGCAGGTACAGTTACAACATGTAAAAGACATTTGGAAAGGTTTAGAGGAATATGGGCAAAATGCAGGCAGCTGGGGCTAGTTTGGGGAAACTTGGTTGGCACGGACGAATAGGATCAAAGAGTATGTTTCCGTGCTGTATGACTCTGACTCTACATGGTGGCATTTGTGCTAATGTGCTAAACATCTTAACCATCCTGTCTAGCTGTGATGCAACCTTCAAAGAGCTACATAACTGACTAAGCAGAGAAGGTAATTAACTTCCTTCACTGCTGGGCATTCCCCTAGACAGATCTCAATGATTTGGTCGGCAATCTTTGACCGTAACTGGCAGGGTCAATTAGAATAACCTCCTCTCTCAGCTCTGGAAGTAGGGGAGGCCTCTCCTCTGTATCACATCATTCATCAATACCTCCAGATGCCTGTCTGTCAACTGGGCTCTGATATTCCCTTTTATTGCCATATCTGGGGCAAATGTCACAAACTGTACAGCGCTTGTCTGGGTGCATAGCCTTTTAAAGCTGACATTGGTACCAGGGATAACATCCCAGCAATGGCATGGCCTTACGAGTATGGTGAGTGGTAGAGTTGGGCTAGCATTGGGTGAAATCGGTAGTTAATAAGCCACGTTTGGGTTGGTAGAGTGAGAAAACCCACTAGTCCTCAAGGAGAGAAACCCTCCCTGAAACTTGGTGAAATTTCCATATAGCCAAAAAATAAAAGATTGAGCTCATGGTTGCTGACAGGAATTCCTGGAGGTTCAGGGAGGTGAATAAATGTCTATGTCACAGAAGGCTAATGAAATCCTCCCAGCATCTTAACTGAAGTCACCTAATTAGCGAAGCAAATAATGAACTGAGACCTCCTGCCTTCTATTGATACTCTGAACCAAGGCCCTATCTGCTTTTCTTAGTGAATGTAAAATGCCCTATAGCATTCTTTTGAAGAAGAGCAGGAGACTTATACCTGGATAATATTTACAACTCTCCTGTTTGTTACTATTTTTGGGAGTTTGTGCAAAGTTGCCTGCCATAATTCCTGTATTACAAGCATGTTTTCCATTTGGAACTAATTGAGTATCTGTGACACGTATAAAAGTAAATCTTTGTTTTCTCGCGTGCGCTCGCACGCACACACACCATTTAATAAGCTTCTTAAAACTTTGAAAGCCTTTGCTCTGCTGTATTTCCTTATGCAGCTCGGTCACAATTTGCTTTTCAAGGGCCCTGTCAAAGTCTTTGGATGTTTTTGTTACATTAGTAATGATATGCTGTAGCAACACACATTTATATAAGTACCTGTTTGTACCACCCATATGCTACAATTGGGTTTGAAATAAAAATGAGGAAAGTAGTGTGGCAGTGCATTTTGAGAACAGAATTTGGGGTCTGTACTTTTATATCCTACTTGGAGGGCAAACTTTGCTTTAACTCCTCATTGGAAAGACGGTGACTTCAAACAATGCAGGTTAAAATCCCACAGAATACACTAAAGTGCCAATCTTAGTTTTTCTGTTCAGTGAGAGTGCTAACACTGAAGCAAGGATGATATTGTTGGGAATATCTGGTATCTAAGGAATTTGACTAATCCAAGATTAGGAATTCCATGTTGAGTCCTGGTCCACTGACCTAATGAAATTCAATGTGTAGTGGCAAATTGCTACAGCTGAACTGTGTTCCTTGCCTAGGTGAGGGCAGAAAAAAAGAGAGATCAAGGCTCCTGCTCTGAAACTGTTCCAGTTGCTGAATACAAGATACGTGTCTGCTTGTTAAATGAGATCAAATCTGGATCTAACACTGGAATATTCTTCCAAAACTTTCTGGGATCATGGAATGTCATGAGATCAAGTTAAGGAAATGAGAAGATATCCCTTTTGTGGGTTGATGATCTGAGAGGTGTAAAGATCAAGTCTTTAAACATGTCAGGTTATATGCATCTTATTCTAATCTTTTCCTTATTTTCTCTCTTCCTACCATTAGCATCATTGTCGAAACTGCGGCGATATCTTCTGCAACAACTGTTCTAGTAATGAGTTGGCACTTCCTTCTTACCCTAAACCTGTGCGGGTCTGTGACACTTGTCATACGCTACTACTACAGAGGTGTTCTTCAAATGCTTCCTGAATTCAGCAGAATTTGTAACCAGCCATTAGTGTGAGCTTTTTTCAAGCTCTATTGCACCAGTAAAGCTGTTAAAGAAATTAAGTTCTATATGCCAATATCTATTTCTGGAACTCAGAGCTGAATATTTTCATTTAACTGTCCAAATGAAAGGGCTTGCATTAAGTTATTGACCAAATTGACACTTAAATTGAATACTAGAATTGTAATCAAAATTTTGATGATTTGCTCTAAGGTAATACACCTTAGATCTGTCACAACAGTGATATAAAATGCCATTAACCCTATTACCAGATTGGTTTCTCATTCTTTTCATCTGTCAGAATGGTTTTAATTGGTTTCTAGTCAAATTGTGTAAGCTTTTATTACACTACCACCAACTGATGTAATTCCACTCAGTTACAGTCAACAAAATTGATTTATGTTGGTTGAAGTTAGTTATTTTTCAGGTTTGTAGTGCCATAATGTATTTGTACTTCAGAGCTATTTTTATGGCTTCATGTGCCTTTGTTGGATAATAAATTGCAATACCTGTATTGAAGCTCTAGAATTTACATGTATGAATTTAATAATATGGCTTATTATACTGTTAGAAACAAAATATTGTAGCTCTTACTTGCATTTTGTGAATATCAAAGCAGTCAAACCACAACGTTGCCAGAACAATGCATAATGATCTGCTGTTATTATGGGGGTAAAAAGTGCACACATATTTAACAAAAAACAATTGTGTGCTTTTTTTTTTTGAGATTCCTCCTTCTCATTCACCTGGGGGTCCCTAATGAATGTATAAAATCCTTTATGTACTATTTGTATATTTCTAATACATTTCACTTGAATATAAACACTTCAATATAAAACTGATCCATTTCATTCTCCTTGGATTGATGTTTTCACTGATTTGAGCTACATAGGCAACTTTGCAAAATATTCTCATGCAAATAAATCTACAGTCGCCTGGCAAAGAACAGGAAACGATGCACTTACTGAGATGTCCCTAGATTTAAAATCACAAATGTAAGTACAGAATGGTCTCTACAGCTTGCTTTTTTATTGAGGGTGTTATGACTAGTCCCTGGGTGACTATGATTATGGACAAAACCTCCCCAAACTGATATGTTTCCAGACAGGAGAGAGGAAATTACTCCCCCTTTTCTTATTCAAATCCTCTTGCCTCTAATTGGTTGCAGCAAGGTTAACTGAACAGAAGGCATCTTTTCCCTCTTGGATGCCTGTTACAGTTCCAAAGTATTCATGTTTTAAAAGAAACCAATTTAACCAGACCCTTTTAGGTTAAGGAAAGAGTGAGATTGTTTGTTAATTAATAAAATCACCAAGGAAAATAATAAAATGCAATGCATACACCTACTTGAAATGAGGAGTGCAGAAAGACAGTTTGAAAAAGACATAAATCAGTCTTTGGCTTTAAAGGAGCTTTAGATGGTGGGGAGAGGCAGGACTAGAAGAATAGGTCAGATGTGCTGTGAGTGAGGGGAAGGGCAATGTTAAATCCAGTCTAATAAGAATAACCTGGCCCTGCCTGTTCGTGAACATGGTGGGGCTAGCAATCTGAAGTGTATTTATTTTAATGCAAGAACTACAACCAGTGAGGCTGCTGAGTTCAGCCTGGATTACTACATAGGACTGTGATATGGTAGCCATTATAGAAATTTGGTTGAGCAAAAGGGCAGAACTGACAGTTCAACATGCCATGATTTAGATGTTTCAGGTGACTTAGAAAGGAATGTAAATGGTGGAGAAATTTCATTACTGATAAGGACAATGTCACAGCTGCAGAGAGGACATCCTGGGGGCGGTGGGGGTGGTGGTGATTATCCATACGGTAGAACTCTAGAATAAGAAAACTGCAATCACAATGAGGAGACCTTCCAATAACCAGCAGGAGATAGAGGAAGTGGTATGTAAGCAGATCATGGAAAGATGTATATTTTAAAACAAAGGTGATTTTTAACTTCCCCAATATTGACTGGCACTCCCTTAGTGCCACGGGCTTAGCTGAGGCAGAATTTGTTAAGTGCATCCAGGAGAGTGTCTTTAAACAATAAGTAGATAATCCAACATAGGAAGGGGCTGTACTAGACCTTGTATTGGGGAATGAGCCTGGTTAGGTGATTGAAGTTTCATTGGGGGGAGCATTTTGGGAACAATGACCACAATTTCATAAGTTTTAAGTTAGTTAGAGATGAGGTCCTTGGTTGAAAGTACTAGACTGGAGGAAAGCTAATTAGGCAGGAACTAGACAAATTGGATTGGGTGGGGGTGAGGGGAGGGGGGAGGTTGGAGAATTGCTGTTTGAGGCTAAATCTGCATCTGAAATGTGGGAGTCTTTTAAAGGCCAGTTGATCCAGAGTTCAGGATCAGCATATTCCTGTGAGGATGAACGATAAAGATGCAAGATTTGGGAACCTTGGATTAAAGAGATATTGAAAATTTAGTCATAAAAAAACAGGAAGCATGTGTAAGATTTAGAAAACTGAAATCAAACGAGGCCCATGAGGGATCTAAAGGAAGCAGAAAAGAACTTGAATTAGGAGGGCTCGAAAGGCCCATGAAATGTCCTTGGCAAATAGGATTCAGGAGAATTTCTAAGGTTTTTTTTTACATATTAGGAGCAACAGGGTGAATAGCGAAAGGGTAGGTCCATGCAAGGAAAAAGGCAATTAGTGGGTGGAGCCAGAGGAATGGCAGGGGTGGGGGAGGTGGTGAGGTCCTTAAGTACTTTGCATTGGTATTCACTAAGGAGAAGGACATGGAAGATGGTAAAATTAGGGACAGATAGGTTGACATTCTGGGGTATGTATATGTTTAAAAGGGGGAAGGTGTTGGGTGTCATGAAAATCATTAAGGTAGATAGGTCTCCAGGCCCTGATGGGATCTACCCCAGGATACTGAAGGAGGCAAAGGAGAAGATTGTTAGAGCCTTGACCATACAATATAGGAGCAGAATTAGGCCATTTGACCCATTGAGTGCTTCACCATTTGATCATAGCTGATAGGTTTCTCAACCCTATTCTCCTGCCTTCATCCCCTTAACAATCAAGAATCTATCTATATTTGTCTTAAATACATTCAATGTCTCCACAGCCTTCTATGGCAATGTGTTCTCCAGATTAACCACCCTCTGGCTGAAGAAATCCCTCCTCATCTCTGTTTGAAAGGGTCATCCCTTCACTCTGATGCTATGCCCATGGGTCCTAGTTACTGCAACATGCAAACGTCTCTTCCATGTCCACTCTGTCCAGACTTCTCAGTAGAGGTATTTCTGTTATAACGCATGTTTCCTTAATGCAAATTGGCTATAACTTGAATGATAAATAGTGGATACTGTGGATAATGCAAACTTTCTGTTGCATAGGTATAGTGATTTCCCATAATATAATTTTCTGTAGTGCGAGGTCACACATGAGCATAACTATTGTGTTATAGGAGAACTACCTGTATTCTGTAAATTTCAATGTGATCTTCATTCGTCCTTCTAAACTTCATTGTGTAAAGAACTAGAGTCCTCGACCGCTCCTCATGATACCTGGGATCATTCTAATGAACCTCCTCTGGACCCCTTCCAATGACAGTAGATCCTTCCTTACATATGGGGCCCAAAACTGCTCCTAGAGATCTTTGTATCCTCTTTAGCTACAGGGGAGGCCCTAGAAGACTGGACAATAGTCAATGTTGTTCTTTTGTTTAAGAAGGGCAACATGGATAACTCAGGAAATTGTAGGCCAGTGAACCTTTGATCAGTGGTAGTGAAATTATTGGAGAAAATTCTAAGGGACAGGATTTACTCACATTTGGAGACAAATAGACTTAATAGGTGTAATTGGCATGGCTTTACGTGGGGGAGGCCTTGTCTCGCAAACTTGATTGAGTTTTTTTGAGCAAGTGGCAATGATTTATGAGGGTAGGGCAGTAGATGTAGGCCACATGGATTTTACGATGAGGAGCCTTGTCAAATGCATTAGTAGTGTAATGGAGGAGACCAAACCCCCTCAAAACATATTAAGGAGATAGCCTAGATCCTAACTTTTATCTTATTTCAAGACAAGTGTAAGGCACTATATTCCAGATGTGATTTGATTGGCCCACTACTAGGCTTTAAGCGAAACACACTTTATTCTTAGAACACATTTAAAATACTAAGAAAAAAAGAATTGGTGTAACTTTAATTCTATTGAAATAATATATATTCTAATTCCTACTCATCAACTGTTTCCATGTAATAGCAACCCATGAACACACTCTTGGCAAAGGCAAATTCAGCAGGACAGATTTTCAGCACTTGCTATCTCCTCCACTCCAGGAGCAAGGAACACCGACAGAAACAATCTAGCAGTGAAGAAAGAGCTGTACGAACTTAACTGATAGCAAATCTAAAACCTTGGGTCTGTGTGAGCCTGAATCCACCAACTCATGCTTTTTTTGTCTAATTTAAAATACACAGTGAAAAGCAGTATATCCATTGCTTCTGAAGCAGATATTCCAGTGCCACTAGCAACACCTCTCAGCAAGAAGAACAGCAAAAAACAAATCCCTCTTAAAGGCACAGTACCATCACACCTCCCCCTTAAAAGAAACATTAATATACAATGATGGCGTCATTTTCAAAGACTTTAGTCTCATGGTATTAGTACTCTACATTACACTAAGACTGCAAATATTCAATACTACAGTCCATCTCAGTCCATTTCTTCTGCCTACGAACACCTCCATCTTCCTTCATCAAAGTTTTGCAAATGTATCGGCAATTATATTCTCTCATTCTATCATGTATAATTTTCAAATTGAATAGCTGTAACAATAAACTCTGTCTAAACAATCTGGTACTTCTATCCTTAATTTTTTCCAAAAACGCTAAGGGATTATGATCAATATATACAATGGTCTCAGATTCTTTACTTGCAATATAAATTTTGAAATGTTGCAATGTCAACACCAAACTCAAGATCTCTTTCTCAATGTTGGACTAGTTCATTTGATGAATGTTCAACTTTTGGGAGAAATGTCTAACAGTCTCTGTACTTCTTGTAAGAGTACAGCACCAACACCCAAATCTCTTGCCTTGATAGCCATCTTGAATGGCTTTGCATGTTGCTAACACCGGAGCAGAGGTCAACTTTCAGGCTATCAAATTCCTTCTGACACTCCTGCATCCACTGAAATTTTCTGCACTTCTTCAACAGGTCGGTCAGTGGAGCAACCACGCTACTAAAATTCAGTTAGTGTCATAGAGCTGTTCAGCAGGGAAACAAACCTTTCAGTCCAATTCAACAATGCCAACCAGATATCATAAATTAATCTAGTCCCATTTGCCAGCATTTAGCCCATTTCCCTCTAAACCTTTCCTGTTCATATACCCATCCAGATGCCTTTTAAATGTTGCTCTCTCTCCCTCCTTTTTAAAGTACCATTGTTTTGAACTTTTTCTCCCACAGTTCCAAATCAATGCAACAGCTTATAAAACAGTAATTACTGTGCTTAGAATTCAAGGAAATCAGCTCCAACACTGAAAATGCCTCAAAAAAGGAGCAGCTCTTACAGCCACAACTTTTTCCCGTCCTCCATCTTGGATTATCCAGAGTTGCAAGAGTTTCAATAAAAACCGCTCAGTCCCAGGAATAATCGCATTTCCCTCTTCATTGTCAGGATGGGAAACTCTGCAATAACCTTTTTTTCACATCTGTGAGCCATCTGTCCATGTCAAGTGATATTGCCTAGGAACATGACTTTGGCTTTTGTGAACTCACTTTTAGCCAGGTTTTAGCACCAAGCCTGCCTTCTGAAATTGATCAAACCATTCCAATAGATGCTCCAAATGTTCCTTCCAAGTGTGACTAAAAATCACCAGATCGTCTATGTATACCACATAATTGGGTAATTCAAAATGACTTTATCGGTTAGTCTTTAAAATGTGACTCATACATTCTTCATACCAAATGGCATGACTTTAAACTGGTAAGGTCCATTTGGTGTCACAATAGCCAAAATTTCCTTCACTGTTTTGGATAAAAGCACCTGTCAGTATCTTCTGAGTAATTCCAGTTTAGAAACATAAGTTGCTTGTCCCACCTTTTCAATACAGTGTTCCAAACGTGGGATAGGATATGTATCAGATTTCATAACTGCATTGATTTTGCGATAATCCACACATAATTTTTGGGTATCATCTGGTTTTGGCACCATCACTATGGTGGTGAGCTCCATTCACTTCAACTCACTTTAATAATGTCACCTCTGAGCAAGCTTTCAATCTCTTTGAACCTGTACCAATTTTGGAGGGTTAAACTTATAAGGTATTGCTTAATTGGATCAGCATTTCCTACATCTACATCATGCATAGTCAATTTAATACTTCCCAGCTTATTCGGACATATGTCTCCAAGCGATTGTCATAACTCATTCAGGTCATTTTGATTTTCCTCTAGAAGGTAACTCAAAAATTTATTGCAATTTTTGAGAACTTCCTCATTGTCCAATTTAATTTGAGGAATATCGAATTCAGAATCATCTGAACTTGGTTCTTCACTTTGTGTTGTAACCAGTAACACATTTTTCTTTTCCTTTCCGTGTATTCTCTACTGCATGATGTGGAGGTGCCGGTGTTGGACTGGGATAGACAAAGTCAGACATCACACAACACCAGGTTATAGTCCAACAGGTTTATTTGAAAATACAAGCTTTTGGAGCCTCAGTCCTACGAAGGTGTCTGGACAACAGAAAGATGATCTCAACAGTGATAGGACTGTCTTAAGCATAGAAGATCCCAAAGTGAGAGCACACTTTCAAAATATTGACAGGTGCAAGATCTCTGAGACTGCCAATCATCAGCTGGAGTGTAAGGCTTTGCATTATGCTGAGGGATATTCCAGGTTGAATAAAAACAATAGACTGTGGTAAAAAAAAAAATTTGCACAAGAACCAGCAGAAAGATCAAAGTTTAGACTGTAAATATTGTGGAAGGCATCACATAATAGGAAACATATCCAGCATGGGGAACACTCTGCTCTAACTGCAAGAAGCTGAATGACTTTGCACACATGATTAGCTAAAAATAAACAAAACAAGGCTACAAGGTGGCTACTTATAGGGTCATAGAGTCATACAGCACAAAAACAGACCTTTGGTCCAACCAGTCCATGCTGAGCATAATCCCTAACTAAACTAGTTCCACCTGCCTGCTCCTGGCCCCTATCCCTCCAAACCTTTCGTTTTCATGTACCTATCAAAGTGTCTTTTAAACACTGTAATTGTACCCACATCCACCACTTCCTCAGGAAGTTCATTTCACACTCGAATCACCGCTTATGTAAAAAAATTGCCTCCATGTCTTTTTTAAATCTCTCCCCTCTCACCTTAAAAATGTGGCGTCTAGTCTTGAAACCACCCGACCTAGGGAAAAGACAACTGTACCATTAACTCTATCTATATCTCTCATTAAGTTATAAGCTTACATCAGGTCGCCTCTCAACCTCCTCTGCTCCAGTAAAAAAAGTCCCAGCGTATCCAGCCTTTCTTTATATCTCAAACCTTCCATATCTGGCAACATTCTGGTAAATCTCTTCTGAACCTTCTCCAACTTGATAATATCCTTCCCATAACTAAGCGACCAGAATTGGACACAGCACTCCAGAAGAGGCCTCACTAATGTCCTGTACAACCTCACCATGACTTCCCAATTCCTATACTCAAAGAACTGAGCAATGAAGGCAAGCATGTCAAATGCCTTTTTAACCATCTTGTCTTTATGTGACACAATCTTCAAAAGAATTATGTACCTGCACCCCCAGGTCCCTCTCTTCTGTGATACTACCCAGGACCCTACCATTATTTATATATAAGCCCTACCCCTGATTATTGTACCAAAATGCAATACCTCGCATTTATCCAGATTGAACTCCACCTGCCATTTTTCAGACCATTGACCCATTTGATCAAGATCCCTTTGTAATCTTAGAAAACTTTCTTCACTGTCTACTATGCCTCTAATTTTGATGTCGTCCGCAAAATTACTAACCATGCCTTCTATATTCTCATCTAAATCATTTATATAAATGACAAACAAGAGGACCCAGAACTGATCCCTGTGGAACACCGCTGCTGACAAGCCTCCAGTCTGAAAAGCAAACTTCCACCACCACTCCCTGTCTCCTGCCGTGAAGCCAATTACGTATCCAATTGGCAAGCTCACTCTGAATCCCATGTGACTTAATTAGTCTACCATGCGGAACCTTGTCAAAGGCTTTACTAAAATCTAAATAAACAATGTCTGCCATCATCAATCCTTTTAGTAACTTCCTTGAAATACTCAATCAAGTTTGTGAGATATGATTTTCCTCGCACAAAACCATGCTGACTTTCCCTAATCAATTTATGTCTCTCTAAATGTCCATAAATCCTATCTTTTATAATCAGCTGCAACAATTTAACCACAACTGAAGTTAGACTCATAGCTCTGTAGTTCCCTGGTTTCTCCTGACAACTTTTCTTAAACAAAGTTTTGACATTAGCCACCCTCCAGTCATCAGACACCTCACCCGTAGTTATAGATGATGCAAATATTTCTACAAGGGGTCTTGTAATTTCCTCTCTTACTTCCCACAATGTTCTGAGATGCATTAAATCAGGTCCTGGAGATTTATCCGCCTTTATATTCTCTAAGACCTCCCGAACTTATTCTTCTGTATTGTGAACTGTTTTTAAAACATCAAAGTTTATTTCTCTGCATTCTACAGAGTCCATTTCTTTCTCCACTAGTAAAACTTGAGATGAAATATTTATTGAGTAGCTCTCTCATCTCCTGAGGTTCAACACAAAGACAGCCTCCTTGATCTTTAACAGGCCCTATCCTCTCTCCACCTCCTGCTCTTAATGTACTTGTAGAATCCCTTTGGATTATCCTTAACCTTATTTGCCAATGCTATCTTATACCCGCTCTTTGCCTTCCTGATTTCTTACTGAAGAATGTCCCTATATTTTTTATATTGAGTAAGAGAATCAATTGAACCAAGTTGTCTAAATCTAAAATAAGATTCTCTTTTATTTTTGACTAGAACCTCAATATCTTTATTTATCCATTGTTCCTTAATCTTACCAGCCTTACCCTTCACTCTAACAGGAACATAATGTCTCTGATCTCTTGCCATCACACTCTTGAATGGCTCCCACTTGTAATTCTGATATCACTTTGCACCATACATCAGATTGGCATCATTAGGTCTAACAGCGGCAGATTAATACATGTACTTGGTGCAACATTATGAGTTTCACAGAACTGTGCAAAGTGGCTCGAGATGGTGACTTAAAAATGAGGCTCACAAGAGTAAGACTGAATCTATAGTAGGAACCGGCCCAAAAAGAAACAGCTGTTTAAAAATGTAAGAATGCCTTGGGTGTCCACATTGTTTTGCTGAGCAATAGCAAAGGAGACAAATTCTTGATCTTTCCAAAAAAATTCCATGACCTCCAAAAGTTGCTTGAGGTTACACAGTATGACTTTCAATGTTATTCCATTTCTATCTTCCTGTATCTCCAGAAATCAAGTAGTGTACTAATCTGCACAATTTGTCAAATACTTGTAGAGACATTTTCATGAAAAGTAAACATTGAAGAACCCTGCTGTTTCTATACAGTTATTTGCTCAAGATAGTTAGTTGCAGAACAAGGCTCAAGTGTTTGCAATGATCTTTTGCCTAAGCTGATCGATTTTGGCCTCCTCCCAAGATCTCCAACATTACAGAAGCCAGGCTTCTGCCAATTCAACTCATGCCACATGACATCAGGAAACAGTTGAAGGTATAGGTTACTGCAAAGGTTATGGACCCTACTAACATCCCAGCAGTAGTACTGAAGATTTGTACTCCAGAACTGGCCCTCCCCCCAACCAAGCTGTTCCATTACACCTACAATACTGGCATCTATCCAACAATGTAGAAAATCAGCCAGGTATGCCTTGTCCTCAAAACAATCCAATCCAGCTAAGTATCATCTCATCAGTTTACTCTCAGTAAATTGTTGGAAGGTGACATTCATATTGCTATCAGCCATTAAACAACCCAACTGTTGCTCACTAATGGTTAATTTAGGTTCCACCAGGGCTACGTGGCTCCTGACCTCATTACAGCCTTGGTTCAAACATGGACATCTGAGCTGAATTCCAGAAGTGAAGTGATTTGACTGCCCTTGCTATCAAGTCAGTGCTTGACTGAGTATGGATTAAGGAAACGTAGCACAAAGGGAGGTGGTAGTAGTTGGTGGATGATAATCATCACAACCGCAGGACATAACGGCCAGAGTTCTTCCATGTATTTTCCTAGGCCAAACCACCTTCAACTTCTTCATCAATGACATTTCCTCCATAATAAGGCTAGAAGTCATCATAAGGATGTTTGCTGATGGTCAAACAATGTTCATCAAAAAATACTGTCCTGCATTCCATGGGACTCCCTGGTACCATTTGTCTTATATTTCCATCTATGCTCTGAAGCTTGGTATTGCTGTAAAGGCTGAGAAGTTCTGAAATTGAAGGTAGCAATATGGCAGCCTCTCTCCTTGGGCTGTTCCCTTCAGCTCTTTGCCACAGGCACATTGGGCAGGGTACTCTTGCTCCCAGAAGGAACGGGGACAACCCAAAGTGATTTGGGAGTGTGGATGCAGCGAGAGACATGAATAGACACAACCATGTAATAGCAACAACAGCAGCATTGATATAGAGACAGGACTGGAGAGGAGAGACAGCTGGGGGCAGGGTACTAGCTAACAAAACTTAGAGGGCTCTTCTAAACAAACTTTAAGCATCTGTTTGCACAATTTTGAGACAAAGGTGGGCTGGTTATACAAATAGATGTGGTGTGCATCTCATAAGAGCTAAAACGTAATTAGTGAATGTCATGCAGTGAGTTTATAACCTATGAATGACTTAACTGTGATCTGCTGAAAGCTGGAGCATTGAAAGAGAGTTCACTGTGAGACTAGACATTTCCAGATTATTATAATCAAATGTATAATAAGTCTCACCAAACTCAAAAGATCACAATAAAGGAACATTTACTGCAATTATTCACATTTACATCAAGCTTTTACTGACATTAGCAATGGGATGAATTGTATGAATCACACAAAATTATACACCAACATAAATTTTGTATATCAAAATTTGGTTCACATTGAAAACAGTTGTAAATAATATTCAGATTCAATTCACAGGTGAAATTACAGAGTTAAAGTAAGCTCATGAATTCAGGTCACATAAATCAACATTATTTCAGTACCCTTGAACAATGTAAGCAATATTTTTTTTGGAAAAGATATCTTTCACATATTATTCAAGTCTTGACTGAATATCTTCATGAAAATGGTGAAAAAAGAATACAGCAGACAGCACCATTTCAAGATGAAAAATGCTATGACTCCTCACCATGGAAGGAGGTACACAGCCCTCTGACATTCTCCCAAATCACTTCAACTGTTTTACTTCCTCAGGCAGGCTTGGTTGCTGCTCTCCCATGCATGAATAAGGTCTGTCTTATTTTTTTCTTAAGAGTTGGTCATCCTCATCATGGAATTTCTGTTGCTGCAAGGACATAGATTAAGTCAAAGTTGATTAGCTATTATCAGCAAACAAAGCTGTTTGGGGGAACATGCCTTTGCAAATTTGCACTGGCTGAGTTTTTGATCTTTCTGCAATATTAGAAACTCAGGCAATGTAAATTCCTGATCGGTATCTGTAAGTGGTGTGTCTTATCACCATGCCAACATGGCATATAATTCCTAGTCTTTCATCTTGTCTTTAGTGTGAAAATGGACCAGGACACCATTGTGTCCATTCTCCATTTTAGTCCCCAGTTCTACTGGAAAAGCGTTCCTAATAATATCCTTCTATCATGGATCCTGCTGTATGTCAGGCAATAAGGGCTAGAAGAGAATAATGCATCCATATCGCACACTAAGAAACTTCTCATTAGATATTGTTTTGCAATCTATCTGTTTTCAATTGTGAAGAATTGCAGTACCCCATAGTGCACCACTCTGACCATTAGTTCATTCTTGCGATCACTCACAGGTGAAGACCACTATTACTGATTCTCAGAAGTGAAGATATTAAGCTCTCGATAACTGTAGATCAAGTATCAGGAAGTTATGGTCAGCAGTCCAAAGACAGTGATAACAAGCACATAGCCACAGCTATTCTGACCACTGCATCACTGTTTCTACTGCTTTGAAACTGAGAAGCAATGGCAATCTCTTCTGTCACCTTCAAATAATGCCACAAGCTACATTACATTTTTACTTCAAATCAGACAGAAGATCTGATAAACATATTCGAGCAACTTAATATCAGCAAGGTTCTGAGATTTTCAGGCTGATCAGTATCCCCTTCTTGTGAGTAAAAAAGGCAATTACAGCTTGAAATATTGCCAGATATTATTTTTGGTTTAGATTAGAGTCAGTCATTTTAATTTTGTTTGGACTGCTGAAAAAAAAAGTGAAGCTATGGTGTTAGCTATTAAAAAATGGCATGAATTGGATTGAAAATTTTAGAAAAATGTTATCAGCTTTCAATTGTCAAACCCTTGCATTGAATCAAGCTAGGCCCAGATAAAGGATTTGTTCTAACAAATGGAAAAGGTGACTCCTAAAGATTTCGAATATTGTATTGCAGCAGACCTGTCAGTTACCTTGGCCAGGCTGATTCTCAGAGGTATTCGCAGACCCCTTTTTGCTGTTTTTTTTTAAAAACGTAAGTTTAGATGAATAAGATTATCTCATTCAAACTTAAAAAATTCTTAAAGGTAGATGCATAAAGGATCTTTCCAATGACTGGGATCTAGAACCTCTGAACGTAGTTTCAGAACAAGAGACAAGCCATTTAGGGATGAGATGAGGATGAACTTCTTCAGTAAGACGGTAGTGAATCTTTTGAATTTTCTACCCCAGAGGGATGTGGAAGTTCAGTCATTAAGTATGTTCAAGACTGCGATTGATAAATTTCTGGATACCAATGACATTAAGTTTCTTGCTAGTTTTCTTTCATTTGTAGTTTCTAACATCTTCTCAAACATCTGGGTTACTCTTAATCTTTCATCTTTGCAGCACTGTAAGTCTTTCAATCTGACATCATCCTGAACTCCCTTAGTTAGTCAGGGATGGTGCATCCTTCTTGTAAAGTCTATCTTTGTCAAAGTATTACATCTTGATGACAGTTATGAAATAGTTCCTTAAATGTCTGCCAGGACTTCTCAACTGTCTTACCTCTTAACCTATTTTCCACTTTCACCGACTCTGTCTTCATACCCTTGTGCTTGCTTTTATTTAATTTTAAAATTAGTTTCAGACCTACAGTTCTCACTGTCCAAATGAAGCATGAAATTCTAGTGTTAGAACCTTCACTGATTTTTCATTATTTTTATTTCATTCTTCCATCAATTTTGCTTTAGAGCTGTGAACTGAGAACTGTGAGCTGAAGGTGACCTTTGGACTGTGAGCAGTAGCTTGTATTAAAAAAAGAACACAAAAGCTGATCCTTCTTTGTGAGGCCAGGCCTGAAAGTTAATTGCAGGTTGTTTTTTGATCGAAAGGACTGCACAGACTTTTTAACACCAGTGCAGAGAGCATTATGTTTAACCAGATGGTAGATGTCAGTACCTGGGAAATGGTGGCAGCAAGTCCGGAAGGGAAGATGATTGTCAATTAAAGGGCGGGGCCAGAATTTGAACTGTTTTTTGGGGACATTTTTTTTGTGAGAAGGAGTTTGGCTGTTGATGCTACAGCATGAAGATTTGAAAGCTCTCTGCCTAAATTCCCTTATCAGCTGTTGGAAGTTCAAAGAATAGAAACTAAGAAATGTCACTGAATTCCTCTGTGTGAACTGAAAGGGTGACTGATCAATATCTTCAAAAATATCAACCCAAGAAACAATTACGTATCCTGTGCATTGTGAAAATGGCTTAGGTAATCTGTCCAGTTTTGTTGTTTTCTTTTATTTATCCTTTAACTGTTTGTTTGCCATTTGTATAGGATGAAAACAAATGTTATTGAATTTAATTCAAAACATCAATTTGATTAATTTGTTGTTTAATTTTGCTGTGCTAAAGTTACTGAATTGGTCATTAATTGCTCAGTCTTTTATTTAAGCTACAAATCCAGTGTCTAGGATTGAGTATTCAGAGTCTAGGATGGGTTATTCAAAAAGTCTGTTTAGGATCCACTGGGGTCAATTTTGAGGGTCTTTGAAGGTTTTAATTTTACTGTGTTGCAAATACAGAAATGGGAAAACTGATTTGATTCGACTGTCTGTCTCCATGTTGTAATACTAGCATATTATGATCACACCTTCCTAAAGGATGCTTTACTATGAGGTAATGAATTAATCCTGTTTTATTATAGATTACCAGGTCTAAAATAGCCTGTTCACTGGTTGGTTCCAGAATATATTCAAATAAACTGTCCTCAATACACTCCATGAACTCATTCTCAAGCTACTTTTGCCAATTTAGTTTATCCGCTCTGTATGAAGATTAAAGTTAGTGATGATTACAGCAGAACCCTTCTTACAAAAGTGCTTCATGGGCTTTCCTTCGGCATATAAATTATAATACCTTTATTCACACATGTTCCATCAAATATGCTCTCAATTGCAAAGAAAGCCTGGTGAACTCACTTACTTGTATCTGGCCAGAAGAACAGATGAAAAGCTATTGGGTTGAGCTCTCATTTTCTGAAAATTACATCATACTCTAGCATCATCCTGAAATACAAATAAATTATACAACTTTTCTCTCTGTTTGTTTACTTCTTTGTCACTAAACTTCAGAAGATTGGCTCAGCTGCCTCTGCCTTCCCCATCAGGCCAAAGTCACCTAGCTTCATCTTTCCTTGGCAAGAACTTGCATCTTTGTCTCTATCTCATGACCCCTCAACCCTCATGTATAAATCCTTTCCTTTTCAATTCTGCCACCACTAAGTACCTACATTTATAAATTGCCTCTAATGCCCTAGAAAAATTCCAATAGTTCACAATGGCATTGGGGAAAAAATGACATTGATCACCATGGATCAACTGGCACCACACAAATCTTTCTATCTCGTTCCTGTTGCAGGCACAAGATGTCACAAATCTAAAGTTACAACTTAGATCTGTATGCATACCTCTCATCCTTCATACCAACTGCAACTTTAACAATAACCTTTTAAAAGTAATGAATTTCTCAAACTACTAATAGAAATAAACTAATGCACAACACCTCACTTTTTAACAAACTAAAATAAATAGAACAAATTAATTAACTGGCAACCGATACATCAAACTATAGAAAGTTTTGCATTATGTAACAAACAGATGTCTAATAAAATGCTTTTTCTCTACGCCATACTTCTGGCAGATCCATAGCATTTCAAGAACAGTCCCAAAGTTATTCCCAGCTCTCCAGACAGGCTCAACTTTCCCCATCTCATCAGGTTGAAACTTCCGCAATTATTCCAATGAACCTGAGTTTTTCCAGACAGGTGCACTACCAGAAAAGTGCATCTCATCAAATCTTACTCAGAACACAACAATCCTGAATTCCAGAGATTCTTGTATCTAATCCCTTTTGGTAGGTTTAGTTGGCTCTTGTAAAATGGTTTTCCACAGACAGTTTACTTCTCCTTTCATCCATTTCTCACACAGAAATGAATACCTGTTTCTAAAAGAGTCTCAATTCTTATCTCGACTATGTCTCAACAGTAGCTAAAACAAAAGCATCAATCTGTGGATGCTGGAAATCGAAAATAAAAACAGAAATGCTGGGAATATCCAGCAGATCTGGAAGCACCTGTGGAGAAAGAAACATAGTTAACAAATGAGGTCAAAGAATTTTCTTTAGGACTGAAGGAAGATAGAAATGTAATAGGTTTTGTCGAGGTTAAAGCGGGGAAGTGGGTGGGAAGAGCAAAATGAAAGGTCTATGACATGATGGATTGTAGAAGAGGTTACAATGACAAAATATCTCATGTTACAAAAGACAAACTGAGTGGCAATGGTTGTAGTAAAGAAACAAAAATTTTGGCCAGAGTGGATGTGAATGGCAAAATAATCAGCAGCTGTGTCCTTAAGCAAAAACATAATAAACAGCAAACGCACAAAAAAAGTACAGTCTATAGTCTGAAATTGTTGAACTCAATGCTCAACCAGAAGGCTGTGGAGTGCCAAATTGTGAAGTGAAGGCTCTATTGCTTATGCGTGCATTGAGATTTGTGGGAACACTGCAGCAGTCCAAGGGCAGAGATGTTTCTGTGAGAACAAGACAGAGAATTAAAATGGCAGGCAACCCAAAAATGGTGATCTCGTTTATGAATACAGTGGAATTGTTTTGCAAAACAGTTGTCCAATCCCCAATGAAAAGGGAACTGCATTGTGAACATATGAACAAAAAGTTCAAATGAAAATCATTGAAACTATTCCTTAACCTGTAAGGAGTGTTTGGAGCATCTTGGATAATGAGGAGTGTGGAGGCAGAAAGACAACTATTAGATAATGTTCGTTTGCGCGTGAGGGTGGCATCAGAAGTGATCAAGGTATCCAGAGTGATTGAGGAGTACAGCAGAATGTAGCAGAGAGAACAGTCCTTTTGCAATGCTGATGGGGTAGGAAGAGGAATACGTTTTATGCTAGAGATGGTGAGATGGTAGAGGATGATTCATTGAGTGCAAAGGCTGGTGGGGAGCAAGGTGAAGGTAAGGGGAACTCTATCACGGTTCTGGGAGAGTGGGTAAGTGGTAACAGCAGAAATATGGGAAATACGTTGGGCACAGTTGAGAGTCCTACCAACCATGGAGTGAGGAATCCTTGGTTGAGGAACAGGAAAGACACATTAGAAGTTTTGCTTTGTAAAGTTGTATCATCAGAATAAATGTTATGGAGACTGTGTAAATGGAGTCTAGGGTGTGAGGAAGTGTAGTTGAGGTAACTGTGGAAGTCCGAAGCTTATAATTAACTAATAATATTCGTCAATAGCCCATCCCTAAAACAAGCTGATAAAGGAATAGAGAAAGGAAGATCATACGAAGTGAGACACGTGAAAATTGAAAGCAAATTTGATTAAGCTTTCCAATACCAGGTGAGAGAAGGAAAAGGCGCTGTTAACTTTTTGAAATACTCATCAATATACTGGAAAAAGGAGTTAGGAAACAGGTTCCAAGCCGGGCTGGAACTGAATTAGGCATAGTTGTTTATTATTCTGCCATTGAGACCCACTCTAGTCAAAAGCTCCAGTCCCTGCGTTACAATCATTATCATACACTTTAACTTGCAAAAAACCTATTACATTTCTATCTTCCTACAGATCTGAAGAAATGTCCTTGGCCAGAAACACCAACTCTTTCTCTCTCTTGGGTGAGCTGTGGCTAACGTTTGATGAGTGTAGTTAGTGATGGAGAATGTAAAGTGGGAGTGAACAGCGGAAGGCAGAAGAGAACAGGAGCCAGTGTGGACCGGGAGGTTTCATAAACACTCGATAACATCAAAGGAGAAGCTTTTGCAGATGGGACCATTTAAAACAAACATTAAATCAAGATCTGACAGAGTCACTCAATTCATCATGAACTAAATATCACCAGTGGTTGCATCTGGAAAGATTAAGCAGGTTGGGTGACCAAGTGATCTTTTCCCACACTTGGAGCAGGTGAATGATCTCTCCCCAGTGTGAACTTGCTGGTGTCTCGAAAGATGAGGTGACTGAGTGAATCCCTTTTCTCACCCAGTGCAGGACATTGCAAGTGGATGCTTTGCAAACAAGATCATACCACGATCTGACAGTGACACTTGATTAATCAGGACCTGGATGTTATCGGCCTTTAATTGGTATGGGCCAGAGTGGGCCCTGCATGGTATGGCAGGTGAAGACAGCAGTGTGGGCCTAGGTACCAGTGAGGCCTAATAAATGACAAATGAGAAGGTGGCAGCAACGTCAGGACGAGATGGATGAGGCTCCACCCCAGCCTGAAGTCTCCCAATTAGTGAGGATCAGGTCCCAGGCTTAATCCCTTGGTCCAGCCTTGCAGATTGAGCTGAGGCTTCAGGTCTGTGACTAAGCCCAGGCGCTGATGGTCGAGGCAGTGACAGTAGCAAGTTTGATCTTACTGCAGGACCCTGCGGCACAGGCAGCCGCTGCATCAGCGAGGTTGGCCCAACATGAACTCATGGCAGCAGCAGTGGCATTGGTGGAGGTGAGATGGAGTTGGAGAGTGGTGACTCTTGTTACAGTGGTGGCAGTGTGACAAACTGCAGTTGCAACAGTGTAGTTAGTTTAGCCGCAAGGACTCAAGGTGGAGGAGCCCAGATCTAGGCCCATGGCTGAGCTAGTAGCAGAAGCTGTTCCAAAGACCACTTAACCTTATTGGGATAAGAATACAAGATGAACTTTATTGTTTTATTTTTCTGACTTTATATTCTCTGTTTCGATTTATTTTCTGTGTTTTAAGATGGCACCAGAGTGTGGCGGCACTAAACAACATTTTTCACTGATTTGTAATAAATACAAGTAATGATAAATCAAATAAAATCAGATGTTGCCTGACTTCCTCCCTGCATATTTCTAGCAGTTTCTGGTTTTATCATAACAGCAGCCGTTCCTGGCACTCTGAGATACTGTGAAAGGTGATAAAACCATCACCCTACACCTCCACACATTTCTGTAGAGAAATCTATCCCAGTGACAACTGGACAGCATGGCTATTTCCTTAAACTGAAGTATTTTATCAGGAATTCACCATTTTCCTTTACAGAATGTTCTGCTTTACCTTAAGTTAAAAGAGACATTATATGACATAATTGTCCATTTAAGTTACATTTCTTTAAAAATATTATCAGGTAATTTCTTTTCCACAACACTATCAAAATACAACTTTATGAACATGTTAACAACTTATTACACAGTACAGGTAACATCCATTCCTCTTTTGCCATATTTCATCATTTAAAATCTCATATAGGCAACAAGCACCATAAAAATTAACTGAAACAGCCACTGTAAAGCATTTGACAATTAATATTTAAAAGCTCAGCTTGCATAAGTTTGTACGAGTTCCAGCTTTTCCGCAAACAAGGTTGTCGATTACAGCTGGTCAATTCACTCTCAACTCCATAAAAAGTTCTCCTTTTCCATTTTGTATATGTCTTTGCAGTGTTTCCATTTGTTTGATTAAAAGATTGCATCTTGGATTGCCACTGCTCATGTTGCTTTTCAAAATCAATATTCGATTGTGCACTGTCTGGACCTCAGTATTTGTGATGGGTTCAAAGGTTTTACAATTCGTTTGGTCTGGTTAACCTTGGGAAGAACAGTGCTGATTGCTGGCAATCCAATCTGGATACTGATGGTTGTGAATTGGGATCCAAGCAAAATTGCCCCTTACCCTCCGGTTACTGCAATTTTTAAAATATAAAACCAGTCTTTCTTTTTCTATGAATTACTGGGATACAGGCAATACTGGAAAGGTCAGAATATTTTAGCCATCCTAACTGCCCTGGAACGAAGTGGCATGCTAGGTTGTTTCACAGGGCAGTTAAGAGTCAACCACATTGCCGTGGTCCAGGAGGATATTCGTGATCAGAAGGGTTTTTTTCACAAGTGATGGTAGTTTTCATGGTCATCGTAATTGAGACTAGCTTTATATTCCACTGTTTTATTAATGGAATTTAAATTCCATAATTTGCCATGGTGGGATGGCAGTCCTCTCCCACACCATTAGCTTGAGTGTCCAGATTACTACTTAGCAACTACACCACTGTCTCCCTGTAAATTGCCATCAGGATTTTCAGTTTTCAAAGCAGACTTTGAATTGTTATGCATAGGCTCTAAATCCTGGGGCTGAATTATACTATATTGTGACAAAGTGTCATTTTTGTTGGGGTCCATAGTGAGTTTTCCATGTTGTAGTCCTAAAGTCGCCTCATTAACTAAATACTACGCCTCTTGTCTGATGCTTGCCTGATTTTCCCACTTGCCATGGCCACAATTATTCAACATTGCTGATCTAACTTGGGGTGTATCAGCATCCCTGGTACTGGTGCCAGCTTGGAGCCTTAGTTATCTACCCAGTCAAGTGTTGGCAATCCAGAGTTGCCCTTCACCATCAACATACTGGCACAGCAGCCACAAACTAACATTTCTCAAGGCGCAAAGGTGGGACGGCTGACATCTTGCCCATACAATGGCACATTCCTCCACATATCATCGGTTATGCACCAAGCTATACAGCTGACCTCCCTTACACACATTCCAACTTGCAACCCTCTCTAAGGCACTGTTACTGTTTGCCCAATACCCACCGTAGCCCTAAACGTTGTTAATTGTGGAACCATCACATACAAGGAAACCTTCAGTCAATTTAAAAGTCACTTTTACTTATAAATACCAAAAGCCAACAGAAATCAATCAAACAGAACAATATTTGCCCTTCAGAACAAAAAAAACTCCTTCCATGTCGAGCTCCAAAAATTTTACAGATATTGCACCCAGTTCTCATTTACTGGAACAGAGTGTCAATTCAGTTCTGTCTGACTTGCGAAGTATGAAGAAGTTAGATTATATCATGCACAAGGTGATGTTCCTCCTCATCAAAGTCTCATCCTTACCCTCAGAACACGATTCCAACTCTCCCAGTATGTCAATATCCATTCCATCTTGTCCACACCCATGCCAGATGTGTAGCACGTAGCATGCTTGGATTATGCAGCACACATCGTATAGAGTGTACTGCAAGGTCCAGCCAGACAGGTTCAGGTAGCAGAATCTCAGTTTCAGACAGCCTACTGTCTGCTCCATCATGGCCCTGGTTGAAGAATGGGCTGCACAGTACCCATGATTGGCCTCAGTCAAGGGGTAACACAGTCATTAGACATAGTCGCAGTGGCAGCTCTTGTCCCCCAGAAACCAAGCATCTGCACCTTCAAATGCAGCAGGAACACGAGAGTTATCAAGAATACAGGCATTGCGGTAGCACCCAAGGTAGCAGGTGAAAACCCTGATGGTCACAGATCACTTGCACATTTATGGAATGGAACCATCTCCTATTGATAAAGTCAGCTGCATTATGATCTGGCCCTTTCACTCAGTCAGGCCCTGCATCTGGGGAGACCAGACAAATTGTCAAAGCTCATTGCTTGGGCTGTAGCTCTGACCTCATTACAGGAAAATGAGATAAAGAGTATGATCTGGCACAGAGATAGTAGGAACTGCAGATGCTGGAGAATCTGAGATAACAAGGTGTAGAGCTGGATGAACACAGCAGGCCAAGCAGCATCAGAGCAGCAGGAAAGCTGACGTTTTGGGCCTAGATCTGGCACAAATGGCATCAGTCAGCTTTGATGCATTTTTGGGTGGACGATCGAGAAATCCCACACAGGCCCCCAGTGGAAGGAGCCAGTGCATGAACATTCAACTGAGCTTTCACATTGATAGCCACTGGGATAGGAAGGCATCCCATTCCTTCAAGGTCACAGGTCCCAATACAGCAGTGTCTCAGGACATTCTCAGCCTGAGACGACACTGCGCTTCACTCATCCAGAAGAAAGGCATAAAAGACAAAGGACTCAGTTTTGTGCCTCTTGAGTTGCCCTTCAGCTGTGTTCTCTTCTCGTGGAGGCTGTTCAGCATCTGCTAGAGCTAATTGCTAATCCTGGGCTTGATGGCACATCCATTCTTATTCCACTTCTCTGCACCTTTGTTGCATTGCAGTAATAGTGATGCTGCGGCTGGATCCATTAGTCACACTTGTAATGACCCTGTGTGGGGAGCAGAAAAAACTGAACAGGCCCTTATCAATGTGAGCAGTCAGCATTCAAAGCACTTAAAAACAACAGTTTTATATAATCCTCCAAACTGGGACATGGAGCATTCAGACAAGAAGGGCCATGAAATGACTCATCTTGGCACTTTGACATTGGACCTTATTCTGACGAATGCATCACCAGTTAAAAGACAAAGAGATAGTAAGAGGGGGTAAGTTCTGCATGAGAACAGAACCCTTCTCCTCCCAGTCCCATATCACCTAAGAAAGTTATCATTGCATAGAAGAAAGATCTCATTACACTCACTATTCAGTTTGAGAGGAAATCAGTTCAGTGCCCCTGCGCATTCCAGCAGATTTTGCTTTAGCTATGTGTATTGTGATCCACGGGTGCCCCATTTAAGCTCGCCTCTGATTACTCTTCATCACTGAAATCAATTTGCAAGGATCAGTGATGTGATTACCATAGCCTGTGACCAGCCATTGATACCCCACATGGTTGCACACTGCATGTATTTCACATGCATGATGATATGATTGCACGTGACTTCAACCTGTATCTTGCAAATGCAATTGCTGTTGAAGGACCTCTTGTTGCTCAGAAGTGGAGCTCTAATTTTTGGCCATCAAGCACAGTGACCCAGCATACTTACAGCCATTTGCCATTTGTTGGTTACATTTAACACTTGACAGATCATGGAAGGCAACGTATGTTGCATTTGACATTGCGAGTACTATGCTCAGCCTGATCATTAGATACACCGTTACCCTGAATCATCATGTCTCTTTCTACCTAGCACTCCCTGGACAGCCCTTCTCTACTATAACCCACATTCCACCCACTACTTCAAACTACAACTCCAAATTTCATCATTAACCTGAGTTCAGTCACTACAGTTTGGTCATATCCACCTCTGTGCTGCACAGTCCCCCAGAGAAGGCCGCAGTGATGGTTTCCACCTAACACCGTCCTGTCCCACAGCATCCCATGTCCTCCCATACACTACCAGCACTCTCACCAACGCCAAATTTCTCCCTTAACTCTTCTTGTACCCTCCACATCATAGGCTACAACCTCCAATCCCCAGCATTGTGACCCCCTACCATCCTAACACAATAGTGTCCCTAGATACTCACCCATAACATTCATTCCATTAACCTCCAAGACTGACTGTGCTTAATCCCCTGAAATGACTTGACCCCTGACTGATTTCTGTGCATCTCCTTCACCTATGATCCTCTAGTCACCTGATCACTTGTGCTAGACCTGCAGCCCAAGATCCTGGATTGTGAGCAGGTACTACCTTTGAATGACTACACCAGGGCCCACCTGACTGACTGCAGCCTCGCTGGACTGGGCAATATTCCCCTTTGAGACAAGGCTATTTGGTTGATACACACGCAGTGTGTTTGCTGCTGAAAAAATTTCAACAACTAAATATCTTCATCATGACAACTTCATCATGATCCCATTTATATTCAGGACCACTTTTAACTCCAAATTCTTTTCCATGATATAACACTTTGGTTTTACTTTTCAAGAAACACAGGCGCAACACTCCTCCTTCTGTGCAAGCTGTGAAGTTTTATGTTGAGTAAACTTGATCATAGCTGCTTTAAGAATGTTGTTCAGGTTATTTTGATGCTTAGCTGAAAAACAATGCTTAGTATTCCATTTCATTCAGTTCCCAAATTATTCTTTGTCGTCTCTTGTTTTTTATCAATCCAGACTTCAAGCTTTGTCTAATTCAGTTCTAGCAAGAGTGATTACCTCTTAATTGAAAAACTTTAACTTATAGTCAAAAAAAAATGTCCCTTCCCACTAATGTTACAGTGTCCACTGTTAGCTTTTTCACTCTCCTTCAAAGTATTACTTTATTTCACTCTGAACTCTGAGTTTCTTATTTGCTTTTCAATACTTTCATTATCAACTCTATTTTCAATTCAGATGATGTTTCCAAACATTTTAAACCTTTTTTTAATCACCCTGATGCTCCTTATCAAATAACTTCTCAAAATCTAAGTACATCTGCCAGTTTTGCTTTATCCACAGGTTACCACCTCAAAAAATCCAAATAGATTAATCAAATGTGATTTCCCTTTCACAAAACAATGTTGCCTCTGCCTGATTACCTTGAGTTTCAACAAGTGCAACAACTTCTTTAATAATAGTTTCTAGTATTTCCCCATGACAGATTTTAAATTAAGCCTCTCCCTTCCTTTATGAATAAGAGTTCCATTCACTACATTTCAATCTAACAGGACTATCCCTGAATCAAGTGGTTTTTGAAGAAATTAAAACAAATGCATACACAATCTCACTGATCACTTGTTCTGAGGATGAATTCCGCCCTGAACTTGGAGTTTCATAGAATCCCAACAGAGCAGAAGAACACCTACCCTCCGAAGAGCATCCTACCCAGACCTCTACCGTATCTTGTAATCTCATATTTACCATGGCCAATCCACCAAGCCTCCACATCCTTGAACACTACAGACAATTTTCAGCACAGCCAATCCATCTAACCTGCACATCTTTGTACTGTGAGAGGAAACCCACACAGATACAGGAAGAAATGTGGAAGCTCCATACAGTCACCTGAGGCTGTGAGGCAGCAGCGCTAACCACTGAGCCACTGTGCCTCCCTTCTATTTCCTGGTTTGTCACTGCTTCTGAGACGTTACTCGTATCCTCTACTGTGAAGACTATTATTTCCTTATTTTTCATTCTTAATTCTCCAGTCCCACTTTCTAAAGGACCAATGCTCAATTTGTTTACTTTTTTTTAAACATTCATAAAATCTCTTAACTGTTTTTATACTTCTGGCTAGATTTCTCTCTCTTATGCTAATTTTATCCCCTTTATTAACTTTTGACTATTCTTTTTATATTCCTTCCAATCTTCTGAAATGCCCTCAGTCCTGACACAATTATAAGCTTTTTCTTTTAGTTTGATAGCATTTCTAACAAGTCCAGTTAACCACGGATTATGGATCCGTCTCTTGGAATTTTTCTTACTTGTTGAAATGCATCTCTTCTGTGTCTTCTAATATATCCCTTTAAATGTCTGCTGCTGCACCTGTTAACTCATTCTTTAATTTAACTTGCCAATTTACTTCAGGCAGCTTTGCTTTAATACCCATAATTGCCTTAATTTGATTTTTTAAAAGTATCAGACCCACTCCTCCATCAAAATGATTAAAAGATTCAATATTATGCCACTAGTACCTTCACTATGGGAAAATTCATTAATCCTACACTATTACTCAATACCAGATTTTGTATAGCCTGCTCTCTGGTTGGATCCAAACCACGCTCTTCTAAGAAACTAGTCCAAAAACATTCTATGAATTCCTTATCTAGGCTATCTTTGCCAACCTAACTTTTCCAGTTCATATGTAGATTAAAATGTCCCAAGATTATCACCATGCCTTTCTGACAAGCTCTCATTACTTTTTCATTTATTCTCCAGCCTATAATGTGCTTACTATTAGGGGTCTGTATACCAGTCCCATAAGTATCTTTTGGCCTTTATTGTTGATCACTTCTATCCAAACTGTTTCCATATCTTGGTCTGGAGCTGGAAGAACACAGCAGACCAGGCAGCATCAGAGGAGCAGGAAAGTTGATGTTTGGGGTCAGGGCCCTTCTTCAGAAATGGGGAGGGGGAAGGGAGCTCAGAAAAAGAGAGAGAGAGAGAGAGAGAGAGAGGGAGAGAGAGAGAGAGAGGGAGAGAGAGGGAGAGAGGGGGAGAGAGAGAGAGAG
>NC_063343.1:36811057-36813830 GCF_021869965.1 Rhincodon typus | reverse complement strand
GGGGCTGGGGAAGGTAAATGGGATGGTGATAGGTGAGTGCAGGTAGGGATTGGGCAGTGAGGTGGGTGGGGTGGACAGGTGGGAGAAAAGATGGACAGGTTGTGTCAGGTCAAGGAGGCAGGGATGAGAGGGAGGATTGAACATGGCATGAGGCCAGGGCTGGGGAGATTTTAAAACTGGTGAAATCCATGTTTAGGCCATTTGGCTGTAGGCTCCCAAGGCGGAATATGAGGTGCTGCTCCTCCAGTTTGCGGGAGGCATCATTGTGACACTGTAGGAGGCCCAGGATAGACATGTCACCCAGGGAGTAGGACAGGTAGTTAAAGTGGTTCGCAACCGGAAGATGTTATTTGTCACGAACAGAGCGCAGATGCTGTACGAAATGGTATCAGAGTCTCCCCTTGGTCTCACCGAGGCAGAGGAGGCCATATCTTGGTTTCCTGAATTTAGTACAATAGAAAAGGATGGTCTAATACCATCATCACCCGATTCACCATTCTACTTCTTCCGAGTTCCCTGTCATTCCTAACTCTTCTGTACCTCCAAGATTGAAGTCCCAGTGCATGTCATCCTGGAGCCATGTCCTGTAATTGCTTCCAGATCAGTTATTCATTTCTATTGACGCTCTCAGCTCAACTGTTGTGTTTTGAATGCAACATGCATTCCAATACAGAGCCTTTGGTTTTAACTGTTTACCCTCTATTTATAAATTCTAGTTTTGTCGGCTGGTTGACTCTTAAATTCATAGTCACCATCCCTTGCGGTCACAGTCTGTTTTTAATTTCCCATATTAACACCTTTCTCTTTGGCTCAATTCTATTCTTTGATTTACCACATCTCCCAAATTTGATCCCTTGCCCTCACTATTTTAAAATAATCTTCTTACCTAAGAATTTCTTCAATTTTTGCTTTTTATGTTGACCCTACTCCCAGTACTAGTTGATATGTACATTAAAATCTTCCAAGATTATCGCTATACTTTTCTGACAAGCTTTCATTACTTCTTCCTTTATTCTCCACCTTACAATGTGCTTACAATTAGGGGTCACTGGAGGCTGATGCCTGATCCCCAAGCTCTAGCATTTCATCTCTAAACTTCATCAATTAAACTTGCTGCTTTAGGTAGCCTACTTGACAAGTGTATAATCCTACACCTTAGTCTAGTGTCAAAACTAATTTGATTAGATTCTTTCAAAGGACTTTTGTTTGCAATTAATTTGTTAAATACGCCGTACAAACTGTTTAAATGATTCTGAGAGGCGGCAGGTGGGCCAATGGAGACCCAGATAATGTTTATGTACGTTCAGCCATAATTTGAAGGACCACTTTCTCCAGTGGCTGATGAAGAGCAATAGCTACAAATTTACATTCAGGCAGCTAAGTCAGGAGTAGCAAAGTCTCTCCCCCAGACGTCTCCTTCTTACGCGAGTCAGGCTCTTCAGCATTCGTTCAAGCGGATCTGCCCTGAAATTCGTGCAAGATTGAAGCATGAAATCTTCTGGCAGGTCTTTCATGAGACGATTGCAACTTCTGATGAACTCAAGTCAACTTTCCAAGCTTCTTCAGTAGCATTGTAGAAGTTGCTTTCTCAAACATAGAGAGCATGGGGCTGAGTGAAACTTTTGAGATTCTGCTGAACAATAGTTTCATAGAATTCCTGGAGACTAGTGGCAAAATGGGCAAGGTAACTACATGTGACATTATGGGCAGCCAGGACAATGTCAGCTTGAGATTGACTTGATGGTTCCCATAATATACTGCATTATAGTTCTCAGTGGTATGCGATTTTGAGCATGGTTTTTGCTCCTTATCTTTGCACTTCACTCAACATGGAGAGACAACTGCCATCACTGATCTCTAAAGTAATGATTTGCTTCAGCTGCTACTTGTCAATTCAGTACCTAGTTGGACCATGTGTTCATCGTGATGGCTACTTTCATATTGTCATGGAAAGTTAATGTCATGTCGTAGCTACAGCCATAATCTCCAACTGTGAATGCCATCCACCAATCTCAGTTGATCTCAATCTCATCCTCACACTGCCTATATTCCCTCAAGTGTGCATGCACACCAATTGTCACGCTAATGGCATGCGCAGAGCTGAGATTCGTGATGTACAAGGAAAAATGGCAGGAAACACTGCTGTGACCTACATCCAATATCTGAGTGACAGAAGGCAACCCAGGGCTTGGAAACAGTGAACACAGAACTGACCTCCCATGCCATCATACTCGAAAGTGCTAGCAACATTCCAGATGTTCCAGAGGTTTACCTGCAATGTAACAGGTGGTAGTGACATCAGAAAACACAAGATGAAGCAAGTGAAGGGAAGTGCAGTGCAGTTTCCACATCATTCAAAATTCACAATTAGTTACAAGTGCTGAATTTATGCTGGAGTTCAACCAATTTTAAAAATGTTTTAAAAAGGCCACACGCTTGGTTGCTTATCATCTGTAGTGCACATCTCCAACCCAAGCTGCATTCTCAGTTGTAGGCCAGCAGTTAGCACTAATTTCATTTTTATCATAGCTAAAAATACATCTCTGGCCAGTGATAAGGATGACTAATGAATCTGGAACAAAAAGAAACTGAAAAATGTACAACTTCCACATGAAATGGGAAAATGAATTTGTGCAGAACTGTAAAAGAACATTTGCCTTACTGATACACTTTTGGCAATATACAAGTAAAAAGAGGAATTTGAAAGGACAATGCATAGTAAGTCCAAGGATACTTTCCCCTTGAACAGCATGCATTTAAAGAATGCTGATAA
>NC_063343.1:36810294-36810557 GCF_021869965.1 Rhincodon typus | reverse complement strand
GTTGCCCAGAAAATGCAGCAGATCTGAGAATTGAGCAGCTTAGATTTCAACAGAGGACAAAAGAATTGATTAAGGGGGGAAAATGATCTTTGAGAGTAAGCATGCCAGCAACATGCAAACTAATTGATAAAGCTCTATAAGTGTGTGAAGAGAAAAAGCTCAGTGAAGACAAATATAGGTTCCTTACAATCAGAAATGGGTGCATTTATAATGAAGAACAAAGAGATTCTTGACGAATTACACATATATTTTGGTCGCTATCT
>NC_063343.1:36721813-36809894 GCF_021869965.1 Rhincodon typus | reverse complement strand
CCAAATGTTGGGGAACGCAGGACTTAGTCAGAAGGACAAACTAGGGAAATCCCAATTAGTAAGGAAATGATGTTGGAGAAATTGCTGGCATTTTAGGTTGATAAATTCCTGGGGTCCGATAATTCACATCCCAGTGTATTTAAGGAAGTAGCCCCAGAAATAGTAGATGCATTGGTGGTCATCTTCCAAGATTCTATAGACTCTGCAAGAGTACTTATGGAAGGAGGGTATCTAATGTAACCCCTCTATTTAAGAAAGGAATTAGAGAAAACCGGGACTTGTAGACCAATTAGCCTGACATTAGAAGTGGTAAAATGCTAGAGTCTATTATAAAAGATTTAATAACAGCATTTCGAGTAAAATGACAGATTGGACAGAACATGGATTTATAAAAAGGAAATCGCTCTTGAGAGATCTACTGGAAATCAGTGAGGATGTAATTAGTAGGGGAAGCCAATAGATGTGATTTACTTTGACTTTAAGAAAGCTTATGATAAGGTCCCACATTTAAAAAAAATAGCATGTGAAATAAAAGTGTGTGGGATTGGGGCTACTGTCCTCACATGGATAAGGAACTGTTCAACAGAAAGGAAGCAAAAGAGTCAGAATAAATAGTCATTTCTTAGTGGCAGTCAGTGATGAGTGGGTTACTGCAGGTATCAGTGCTTGGAGTTCAGCTATTCACGCTATATATTAATTTAGGTGAGGGAAATATCTCCACGTTTGCAGTGACACAAAGTTAAGTGGGAGCATGAGCTGTAATGAGGATGTAGAGATGCTTCAGTGGGATTTGGACAAGTTGAGTGAGTGAGCAAATGTCTGGCAGATGAAGTATTATGTGGTAGCAAAAACAGGAAAGCAGAACGATGATAAATTGGGAAAGAGGGAGGTGCTATGACACGTGGGTGTCCTCGTCCACCAGGCTTTGAGGCCACACCTGGAGTATTTGTGCTGTTCCAATCTCCTTATTTGATGAGGGCCATTATGGCTGTGGAGGGAGTGCAATGAAAGTTAATCAGACTGACTTCTGGATGGCAGTACTGACATGTGAAGAGAGACTCTATTGGTTAGGTTTATATTCGCTGGAATTTAGAAGAATGAGGGAAGATTTCATTGCAACCTATAACATTCTAACAGGACTAAGTAGGGTAAATGCAGGAATGGTATACCTGATGACTGGTGAGTCCAAAAGTAGGGAATAGAACATAGAACATAGAACAGTACAGCACAGGCCCTTTGGCCCACGATGTTGTGCCAAACTTTTACCCTAAACCTAAGGTCTATCTAACCTCCACCCCTACCTTATACTATCATCCATATGACTATCTAATAGCCGCTTAAATGCCCCTAATGAGGCCGACTCCACGACCCTCTCCGGCAATGCATTCCACGCCCCGACCACGCTCTGAGTAAAGAAGCTATCTCTGACGTCTCCCCTATATCTACCTCCACTCACTTTAAAACTATGCCCCCTCGTAATAGCTACCTCCACCCTAGGAAAAAATCTCTGGCTGTCCACTCTATCTATACCTCTGATTATTTTGTACTCCTCTATCAAGTCACCTCTCATCCTTCGTCGTTCTAAAGAGAAAAGCCCTAGCTCTCTCAACCCTTCCTCGTAAGACCTTCCCTCCATTCCATTCAACATCCTGGTAAATCTCCTCTGCACCTTTTCCAACACTTCCACATCTTTCTTGTAATGGGGCAACCAGAACTGGACACAATACTCCAGATGTGGCCAAACCAGGGTTTTGTATAGCTGGAGCATAACTTCATGGCTCTTGAACTCAATCCCTCTATTACTGAAAGCTAACACACCATACGCCTTCTTAACAACTCTCTACACCTGGGTGGCAGCTTTCAGGGAACTGTGGACATGAACTCCAAGATCCCTCTGCTCCTCCACACTGCCAAGAATCTTTCCGTTAACCCTGTATTCTGCTTTCAAATTTGTCCTTCCAAAATAAATCACCTCACATTTTTCAGGGTTAAATTCCATCTGCCACTTCTCAGCCCAGCTCTTCATCCTATCAATGTCCGTTTGTAATCTAGAACAGCCCTCCGTACTATCCACAACTCGACTCACCTTTGTATCATCTGCGTACTTACCAATCCACCCTTCCACTCCTTCATCCAAATCATTTACAATATGTAGGACTGAGATGAGGGGAAATTTCTTCACCCAGAGAGTAGCGACCCTGTGGATTCTGTCATAGGAAGCAATTGAGATAAAAAAAAATTGCATGTTTTCAAGAAGGAGTTAGACATACTACGTAGGGCTAAAGGGATCAAAGGGTATTGGGAGAAAGCAGGAACAGGATACCGAGTTGGATGAACAGCCATGATCATATTGAATGGCAAAGCAGGCTCAAAGGGCCTACTTCTCCTATTCTGTCAATAGAGTTAATTGAAATTAGAATGAAAGTTAATTAACCTGAAATATTAACATTGTTTCTTTCTATCATGCTTAGTTTCTTCAGCATTTTCTATTTTTATTTCAGATTTATGGCATCAGCAGTATTATATTCTGTAGACCATAAGACACAGGAGCAGAAATTAGGCCTTTCAGCCCATTGAGTCTGCTCCGCCATTCAATAAGTTTCTCAACCCTATTATTCCACTTTCTCCCCATAACCTTTGATCCCCTTGACAATCAAGAACCCATCTGTCTCCGTCTTAAATATACTCAATTCCACAGATTCACCACTCTCTGACTGAAGAAGTTTCTCCTTATCTCCATTCTAAAAGGTCTTCCCTTAACTCTAAGGCTGTGCCCTCGGGTCCTAGTCTCTCCTACCAATGGAAGCATCTTTCCAACATCCACTCTGTCCAGGCCATTCAATATTCTGTAAGTTTCAATTAGATCCCCCCTCACCCTTCTAAACTCTATCGAGTATAGGCCCAGAGACCTCAAACGTTCCTCATATGTTAGGCTTTTCATTCCTGGGACCATTCTTGTCAACCTCCTCTGAACACGCTCCAGGGCCAGTACATCTTCCCTGAGATATGGGGCCCAAAACTGTGCACAATACTCCAAATCTAGCCAGACTAGAGCCTTATGGAGCCTCTGAAGTACATTCCTGCTTCTCTGTTCAAGTCCTTTCAGAAGAAATGTCAACATTGCATTTGTCTTCCTAACTACTGCCTCACCCTGCAACTTTATCTTGAGAGAATCCTGGCCTAGAACTCCCAAGTCTCTTTGAAATTCAGACTTCTGAATTTTCTCCCATTTAGAAAATAGTCCATACTTTTATTCTTCTTACCAAAGTGCATAACCTTACACTTTCCCACTTTGTACTACATCTGCCACTTCTTTGCCGACTCTCCTAACCTGTCCAAATCCTTCTGCAGCCTCCCCACATCCTCGATACTACCTGTCCCTCTACCTATCTTTGTATCGTCTGCAAACTTAGCCAGAATGTCCTCGGTTCCGTCATCTAGATCATTAATGCATAAAGTGAAAAGTTGTGGTCCCAACACTGACCCTTGTGGAACACCACTTATCACTGTTTGCCATCTTGAGAAAGACCCTTTTAACCTCACTCTCTGCTTTCTGCCAGACAACCAATCTTTTATCCATGCTAGCACCTTGCCTCTAACTCCTGCCATTGCTGTTCCACTGTCTTTCCTGCTGGCCTCCTCTCTCTGTCAGTTCTGCCCAGCCCTCCCTCATGCCTCTGTAGTTGCCTTTATTTAGTTGTAATGTCATTACCTCTGATTTTATCTCCTCCCTCTCAAATTGCTGAGTAAATTCAATGATATTGTGATCACTGCCTCCCAAGGGTTCCTTCACCTTACGCTCCCTTATCAAGTCTGCGTCATTGCACAATACTAAATCTACCGGCCTATCTTTTTGATAAGTTGTATATCCTTGGATATTCAGCTCCCAATCCTGATCCCCTTGCAGCCATGTCTCTGTGATGCCCACCGTATCATATCTGCCAATTTCAATCTGCGCCACAAGCTCACTGCGCCAGTCCTGAGTTCTCCTTTCCAGTCATTTTTTTTCCCATATTTTTCCTGTAATAGAACTCTTAATGTTTGTTGTCAATTTTTGTGCCCTACTGTAAACTTGGACTTCTTTTAGTTGCATGTACAAGACATTTGAGCATTAGATGAACTTGTGCAATAAAACAGAAATTCTTAATTCATTCAGTCTCTCTTGGTTGATAAATCATTTCCTGTTAATTGTAACTACCACCTAGGATTGAAAGCTTTAATCATGTCATGACTAAATTATTACTCGACCATTATGCTATGTAATGAATAAAATATTTCTCTGACTGACTGAAATTCATGTTGCAAGGAACATTACTGTGGCTGTGGCAGTGCCAGTATTGATAAATTAAATTGAAATATGGAAGGGCACATTAAACCTATCGCGTGTTGGAGTAATTGCAGAATGAAATCACTGTACAAAGGAGAACCATCATATTCAAAAGTGTACAACTCCTACTTTTTTCTCTTTTTGTGTATTTGTTGAAATATGAGTATTTAGTATTCCTGGATGTACTGAATTCAAGTTCAGTCTCATTTTCCAATATTAAATGCAGAAGTGTGAACTTGCTGAAGTCTAAGCTTGACTTGCAAATCATTCATTAAGTATTAACTTGGTGGCAAAATGCACTTGTTAAAATTTGAGCGTTTTCTTTTGCGATGACTAATATGTTGTTGAAATGCATGGTGGTGAATCCCTATTGGGTAGACAATTTGACAGCACAAATTTAACAATATGAGCTGCAGATGTAAATTGGAAATAATCATCCTAACTGCAGATAGATTTAATCAGATGAACATGGATATATTGTATAGAACTATTACCAACACTGGTATTTTTTTTTGCCATATTTTGTCAAAGAATCTCACCATCTATCTAGATTTTACTCATCAGTTGGTTACAAGTCATCAGAAAAGTATGCATGATGCTTCAACAGGAAACAAATTCCATGTATGGTTGTAGGTTGGGCTGACACCTCAGTTCCTGACTTTGTCACTAGTCATTTAAGTTGCATCAGTAAAATATTGGGTGGGGATGTTAAGTTAGAGTTGGATGTGTGAGAATTAGCTGAACACTTAGATTGCAATGACTGGGTTGACAATTTCCAGTTGTAAGCAGCTGCTTGCCTTTTGACAAATGTCAGCAGGATAATGTTTTGATCTTCCTTTGATGCAAGAACAGCTCAGTGGTAGAAGTTCTGTCTGCTTGACAAGGTTTAAGTCTTCATTGTTAGAAATTATTAGTAGTCACAGTAATGAATGTATCTTTTTAATAAAGTTGTTTTTAAATTTTAAATGGTTGTTTTTCTTTTTGACTGATTAATACCATTGGATCAAGATACAGTTTGTTTCATTTAAATCAATTTGCAATTTTGAATAAGTTGTTTGAGGAGCAGATCTATCAAGTTTCAGAATATTTGGGCAGTTCAAAAACTCATTGGAATAGCTCCTGATTGAAACATATCAAAGTAATAATTGTAAATAATGTATTGTTTTGCATATCTAGCTGTTAGAATGTTATTTTCATTTACCAAAAAGTACTAAAACTTGATAAGTATGCAGTAATATGCTAAAATTTATATTTGCTGAGCCTGCCAAGAGCTTGAGTGTTAACATAAAGAAAAGACCAATTCAAAGCTATTTTTTCATTTTCTTTTGTTTTGGATGGACGTTGAACATTGTTCATTAATGTAAACAACAGGCATATTAACAGTAAAAACAAAATCATAGAACTGAAAAGGTTTTCAGGGATTCTAAATGTTGATGGGGTATGCTAATGGTACTAACTGAGCCTGAATGCACTGGGACCATTTCAGAGAGCAATTTAGAGTTGACCACACTGCGAGTTATATGTAGGGCAGATCAGGTAAGGATGACGGATTTCCTTTCCTAAAGGATGTGCGTGAACCAGATAGGCTTCTACAACATTCAACAAAAGTTTTGATTGTCATTACAGAAATTAGCTTTCCAACTAATTGAATTTAAGTTCCACCAACTACTGCGGCTTGCCATCATGAAATCTACCCAACTCTGTCATAATTTCCCCTAACTGAATTGCCGCTGTATGTACAGCCAATCTCATTGACAGTTCTGTGGATACAGACAATTACCTTTTTCAGAGCTACTTCAATGATGGGAAACAGGCATGGGAAAAATATTGTTTGTGAGACCGGGAACAAAGATAAAGAGCTTATTTAGTGAATAACGAGTGGGCCACCTCATCATTACAAAAGTACCCATCACCTGTAATGACCTTTCACAAGCTCTACTATGCAGGCTCTGGTTCTGCATATTAATTGTGCTTGGTAAGATTAACACATGATGTAACAAATTGCCAGTTATCTTGTTTCTTGTCGTTCTTTAGAGTTCTGTGTGTTGGTGGTACTTACAGGTGTAATTATGCCCATTCTATATCAGACATTCTTCTGTGAAACTTTAGCAGCAATATTTTTATTTTTGCTATATAAATCTGAAATAAGTCTGCCCCCTACTGACACAGATATGTTGGGCAATTGCACCAAACGACTGAGCTGGATCATTTCTAAAATTGAGCAAGAAGATGATTGTCTTGTGTTTCAGGTTTTTGTTCACATTATAGTCTTTAAAGAAGGTTTAAATGTGGGGTGAGCATGTTCAATTGAGGTATTTGAGGACAAAGGAATGGGGAAAATGCAGAAGAATGGCTTTAACTTATGATGCTCACTTTGAGAGCTGATGCAGACAGGATCATCTGAATTGTGTCCTCTTGCACCGTAGCACTTCTATAATTGTGATTTCCTGAGAGACCAAAAATCTGTCTATCTCAGCTTTGCCCTTAATGAAGGAGTATCCACTACCATATGAGAATGCCAAAAGCTCACACTCTTTGAGTGAAGAAATTTATTTTTGCCTCACTCCTAAATGATTGACTCCTTTATCTTAAGACTTGTGCTCTTGATCCTCCAGTTAGGAGAAGCAAGCCCTGTGGCAAGCCCCATCAGACTTTTGTGTATTTCAGTGAGATTACCTCTCTCTCTTCTAACAGGACCAATTTATTCAGCCAGTCATCATCAGATAGCCCACTCATTCCAGTCACCAATCTAGCAGGCCGTTAGGGTTCCACCTCCAAAGTAAAGTTCTTGCTCTGAATATGGAGACTAAAATAACATGTTGTACTCACCAAAGCAATATATGATTATAGCAACACTTCATTTTTGTTTTCCAGTCCTCTTGCAATGGACTAATGTGCCATTTATCTTCCTAATAGTTTGCTTGTACAATCCTTTTGAAACATAAACATTTAAATGTTTCACACCTTTCTAAATAAATATTCTGCCTTTTGACTCGATGCAAAAGTGAATAAGCTCCTATTTCCCTTTAGTATACTCCATCTGACACTTTATTGTCCATTCACTTAACTAATCTATATTTTTCCTCGGCCTATATTAGCACCTAATTTTTGTGTTGTACAAAATATAAGATTAACATCCAACCATCACTAGAGATCAGAAGAATATTTTTGCCAGTTATACGTGCAGAAAGTAGATTAATCATTTGAGGTTAATAACACTTTGTTTTTATTTTTGAAAAAAAGTCCTGCACAACTGAAGTCTGTAAGGACAAAGATCAAAAACTCTGGCTGACGCAGTAGTTTCGGTCCTGTTGGGATGACGCCATCTGTGGAGTGCCACTCTTCAGGGTTAAGTAATATAGCCTGCTATGTCATATCGATGTCCTGCAGTTTTTGTTTGCATATCTACACCAGTTAGGAAACATCTCAAATTTGAAAATGTTATTTTATTTTAATAATTCATTGCATGTGGCCTTTTCTGGCTGGGCCAGCATTCATTGCCCATCCCTAGTTGACAGAGTGAATATTTGTGGATGTGGTACCAGTCAAGCAGGCTGTTTTGCTCTGAATGGTATCAAATTTAGAATGTTGCTAGAGCTGCATTATTCCCAACCAAGTCGGGAATGTTCCATCACACTTGCTGATTTGTGCCTTGGAAATGGTGGTTAGGCTTTGGTGAGTCAGGAAACAAGTTACTTGCTTCCTCGGCTCTGACGTACTCTTGTAGCCACAGCTAGTCAAGTTCAGTATCTGGTCAGTGATAACTCTCAGGATGTTTAAGAGATTTAGTGGTCAAATCTCAAAGGAGCAGGAAAGACAATATTTCGGGTTTACACCCTTCATCAGGACTGGGGCAGGAGAAGGGAGCTCAGAAATAAATGGGGGTTGGGGTGGTGGGCCTGGGGGAAGGTAGGTGGATGCAGGTAGGAGTAGTGGAGATTGGTCAGTGGGAAGGGTGGGGTGATAGGTAGGAAAGAAGGTGGCTATGTTGTGTCAGGTCAAGGAGGTGGGGATGAGGGGGAGGTTGGACATGGGATGAAGTGGGGGTTGGGGAGATTTTAAAACTGGTGAATTCTATGTTGAGGCCATCGGGCTGTAAGCTCCTGAGGCGAATATGAGGTGTTGTTCCTCCAGTTTGCATGTGACATCATTGTGGCACTAAAGGAGGCCCAGGATGGACTTGTCACCAAGCGAGTGGGAGGGGGCGTTAAAATAGTTGGCAACTGGAAAGTGTTGTTGATTATAGCGTACAGAGCGCAGATGCTCTGCGAATCGGTCACGGTCTGCGCTTGGTCTCACTGATTTATAGAGGAGGCCACATCAGGAGCAACGGATACAGTAGGCCAGTTTGGAGGATGTACAGGTGAATCCCTGTTGGATTTGGAAAGTTTGGCTGGGGCCTTGGATGGATGTGAGATGGGAGGTACAGGGTAGGTGTAGCACCTCCTACAGTTGCAGGGAAAGGTGTTGAGTGTGGAGGGGAGTGTGGAGCGGATGAGGGATTTGTGGAGTGAGCGATCCCTTCGAAAGGCAGATAGAGATGGGGAGGGAAATATCTCTTTGGTGGGGTCGGATTGCAGGTGGCAGACGTGGGGAAGGATGATGTGCTGGATGCTGAGGTTGGTGGGGTGGTATGTGAGGACCAGAGAGATTCTGTACTTATTTTTGTTGGGGGGGAGGGGGTTTGAGGGCAGAATGCAGGAAACGCAACAGATGAGGTTGAAGGCATTGTGAATCAATGGAAGGGGGAAGTTGCAGTCCTGGAAGTAGGAGGACATCTCGGATGTCCAGGAATGGAATGCTCCATTTTGGGAGCAGATGCATCAGAGGTGAAGGAGCTGGGTGTAAGAGATCGTGTTCTTGCAGGATGGGAGGCGTAGTCCAGGTAGCTATGGGAGTTGGTGGATTTGAAATAGATGTCAGTGCTGAGACAGTTACCAGAGATGGAGAGGTCCAGGACAGGTGAATTTGAAGATGGGGTGAAAAGTGTTAGTAAAGTTGATGAACTGTACAAGCTCCTCATGGGACCATGAAGCAGTGCCAATGTAGGTTCACTAGATTAATACCTAGAATAAGTGAGTTGCCTTTTGTGGAAAGGTTAGACTAGCAGAGCCAGTATCCTTTGCAGATTAGAAGAGTCAAAGATGGCTTAATTGAAATATTAAGATCCTGGGGGTCTTGATTTTGTTGACGTTGAAAGAATGTTTCTGAGACTGATCTTTCACAAATTCTGAAAAACACGTCATTATTTTCAATGGAGATCTGGGAAGCATGGGAAAGATCTCTGTCAAATTGACAATCAAGGATGCCAATCAAGCAAAATGTTACAAGATTAATGCTATCATCAGTGCCCTGTGCAATCAGACCAAAGGCTGAAGCACAATTAGAGAGACTGGTTCAGATAGGAGTCCTTGAACCTGTAAGTGTGAGTGATTGGGCCATCCCTGTTGAACCAGTGGTGAAGATAGATGTTTTGGTACACATCTGTGGTGACTTTAAGGTCACTATTAATTGGCATTGTGTGCTGAGTCGTATCTTTAGTTGATGATCTAGTGTAGCTGGAAATCAGTTTTTGGACTGAGAAAACAGTCGACTGTGACTGTGATTCAAATCATATAACCTAATGATGATGTCATCGGCCATTTTGGTATTAGCCCAGTGTTACTAAAGAGCATATTTGCAAATTCAGCTCTGTCAACTCTTCATTCTTGTTTCTGCTGCCTAGATCAATGGGAGATGGTCCATGTAAAGAAGTGTCACACTGGACTCCATGCTAACTCTTGTTTCTCTCTCCACAGACCAGCTGAGTTTCTCTAGTATTCTCTGTGTTTGTTTCAGATTTCAAGCATCCACAATAATCTCATTTTATTGGCTGAGGTCTAATTGTATTAATTTAGTTTAGTTGTACAATTAAAAACCTAGTACTTTTTAAATTGAAGTAGAATTATGCATTTGTGTGTGATACCTGAGTGAATTCTAAGGTAGTAAATCCCATCGGACTAAATTCGGTGGTTGTTTGCTTTGAACTTTTGTGTTTAGTTTATATATGAATGTACACATTAGGAGCAGAAGTAGGCCAGAATTTTAGAACCTTTCACAGTACCAGTGCAATATTATCTGGAGTTGCAGGAAAAAAAATCATCATCACACTTTATTAAAAAAATTTGGATTGATAGCAACTATTTTCTCCAGTGATAATCTTCATGGACACTGGAGAGGCAGCATGGCTGCTCTTTATGCCCATATAAGCTGGACTTAGCAAAACATAGTTTTGCTCTTCCACGTTTTTAAGGCTATAAATTCTTTCTATTTACCCTATTTTTCTAGAAACCTTGTATAAGCAAAGGCAAGTGCATTTGGTGCTTTAACCAACAAAATCAAATGTCAACAGAAACTTGGCAGAATTAAATCAAAACATCACTATCGGGGTGATGATGCACCCCTGCCCCTGCAGAACCACTGATCTTTAAAAGCTTCTAGTGTGCTGGTGGACACCACATACTCCCTCTCAACAGACCTCTGAGCATGATGTAACTGTGGAAGAGAATCATTCTGGTATTAGGATGTCCCCCTCCTCATTCCATAGCCTGCTGCTTAGACCTGTTGATGACCCCTCTGGCCAGGCTTTAGTATCTTTTTCATGGAATGGTGATTAATTGGATCTATTGTTCATTTTGTTTGGTACTGTCTTTATATAGAGAACCAAACTACTTCCCCATGGGATTGAGAGCTTGGGGTATTGAGTTTAAACATGCATTAACCCGTGAAGATGCTAGGCTTAGAAACTCAGAAGTATTACTGAAGGCCACAAGCCTTTGCTTGTACACGTTTTCTGGAAATGGAGGGAAAACAGAAGGAATTTATTGACCTAATTATAAAGTGAAGCCATTTTTACTAAATCCAGTTTATGTGGCCACTTGGAGCAACTATGCTGCTGCACCAGTGCCCTGAAGATTTTCAGATCTGTACAATTTCAGAAGAGCCCGGTGGGTGGATAGTTTTTAAACTATCTGATTCATAATAAATCTATTTCTGGAATATTGAATTTTGGAACTTTCCAGCATTACTGAACTGCCAAGTGAACAAAACAGGAATTGGGTGTGCAGCATAATATCAAAATTGAGCTAATGGAACCTGAAAAAAACAACATAGGTGTTTAGATAGTGTGCGACATTTTACATGAATTAACATGATAAAGCAATAAATGTACCCTTACATAGAAAAATATAATATTACACAAGAGACTGTTGATAATATTGTATATTCTGGCTATCATTTTTGGAAATTTGGAGTAAAACCCAAAACATGTTTGTGCTTTTCTGTTATGAAGTTTGCCTATTAGCCATGATCAGAGAGGTGTATACCACAGGTAAATTATTCAATCAGAATGTCCATTAATAAAATTCCAGTTTGCTCAGATAAGTTGAATGAAGTTCTATTCTAACATTTTTTTTTAAAGTAACTTTTTGTGACAGAGTAGCTTGTGACATATCTCTTGGTTGCAGAACTATTAATATTTGGGCTACATATATTTGTACTTCAGTCAGTATAAAACTGTGTCAAAACAACATCTGGTTTGGCCCTGTATGCTTCTGAGTGGGTAGAAGAGTTCTCTTTTGTTAATCAGAATTAAAAGTCAAATTATTTGGTCTCTTTAAATATATTAGTAGGAACAGATATATTAGTAGGAACAGCTAAATCAGGATATTGTAAAAATTAATCGTGTGTTTTTTTTTATTTTTTTTGACAGCAACGAAAATCCTACTTGGAACGCAGCGTGAAAGATGCAGAAGACAACATCAGGGAAATGTTAATGGCCAGAAGAGGACAATAACAGATTAGACTGCTGGAAATTCGGTTTCAAACTTATACAGAAGCCACTCTTATATTGGTGCTTATTAGGCTGGATTCTCGGAGACTGGTGTCCATGAGCCAGCTCCCACCATTGACTCAAAGTGCATCACCCTTTTTCAGTGACACAGTTTTTTGACCCAGTTTTTTTGTGTGTCTATGCTGCCAGGTGAAAGGAATTGGACCTGGTTGTATAACAGACGGGAATTGACTCATGGCTAGCAATCTTCTAGCATCCAACTAAAGTATAGGTTAATATAACAGCAACTAAAATAGTACAACCTACCCGTACAAATGATCGTTTTGCTTCCAAGAGCGCACAATTCCTGTGACCTGTGTAGCATTGTGACAGTCTTGATCTCCAAATTCAGCTGCACTTTTATTACCAAATTTCCTTCGTTTAGTTATTCATTATCTTCATCAAAAAAAGCAAAACTGTACTTTTTTTAATGCGGTCGATGTAAGCAGCTTCACTTTATTTTATGGGAGTTAAATCAGCACTGAATTTTTGGCAGCCTCTGTTGTTCAGAAAGCAGACCTGTATTTCCTGGTTTCCTAAAGTATGTACAATAAGCAGACTGATATTGAGGCAGGTTTATAATACATCATCACTGCTTCCTTAATTCTAGCATCTGTTTTCACGTTGGAACATAAGATTATATAAATGTGCATTTGTGAATATGAGGTGTGCTCTGACACAAACTCATTATTTGTTTTGCATATTGAGAAGAATCTGGTAAGATCGAAATAAAACATCATAATATAAAGTGCTGTTCTATTCTCCAACTTTATAAAGTCTTGGCTATGTACCTTTTGTTGTAATACCAACATTGCTGCCTCCCTGAAGACATTAAGGTGGTTTTAGCTGTGTCATTATTGTGGCCATTGAATCAATCTTATTCCTGCCAACAGGAAGTACGCTTAGCAAAATTTGTCCAAGTGTTTCTCAATCCTTGCATTTACCCTATGCCAATCACAGGGTGCTCCCGGTTGTGGTCAGACAGAAAAGACAAAACTTGCACTCCTGTCTGGCCATGTTTAATGCATCAGGATGCCAAAGTTATGAAATAACTCGATACTCATGATATTCAAAAGCTTTTGAATAAAACTATTAATGTATTTGAAACCAACGTCCAGTGTAGGTATAAAAGAACTTTGTGACAGCCCAGTGTTGTGGCAAATCCCTCACAAAGTAACTCCTGTACAAGGTTCCTGAGATAGAGTTATTTTATTCATTAAATTTGGAATGAGTGCACCCGACATTACCTTCAGAGCATGTAAATGATACTGCCTTTCACTGACATGAATATGTCTTGGATTCCTTGGTAATTCCTTGGTGTTGGAAATGTACACTGTCTCATTTTGAATCTATTATTATAGTGCAGTTTGCTCCGTTAATTTCTTTCAAGCCTTACAGAGAAGCTGAACTTTTTATTTCAGATTTGAAGCAGTTCATTCAGGAGTGAATTCCCAACTAAACATCTAACATATACTCTAGACACATTTAACGTTTAACATTACGTCTGTAAAATGGCTGTGTGTAGTATTCAACACTGATAATTAACATTGTACCTGCTGAATAGCACTGTGTGCTTTTGACAATAAGTTAGGGCTACTTGGAGTTGTAGCTTTGCATTTTATTAGTTCTTGGGATATGGACATCGGCAAGGCTATAATTTATTGCCTTTGCTGAATTGCTCAGAGAAGTTGGTAATGGGCTGCTTTTTAAGAGTCAGCCACAGTGGAATGGGATTGAAATATACATGTATATGTAGAGGTTGGACTGGGTATTACTGAACCCACTTTCTCAACCATTTAGCAGCTTCATGACCTTTTTGTCAGCATTTTATTTCCAGAATTTTAATTCTCAAAATGCCATTGTTGATTTTGAACTGCAAATGTGCATAATGTGGGGGCAAAAAATCAACTCCTACATGTGACCAAGCAATGCAAGTTCAGGATAAGATAGATGCAAATAAAACTGCAGCTGAATCTGAAATGGTATGTGAAAATGTACCATTTGGGGTGTATTTGCATCTTGGAAGATGTCTGTTGACTTGATGGACATCATGCAATTATATTAAAAGGTCAGCTCATGCTATGTTATGAGAAAAATCATGCTTGAAGGTTGGTTATTTATTATTTGATTAAAATTATTTTCCTTTTAAGAAATTAATATATTTTTAATGAAAATTGATGTCATATTCTTCAGCCAAATTATAGAACATTAAAAAAAAATTCCAAATGGTCATAATGTCAGTGTGTGCCATTACCCAAATATACTTTTTATTGTAGTTAAATGAGTTTTAAGGACAGATGGAAGAGGCAATGATACTAGCCCTAAATTATTTTTCAGTCTGAAGAGGCTTTTGAAAATAAATAATTTGTTTCCTCCAAAGCAAAGTTTTACCACATGTTACGTAGCGAATGTTTTGGGGCAGCGGGGCAGTGGTGGCAGCGACCAGGTTCATCTGGTGTTCAATGGCAGGAGTTCACCTGCCATTGTGAATGCATCTGTACTTTGGAGCATGTTAGAAATATGCAGATTGGAAATAAGATTAACAGATACTGATTTTTCTTCATGACAGAATGTATAATAATTTGGAGAATTTCTGAGAGATATGGTGGGGTTTGAAAGAAATGCAAGACCTTTCTCGTTTACTTCTATAAAATGAGCACCACCAGAACAGTTAGAGAGCATTTAAAAAAATGTTTCTCAGTGGATATGCCTCCAAATTAATGTCCACATTTATTTTAAAATGTAAATTGTTTTAGTTGATTTTCTGTCTTCATTAAGATGTCATTTGTTCTCCTTCGCCATCATCGTCTTAAGGGTAATTGGGGAAGAGTAATCATTGCTGACCTTGCCTACAATGCCCATATCCTGTGATTGAGGGGAAAGAGGACACCAATTTAGGACCTATTTGCCTCTTCAGGTAGACAAAAATGATCTCATTGAACTATTCAAAGAAGAAGGGTGCAGTTTCATACAATTGTTTACCCGTACACCAGTGTCACACAAAAGACTAGCTCATTGTATATTTTTTACTTTACTGCAGTTTGTGAGACGTTGCAAGTTTGGTGCAGTAGTAATCATATTGATTATTGAAAGTCAGTTTTATTGGAAATTTTGATACTGTTTTATCAGAAACTGATAAATATAGCTTTAAAGTCATTGTCAAGTCACTTGTTATATTATTGATTTCTGAACCAACCAGAAGAATGGTCTAAACTTTTCTGACTACTTATTTGAGTAGCAGCTTTTGCAAGTACAGGTAAATCAATTACATTAGATTCAACTAAAACAAAACAATTCTCATTGATTAATCTTTGAGTTTTGAGTGAAATGGACTGTAATTGAAGATTAATTGGGACTAAGCCAAGAGGAAGATTTGTTTTAAGTGTTTTGCAGTAAAGCAAATTTAAAAGTGCTTTAGTGCCTTCATGTGGCAGCAGAAGGTAATCACTGAAAAAATAGTTGTGTGATGCAGAGTACACAAATCAGAGGTCATGTGAAATATCAACCAGGCACTTTTTATAATGACAGAGAGAAAGTGGGAATTTAACTAATATTACATTCAAACAGAATTCAGCATTTGCAGTCTTTATTTCAAATTAATTCAACAGCCAATCTCTGTTGAGAATGGGTTTAGCTGTGGAGCAGTTATCATTTTATTGTGGGTTCAACTCTGTTTAGAAAAACATGGGAACTCTGGGAAAGCCTTTGGCTTCTGATTATTATATTGCTAGCTTTTTATTTCTTGGTGGCTGTTTTCTCCATTGAAGATATGTTTCCATATCTTCATTACCTTTTCTCCTCTGTTTCCTTCTTAGCAATTTTGAGCATTTTTCCAACTTCCTTCTGATTCTAGGACCAGAACTTTTCCATATTGACCCCACTTCCAGCCAAGACTTTCTTTATCTTGGCCAGAAATTCCCCTGGGATTGCTGCAACCTCCCCACTACGTTGTTGCTGTTTCACAGCCTAGGCAAAAGCATGAGTACCAAGAGTCACAGCCATCATCTGCACAGGGGCAGATGGCATCTACACATGCGCAGAGGTTGGTGGCCAGCTTTGTCAGCCATCTTGGCATTCATAGTATATACTCCAAATGTACAACATTGGATCCTGAACAAGGAAAAGATGCAATCTGTAGAGAAAACATGATGAATAATGTGTCTGTACACAGAGTTCTAGAATAGGCTGTAAATACAGAAAATAGTTCCAGGGTTTATTTTCCTTCTTTTAGCTGTTTTAATTCAATTACAAAAATAGGTGAGAAAATTCAATCATAACTTGCATCTTCTGAGGTGCTTTTACAGGAAAAAGAATATCAAACCAAAAAAAAAGGAAGTTTGACAGAGCCAGGTTTAAAGAGAGTTATAAAACAGTAATGGGAGTTGAAGGGTTTCAAGTTGGGACCTTTAGGGCCTGGAGCCTAGGTGACTGAAAGTATAACCACCAAAGATGGGGTAAGGAAAGAAGGAGATTCAGAAAAGGACAGTGTGAAAGAAACAATCTGGGGGAATAGTGATATGCAGAAGTGAGGCTTTGAGGGATTAAAACATGAGTATGGTAAATTTAGGCTTTTTAGGATCAGGAGCCAGTCTGGGTCAACAATGGCAAGAGTGGTGGATGAGTGAAATTTTATGCAGAATAGGACATGGCCAGTAGAATTTGGACGAGTTGAAGTTTACAGAAAACGGAGAATAGAAGGCTGGCCAAGAAATTGAGGTCAGGTTTGGAGCTAAGTGTGAATGAGAGTTTTAGCAGCAGATTGTCTGAGATAGGCATTGCTTCAAAAGATAGAATAATACTTTCTTTGTGATTGTGATTGAAAGAAAAAGGGCTGGAAACTCATCTCAAGTTTGAATAATACATTGAAATTATAGATTTCAGATTATGTTGTGGCTTGGAAGTAAATGAAGTCACTGTCAAGGTTACAAGAGTTAGTAGTTGAGCCAAAGTGGAATGCTACAGAGTTATCAGTTTTTAGCTGCAAGAAATTGTGGCTCATTCAGGTCTGGAATTAAGCACCACTCTGTTACTGAAGGGATTGAGAAGAGATATAGTGGACAGTTGGAACTAGGTTTTATTAGCATACATGTGAAAGCTGAACATCTGTCTGGATCATGTTGCCAAGGGAAGCAGACATGAGAAAAAGGAAGAGCCACAGATAAATCCTTGTGGGATTTTGAAGTTAGTTGCATTAGAGAAGGAAGGGATCAGCAAAAACTTATGCAGCACCATAAATGTAACAATAGATCTTGACAGAAGCATTATAAAACTGACTGTAAAAGTTTCAATAAGTAGGTGAAGACAAAAAAGATTGAAGACAAATGTGGGTCCCCAAAAGTCAGAAATGGGGGAATTTATAATGGGGAACAAAAAAAAAATTGCTGACCAACTAAATACATACTTTGGTTCTGTATTCAGAACAGGTGTCACAATGTGCCAGAAATGTTGGTGAGCACAGGGTTTAATGAGAGGGAGGAACTGAAAGAAATGGTATTAGTAGGGAAATAGTGTTGGGGAAATTGATGGGATTGAAGGCAGATAAATCTCCAGGGCCTGATAATCTCCATCCCACAGTACTTAAGGAAGTGGCCCTAGAAAAAGTGGATGCATTGATGTCATCTTCCAAGATTCTTTAGACTCTGAAACAGTTCCTGAAGACTGGAGGGTAGCTAATGTAACCTCTGCTTACAAAGGAAGGCATGGGAAAATGCTAGAGTCCATTGTGAAGGATTTAATAACTGAGCACTTAGAAAACACTGTCAGAGTCAGAGTCAACATGGATTTATAAAAGGGAAGTCGTGGTTGACAAGTCTACTAGAAATCTTCAAGGATGTGACTCATAGAGTTGATGAGGTGGAGCCTACTGATGTGGTTTATTTGGACTTCCAGAAGAATTTTGACAAAGTCCCATGTAAGAGACTAGAATGTAAACTTAAAGCAAATGGGGATGGGGATGGTGTATTGAACTGGATAGAAAACTGATTCCTGTATGTCAAAGAGTTGGAATAAATAGATCCTTTTCTGAAAAGCAGGTAGTGTCACTAGTGCGTTATTGCGGAATCAGTGCTAGGATCCCAGGTATTGATAATATATATGCATGATTTAGATGAGTGGATTAAATGCAATATCTCATTTGCAGGTGACACAAGGCTGGGTGGGAGCTGTGAGGATGCTTCAGTGCGATTTAGATCGGCTGAGTGAGTGAGCAAATGCAGGGTAGATGTGGTATAATGTGGATCAATGTAGGAGCAAAAACTGGAGGGTGGATTATTATCTGGCTATAAATTTGGAGAGGGGAATGTGCAACAATATCTAAGTGTTCTCATACAGCAGTCACTGAAGGTAAGCAAGTATGGGCAACAGGCAGTAAAGAATTCAAATGGTACGTTGGCCGTCATAGCAAGAAGACTTGAGTGCAGAAGTTGGGATGTCTTGTAATTATACAGGGCCTTGGTGAGACCACACTGGGTCTATTATGTACAATTCTGTTCTCCTTATGTGAGGAAGATGCTGTTGCTAGAGAGGGAGTGCAATGACAGTATATGAGACTGATTCTTTGGATGGCAGGACTGACCATGAGGAGAAGTTGAATTGGTTAAGATTACATTTGCTGGAGTTCAGAAGAGTTATGGGATCTCATCGTGCAAAAGTCTAACAGGTCTGAACAGAGTAGATGCAGAAAGAATATTTCCGATGACGAGGGAAGAACAGAAGCAGGGGTCACAGTCTTAGGACATGGGGTAGACCATTTAGGACTGAGTTGAGAAATTTTCTCACCCAGAGAGTGGTGAGTCTGTGGAATGCACTACCAAAGAAAGCAGTTGAGGCCAATACATTTTATGATTTCAAGAAGAAGTTGGATATAGCACATGGGGCTAAAGGGATCAAAGGATATCTGGAAAAGTGAGAACAGGTTATTGAGTTTAATGGAAAAGCTCAGCAGGTCTGGCAGCATTTGTGAAGAAAAAATCAGAGTTAACGTTTCAGATCTGGTGACCCTTCCTCAGAACAGGACCCAAAACGTTAACTCTGATTTTTTTTCTTCACAGATGCTGCCAGACCTGCTGAGCTTTTCCAGCAACTTCTGTTTTAATTCCTGATTTACAGCATCCGCAGTTCTTTTGGTTTTTATTTCATTTAATGCTCAGCCATGATCGTAATGAATGGTGGAGCAGGCTTGTAGGGCCAAATGGCCTACTCCTGCTTCTATTTTCAATGTAAAACAAATTATGACTGAGTCACAAAATGATATTAGGTCAGATGCCCAAATATTTGGTCAAAGACGTAGGTTTTAGCAAGATTCTTAAAGAAGGAAAGCAAAGGGGGAAATGGGGAGAATATTCTAGAGTGGTCTATGTAACTGAAGGCATAAGGCATGGCCACCAATGGTAAGAGGCCAGAAGTAGAGGGGCTCAAATATCTTTGAGTTGAGCCGAAGCAGATTACCTAGATATGGTGATGTGAAACTACAGACAGATTTGTAAACAAGAAGGAGAATTTTAAAAATCAAGATATTGAACATTAGGAGTCAATGGAGATCAGTGAGAACAGGGGTAAAAAGGGAATGGACCATGGTGAAAATTAAGACATTGGCACCCTGGAATTGCAAGAGGAATTCTGGCTATGACAAAGAAGAGTGGTATCGAGTCAGGGAAGTCCAGTAATTGATTTTGGAGGAGAAGCAATGGAGAAGTGGAATCACTCCTGTCAAAAGCTGCAGAGAAGAAATTAGGGACAAAAATAGACAAAGATTATTGGTGTAGATCATGCAAGTCACTACTTCAGCTCTTGGCAATTTCAATGTTGTGGTAGGAGCAGAAGCCTGGTTAGGGAGCTTCAAAGATAAAATAAAGCAAAAGATGGGAATGGATTCAGGAAGCAACAATGCATTACTTTAAAAAGGAACAGAAAAGATTATTGAATAGCAGAAAGTTTTCAGGAAGGAGTTGACATTTGGACGAGAAAGTAATAATGGCAGCTTTGAACGGAAGGGAATAGTATGGTTAAGGGTAATGCAAGAAATGAACCACTTTAAATGCTTTATAGTTTACAAATTGGTTCATTGTTTCCTTAATTCTTGTATGTCACATGTTAAGAAAATATTAGTCAAAAATCCCAAATAGATTTCCTTGTTAGAAATGTTTGGACACGAACCACATGGCCATTTCTTCCTATGTTATATCTGTGTGCTCCTTAAATAAGTTCTACCTAACATTCCTGCCAATTAATGAAGCAAAATGGTCTTCTAGTTATTGATGAATAAGAAAGAAACTCCAGACGATGTTTGGTTTTCTTAAATTCTTCCATTTGATGGGAGTGTCACATCCAGCATTCAGTACCCATCCTTAGTTGCCCATTTACAGCTGGTACCTTATTCTACTGTTACTTTGAATCATATCTGACTGAAGTGTGCTTGATATTAACTCTGGATTGCTCAGGTATTTTTCACTTATTCATAATAAAAATGTGTTGTGCTGCGAAACAAATAACTTCTCAAAGACCTGGGATTGATCAGCAACATTTAGTTTTGTCATTAACAATGCAAAACTCTACGTGCAACCATTTCAATGAAATTGCTTAGTGATCTCCTGAAACTTCCCTGGTTAACATGAAAGTAGAAGTGGTTTATTCCAAAAGTCAAATGTTCTAAAAGCAAATCATTAAAGTAATAAAAGCTATTTTTTAAAAAACCCACACTGCAAACAAAGCAATCGTTTCAGTGTTTCTGGCCTTGAAGACCTTTGAGACCTCTTATAAAAGGAGCATTGTGATTGGAAACTTCTTTTCAAATGTTGGAAACTTGAAATAAAATCAGCAAATTATGAAACTATGTATAGTAACTCAGTAAAAAGAAATGCATACAATGAATTTTTGGGTGGGTTACTTCCACTGACTGAAGATGTTCCTTCCCCAATCGTGATGTCACCTAGATCAGAAAATGAAGTTACAGCACTGAGAAGGAATAATCACCCAATTTAGTAAGATTTATTTATTTATTTTGTAATTGTTTGCCACTAAAACGTACAGAACAAATCTGACATTTTTAATGCTACATTTCTTCAGGTATCATAGAAATTTCTGTCTTCCGTGCAAGTGCTGATTCCATTATCAGAATGATAATGATAATGTAAGATCCCATTTTATCTCTCTTTCCCTAACTCTTTTTTAATATTTATCTACTTCTTAAGTGTAATGATTGACTCTGACTCTGGTTCAATAGCTACTTATGATGCATGCCAGGAAAGAAGAATTAGGTGAAGTGGTTTGGACAGTAAAGAGGCTTCTAGATTTAAGTTTGCTGAGATGCAGTGGAGAGGAAAATCCATAGTTGGGAGTTTGAATCACATGGGAAATGAAACATGGGAGATTGTATATTCATAATTATTGGAATTCTTTAAAATTGCTGATTTCAACTACTAAGAAAATAAATATTTATATCATGCTATTAACTAAATTACAATTGTAAATAATATGATTAATATGCAAAGCAAATGCATCTCCTTGTTGTGCAATAATTACATGACTTCAAGGTTCTGATTCAAGTAAATCTAAGTAACTTTCTTTTCATAACCTTTACGCCAATTTCCATATTTAATTTTCACTGAGTTATTTTTAATCGTAGAAAAAATTTAATTGAAAACAGTATTTTAACAATATTAAAAATGTGCACTAATTCCAACTTTAATTAATATCAATATTTATCAGAGTTTTCCTTGTTATGAATGTAAACAATTATATAGCCAATCAATTTGAACCAGGTACTTAGATACCAAAAAGCAATTAAATTTAAATCTAATGGTTTTGACAACATAGAACCAATCCTATTGTGAGGAATTGCTATGTCATCAATGGTATAAAAGAAGAGGGCAGTTGGACAAAGAGAAGACAGCTATCTGCCATCTGCCGGAGTTAACGGCTTTCAGCTCTGGAGAAAATTGCTGGCTCTCACAGACTCCTCTAAGTTTAGAGAAAGCACCATTTAAATCAATGGTACCAATGGCACAACTAGTTAATATTCCTGGCAGAAGAATTGATGAAGAAGGCACAGAGGATTCTGGAAGACATGTAATCTGGCTGTAATTTCAAGGGACTAAACTCTTTATTTTATATAAGTGGGACTTATATTTATTGGAACAGCATACAATTAGAATCTTGTTTTATTTGGGAATAGTTAGTAGTTAGAAGGGATTTATTCAGTTTGTTAATAGTTTAGTTAATTTGTTCACTGTTTAGAGTTAGATAAATAAATTGTTACTTGTTGATTGTAAAGTGAGTGTCAGGGATTTATTTTTAACCACTAGAAGTTGCTGAAGGGCAGGTTACACCACTTTGCACACTCTTTTTACAGATTATGAGGTGAGGTGCTCCTCTTTAGTTATTTCAGTTTTAGTTCTCGGTGTGGGGGGGGTGTGGTGGTGGGTAAACCTCAGCTTTATAACACTAAGTTTTCTTACGCAAATTAAACTTAGAACATAGCTAACATTCATAGTTAGCTGTCAAAAAGAATATTGAGGCTGAAGTACAGTGTTCACCAGTTTTCCAAAAGAAAAAGGCAGCTCTTGAATTGGGATAAATGACTTATTTTACATTCAGTCTCTCACAAATGTATGAAAATGTTAACCTTAAAAATTTGAGTTATGCTGTAATGTGCAGATGATAATTGGTGTAATGCCAAATTTTACAGATACATGAGCGTCATAGAAACTGCTTTCTAAGAGGATTAAACTCCAATGAAACAAAAATAAAAGCAGCATGTGGTCAAAAAAAAACCCTTAATATTCACTCACCCATATCAATTTGACTGGCAAAGATACTTTTACTAATTCATTAGTACAGCTGGACTTTAACCATGTTGTCAAAAATTTGGTTGAACACACTTTTATTCCACCAGGCAACATGATGTTACATCAAGGTTCCTTTTTATTTTAACATGGCTTAACATTGTTATAACAATGTTAAGAATCTACATGGTCTGTTCCAAAAATGGCAGTTTGATCCTGAGTGCTTGTGGTAAGACTGAAGTTAATCTTGAGAAAGATAGTTCTGTATTGCAAGGGGTGTGAAAAAGTAGAACATAAACAAAATAAACTCAATGAATCATCAGCTTTTACAATATTTACATTAAGACTTTCTATCCTTTATAAGGCTTCAGGAATTCATGCACCACACTTCTGGCCAAGATATATTATTACGGAACAGTGCTAAAGTCACTGTCAGCTTGCCAGTGCCATGTCAAAACCTCCAATGTCCTTCGACTGAATTTTATGGATTCAGTTATCACCAGCAAGGCACATTCAATGGTTCCGCATCCCTTACATCTTCAAGAGCCTGTCCTGTTCCTTTTTCTTTAGAATAGAAATCCAAACATTTAAGAGCAGTCTTTTTGGTCGATAACGACAGGTATACCAAAATTTTGAATGGTGTTAGAACTGCCATACCACCTCTGTTTTTGAATGTGTTTCTCCCAATGGCAATGACATGTTTCTGAACTGAGATGTTTATTTGAAATTCTCTATTTTACTTCGAGTTAAAAGTGAGTAAAATTGCCATAGTCCTAGAGGCCTGCTGTCTCATTAGAGAGAGACAACTAATGGGGCTCACCAAGCCTCAGGAGAGGGCAGGAGGTCAAGAAGGTGGGACCTTCAGAGTAACCTCAGCCAGTGCAGGAACTGAACCCACGCTGTTGCTGCCACTTTGTATTATGAAACAGCAATCCAGCCAACTACACCAACCAACACCAGGTACATTTCAAAACTTACTGTCGTGTAAAATTCAGCATTCATGACAGTAGCATGGTGCACTTTATGGACTTCTGGGCAATCTAAATATGCCCAAAGCACTCTTCCTTCAAGAAACTTGGTTGATATTTTAACTTTGTTTCTTTTTTTTTCTAGTTAATATTAAGAAGTCTTTTATGTTAACTATTACTTTATTTTTCTACTTACACCATGACGATCTGTAATGTTTAACTTTTAACTTTGTACCTAAGTTTTTGTACCTAGGTACCTTTGTACCTAAAATGGCGCCATGAGTGGCAACATTATACACTTTTCCCTGTACTTCTGTACTGAGTACACGTGACCAATAAAAAAAAACTAAATCTGTAGGAATTCTAGTTGTTCAACTGGCTTCTAATGTAAATTAGATAACTATTTTAATGGATACTTACAGGTTGCAGGTCAGATGAGGGGAGAAAAAGGAAAAATGTCATGTTGGTTCTCTCTCATGAATGTTTGCATTTATATAGCCTTAAAGTGTAGCAGCAGGAGTAGGCCAATCAGCTGAACAAATCTGCTCTGCAATTCGATGGGATCATCATTGATCTGAGAATCCTCAACTCCATTCTCCTGCCTTTTCCCCACAAGCTTTGATTCCCTTACCTGATTAAAAATCTGTTTATTTCAGTCCTTGACTACATTTAACGACCCAACCTCAACAGCCCTCTGTGGTAAAGAATTCCACAATTCACTATGCTCTGAGAGAAGAAATTCATCCTTTTAAAAAATTCATTCAGGAGATATGGGTGTCACTGGCTGGGCCGACATTTATTCCCCATCACTAATTGCTCAGAAACAGTTAAAATTCAACCACGTTGCTGTGGATTCAGAATCACCTGTAAGCCAGACCTCGTAAGGATGGCAGTTTCATTGAAGAATATCCCCACTTATGACCTTATGATGGAGAGAAGGTCATTGATGAAGGATCTGAAGACGTTTGGGCCTAGGATACTATGCTGAGGAACTCCTGCAGAGATGTCGTGGACCTGAAATGGCTGACCTCCAACAACCTCAACCATCTTCCTTTGTGCCCAGTATGACTCCAACCAGCAGAGAATTTGCCCTGATACCTATTGGTTTTGTCAGGGCTCTTTGATGCCACACTGTTGAATGCAGCTTTGATGTCAAGGGCTGTCACTCTCACTTTCCTCTGGAATTCAGCTCTTTGCTGTAATGAGGTCAGGAGATGAGTGCCCCTAGTGGAACCCAAACTGGGCATCACTGAGCAAGTTATTGCTGAGTAGATGTTGCTTGATAGCACTGTTGATGATACCTTCCATCACTTTACTGATGATCAAATATAGACTGATGGGGTGGTAACTGGCCGGATTTGTCCTGCTTTTTATATACAGGACAATTTTCCACATTGTCAGGTTGATGCCAACGTTGTAACTGTACTGGAAGAGTTTGGCTAGGGGAGCAACAAGTTCTGGAGTACAAGTCTTCAGTACTATTGCCGGAATGTTGTCAGGGCCTTTGCAGTATCCAGTGCCTCCAATTATTTCTTGATATCATGTGGAGTGAATTGAACTGACTGCACACTGGTAATGCTGGGGACCATTGGAAGAGGCCACGATGGATGAAGTACTCAACACTTCTGGCTGAAGATTGGTGCAAATGCTTATATTTCTATCACTGCCTCCCCCTCTCTCTATTTATTTCAGAGCCCCCTTCCCCCCCTAGCCCCATTTCTGAAGAAGGGTCCAGACCCGAAACGTCAGCTTTCCTGCTCATCTGATGCTGCCTGGCCTGTTGTGTTCATCCAGCTCTACACCTTGTTATCTCAGACTCCAGCATCGGCAGTTCCTACAATCTCTATATTTTTATACAGATGTGTTGGGCTCTTCCATCATTAAAGATGGGGATATTTGTAGAGCCTGCTCCTCTAGTGAGTTGTTTAATTGTCCACCATCATTCACGACTGGATTGGCAGGACTGCAGAGCTTAGATCTTATCTGTTGGTTGTGAGATCACTTGGCTCTGTCCATCACTTGCTGCTTTCTCTAGTTGGCGTGAAAGTAGTCCTGGTTGGTGGCTTCCCCAGGTTGACACCTTATTTTTAGGTATGTCTGGTACACTTTCCGTTGAACCAGGGCTGATCCCCTGTCTTAATGGTAGTGGTTGCGGAGGGGATATGCTGGGTTACAGATTGTGCTGGAGTACAGTCCTGCTGCTGATGATGACTCACAGTGCCCCATGGATGCCCAGTCTTGAGTTGCTGAATCTGTTCAGTTTGTTCCATTGAGCATGGTGATAGTGCCATGCACCTGGATAAAAGGTATTCTGAATGTGATGACAGGACTTCATCTCCATTAGGATTGTGAGCTGGTTGCTCTTACTGATACTTCCATGGACAGATGCATCTGCAGCTGGCAGATTGTTAAGGAGGGGGCAAAGTATGTTTTTCCCTCATGTTGGTTCCACCGCCAACTGCTGCAGACCTGGCCAGTTCAGTAGTGCTGCTGCCAGGCCACACTAAATGGTGGACACTGAAATTGTTCACCTAAAGTATGCTTTGCGCCCTTGCCACCCTCAGTGCTTCCTCCAAATGTTGTTCAACACAGAGGAGTACTGATTCATGGTTGAGGGAGGATGGAACATGATAGTGAACAGGAGGTTTCCTTGCCCATTTTTAAATTGATGACATGAAACATTATGGGATCTGGAGGTTCTTGGTAAGCCTCTTCCAGATAATAACTTCAAATCACAGCCTCTTGTGCTCTGAGATATTTCGCAAGATCTCAAAGAGCACTTCAGATTTCTGAATTTTCTCCCCATTTAGAAAATAGTCCATGCTTTTATTCTTCTTACCAAAGTACATGACCTCACACTTTCCCACTTTGTACTCCATCTGCCACTTCTTTGCAGAAGGATTTGGACAGGTTAGGAGAATGGGCAGCCTTCCCGCCTCCTCAATATTACCTGTCCCTCTAACTATCTTTGTATCATGTGCAAACTTAGCCAGAATGCCCACAGTCCCTTTATCTAGATCATTAATGTATAAAGTGAAAAGTTGTAGTCCCAACACTGACCCTTGTGGAACACCACTTGTCACTGGCTGCCATCCTGAGAAAGACCCTTTTATCCCCACTTTCTGCTTTCTGCTGGACAGCCAATCTTCTGTCCATGCTGGCACCTTGTCTCTAACAGCATAGGCCCGTATCTTACTCAGCAGCCTCCTGTGTGGCACCTTGTCAAAGGCCTTCTTGAAGTCCAGATAGATAACATCTATTGGCTCTCCTTGGTCTACCCTGCTTGTTACTTCCTCAAAGAATTCTAGCAGATTTGTCAGGCATGACCTGCCCTTCATGAAACCATGCTGACTTTGCCCTATTTTACCATACACTTTCAAATATTCAGAAATCTAATCCTTCACAATGGACTCCAAAATCTTACCCACAACTGAGGTTAGGCTAATTGGCCTGTAATTTTCCATCTTTTGCCTTACTCCCTTTTTAAACAGGGTATCACATTAGCGATTTTCCAGTCCTCTGGGACCCTCCCTGACTCTAGCGATTTCTGAAAGATCACCACTAACGCTTCCACTATCTCTTCAACTATCTCCTTTAGAACTCTGGGATGTAGTCCATCTGGTCCAGGTGATTTATCCACCTTCAGGCCGTTCAGTTTTACCTTTTCCCTGGTGATGTTCACCATACTCGGCTTTGCCCCCTAACTCTCTTGAATTTTTGCGATATTACTCGTGTCTTCCACCATGAAGACTGACCGAAGTAATTATGCAGTTCCTCAGCCATTTCCTTGTTCCCCACTACTATCTCTCCAGCGTCATTTTCCAGTGGTCCAATGTCCACTTTTTTGCCTCTCTTTTGCCCTTTATATATCTAAAAAAACTCTTACAGTCTTCATTTATATTCCTGGCTAGCTTACCCTCATATTTAATCTTTTCCTTCCTTATTTCTTTTTTTTGTTGCCCTCTCTTGTTCTTTGTAAGCTTCCCAATCCTTTGGTTTCCCACTGCCCTTCACCACATTATATGCCTTCTCTTTTGCTTTTATGCTATCCCTGACTTCCTTCGTCAGCCATGGTTGCTTCATCCTCCCTGTACTATGCTTCATTTTCCTAGGGATGAATTTTTGCTGTGTCTCCTGAATTACTCCCAGAAACTCCTGCCATTGCCGTTCTACTGTCTTTCCTGCTAGGCCCCTCTTCCAGTCAATTCCTATGGCTAATCCATCTAGCCTGCTCATCCTTGGACACTACAGACAATTCAGCATAGCCACTTCACCTCGCCCGTACATCTTTGGACTGTGAGAGGAAACTGGAGCACCCGGAGGAAATCCATGTAGACACAGGGAGAATGTACAAACTCCACACAGTCGCCCAAGGCTGGCATTGAACCTAAATCCCTGGCATCATGAGATAATAGTACTAACTACTGAGCCCTGTGTCACTCCTAGAGTTTGATAGTTATTTCACAGTAATCTCCCAGAAAAATTTATCTTATGGTTTTGCAGCTGGTATATGAACAATATCATTTGTCAATAGTAGCATCCACAAAAACTTTATGACAAACACCTGGAACTTTAATTGGATAAAATTTCAGTAGAAATATTCATCAAAACATGGACATTTAGAGGTATGAGCAGTGAACATGAGGCAATAATTGGGAAGAAATAGATAACAAATCAATTTTAATTAATTAAATTAACTAATTAATTGAATTAAATAATTTTAATTAAGAGATATCCCGATGGAAAGTTGTCATGATTTTCAAAGTTGTATTCTGGACTCATTCACCATCTGCACCAAGATGAAAATTGCAAAGTTTCTTCAGCAATGTGGTTTGGATACAATGGCCAGGAAAAGAGGAAGAACCTGTTTACCCTAGTGGAAAAGTCAATTATCAAGAGCACAGACTTAAATTGATTGATAAAGGGATTAAATGGGTTATAAGAGAAACATTTCACCCAGAGAGTGATGGGGTCTGGAATCTGCTGTCAAGTTTGTAGTTTAAATGTGTTGATGGTTTCCACTTTAAAGAAACCTGGATCTGTACCTGAAACACTGGAACCTGCAAGGCTACGGCCCAGGTGCTGGTAAGTAGATGGTAGAATGGGCAGCTAGTTTATTCAGCCAGCACAGACATGATAGGCCGCAACTTTTCTATGGTTCATTAAGAGAAGTCATTGAGGCTGTGGTTTTTAAGTGAGCTGACTTTAATCCTCAATCACCAAAAAAGGTACTAGAAGGATTGCAAGTGAGACTTGTTTGTCCTATCTTATTCCCCTCAGGGGAATATAGTTTAAGTACAGTCAAGATATCTCCTCTTTAAAAGTTCAATTAATGTTTTGCCTGCCTTTGATTTCAATTTGTGTGGGCCCAATCCATCTCAGCCCATTGAACTTAATCCTCCCCTAATTCATTATTTTTACTGGATAGCTGCTTGTGTTTTTCATAGCTAACCTAACCCTTACGATCTGTGGTTGTTGTACTCTAAATGTTGTTTTACTGACATTTAATTGACTTGAGCAATTAATTTCTCATTGTAAAGACTGATATAGAACTTTTTTCTTAAACATGCTCTTAAGTTCTTCCCCTTTACACCATTAGTATTCCAGGTTATACATGGATAATTAAAGTCCTTCATTATAACTATGCTACAGTAGCATTGCAATTTCCTTGGAAATTCATCCCTCCATATCTTTCTCACTGTAGGTGGCCTATAGAATAAACCCAGTAATGGTGCATCCATTATTTCTTAGCTATAACCAAATATATTCTGTTAACTCCTCTAGGACATCCTCTTTCTCCAGCATTCTCACATTCTCTTTAATCAATGCTGCTAGCTCCTTCTCTTTTCATTTCTCCCCATTTTTCTATCCAGGAATATTTAACGCAAAGGCCAGTCCTTTCTGAGCCAAATTTCCATTATTACCATGACATTGTATATCCACAAAGCTATATGCATATGATTGCCAATCCTATTTACCACATCTTGTGCACTCACATTTACAAAGGAAACCTAATTTGGACCACATCCATACTGAAGATGATGGGCTCCAAGCTCTCTGCAAAACCCCCTGCCAGTTTAATGCTGAACACCTTGATGTCACTAGTCAGTGTCTGTTTCTTGTTTCCGCCCGAGCTGCAGGTTGGGTTGCATTTCTTTTTCTGAACCTCTGATGCGTGCACCTCCTGATTTTCCTCCTCCCCTCACCACAATCCCACTTGTGCATTTCTTCTCTTAGAATTCCGAGGCTGGTAAATCAGAAGAAATTGGGGAATGGGGAGGTAGGGTGTGAGGAGGTGGATTCAGGAGCAGTGTACCACTATCTTTGATGGTTTTAGTTAGTCATAGTCTATTCAGCACAGAAACAGGGCCTTCGGCACAAGTTGTCCATGATGACCAGCTTTCCTGAACTGAACTAATTCCATTTGTTTGCATTTAGCGCATATACCTTTAAACCTTTCCTATCCATGTACCCGTCTAAATGTCTTTTAAATGTTGTAATTGTATCCACATCTACCCCTTCCCCTAGGAATTTGTTCCATAAATGCATCATCCTCTGTGTGAATAAGTTGCCCCTCAGGTTTATTTTAAATCTTTCCCCTCTCATCTTGAACCTATGCCCTCCAATTATGGACTACCTTGCCCTGGGGAAAATAGCTTGGCTATTCACCTTATCTATGCCCCTTACAATTTTATAAACCTCTATAAAGTCATCCCTCTGCCCCCTACACTCCAGGGGAAAAATGTCCCTGCCTATCCAGCTCTCATAGAGTCATACAGTGTGGAAACAGATCCTTGGGTTCAACCAGTCCATGCCAACCATAATCCCATAATCTCTCTTTATAATTCAGACTTTCTAATTTTGGTAACAGCCTTGTAAACATTTTTTGCACCTGTTCCAGTTTAATAACATCCTTCCTGTAGCAGGGTGACCAGAATTGTACGCAGTACTCCCAGATGTAGCCTTACCAATGTCTTGCACAGCTGTAATATGACATCCCACCTCCTGTACTAAATGCTCTGACTGCTAAAGCATGCTAAATGTCTTCTTCACCACATTATATACTTGTGACGCTACTTTGGAGGAACCATGCACCTGCACCCTTAGGGCTGTCTGTTCAACAACAGTCCCCAAGGCCCTACTATTAATTGCGTAAATCCTGCCCTGGTTTGTCTTACTAAAATGCAACATCTCACATTTATCTGCATCAAACTCCACCTGCCATTCCTCAGCCCACTGACTCAGTTGATCAAGATTATTCCATCACTGGCCACAGTCATTTCACAGTTGACGGGCACCATTTCCTTTGAGAGGAAAAATATATGCTGTCTTGCTATTTGTTGTTTTTGATTATACACTACCTTTTCCCTGTAAGGGAGATGGAAGACATAAGCAAATGTGTTTGTATGTCTTTGGTTATTGTGGCTACTATGGCTGAATGGCTGGCAGTGTGTTCAAGCTGGAAGATGTGAATGTGAGACTTGTAGAAATGCTAAGTATTAAGGGTGAATTGTAGATGTAAAGCATACATTTAGGTCATGATTGAGGGATTGTTTGTTTGTTGCTGAATGATAGGAGTGTTACATCCAGTATGGGCTGAAGCTGATATGAAGTTAATGGGATATAGTGTTTTAAGTTCAATTCGCTCACCTTGATTACTTCAAGTTATTGAATTTTTTGTGGCACTTTGTGGCCCAAGACTATATGCCTGTGATTAACCATCACTGCTAAATGGACATCTAATACCTTCAATTTCTCAAAACTTGTGTGATAACATTCATTTGGTGCACAAGAATGCTCATGGAATTGGGTTGTATATGAGCACAATAGAAGATTTGTTAATTGTCAGAAAATAGAACAATGAGGTCATCAAGGTTAGCAGATTGTCATTATTGGAGTGCTGTGATGGATTTTAATTATACAGTTTGCATAATCACTTAAATGAGGAAAGTGTGTGTAGCATTTCCAAGTTTTGCTGATGAAATAAGTTATGAAAGGGTTCTGATAGCACAGTGGTAGTATCCCTACCTCTCAGGCCTAGATTCAAGTCCTACCTACTCCAGAGGTGTGTCATAACATTCCTGAATGTATATACACTTTTTTTATATATTATGAGACCATAAGCTCTGTGGAAGATAAAGTGAATGCAAAGGAATATTGAAAGGTTAAGTGAGTCATCTAGATAAGGAGAGATGTGTGGAGAATGAGGTCATCCACTGTGGGAGGAGAAATAGAAAAGCAGAACATCTATTGAAATGGGGGGTGTATTGATTTTTTTCACTGTATCTTTATACATTAATCACAAAGTCAACATGCAATTTGAAGAGCAAGTTGTGTTTATAATAAACACACTAGTCTTCCATATTGTTCCAAAGAGATAAGTTGGAGCTTTTCATCTTGCACTCATCAGAACTAGGACTCAAAACAGATTTGAATAAAAGGGATACCATAAGAAGCAGATGATGATTAGTTCGGCCATCATTGGTATGAGATATAACAGGAACAGTTCTCTGTCAATCTAAATTCTTGGATCAAGCAGGATGATTCTGAGTGGTATTGGTGTTGCCATGGGTATGCAGCAGTCATTGGCTGTCTCCATACCCCCTTTTTTTCCCAAAATATGTATAAAACTTCCTTTTGCCTTGTATTTACACATGTAGCTTATAGCATGTTAAAACCTCACAGACTGATGATCTTGAATTGGTTTACACAGAGCAACTAGTAGCACACAGTCTGGCTTATTTAATAAATGATTGGATGGACTAGAGCACAAGAGGAAGTCCTAAAGGATAATTATATTGGGCCTTGGTGAAAGCTCACATGGAGGACTGCAAACAATTTAATTTTCTACCCAAGGAAGGCTATATTTGCCCCAGTGGAGTGTTTAGGGAATATAACCATTTCATTAGACAGTTTCTTGGATGGGAGGTATTAACCTTTGGAGGAGAGAAACTGCAATGAATATAGATCTAGTTTAAGAACGAATAGTGACTTCATTTTAAAAAAAGTGCATAGGATGAGGGCATCACTGGCTGGGCCAGCATTTATTGCTAAGCCCTGGTTGCCCTTGATGCCAGTAGCAAGCTGCCCTCTTGAAGCCAGGCAGTCTGTGTGCCATATGTAGATCTATAATCCTTTTAGGGTGGGATTTTGAACTGACACTGAAGGAACAGCAATATATTTCCAGTCAAGATGGTGAGTGGCTTGGAGGAAAACATAGTGGTGATGCTCCATGAAGTGAATGCTGGGAGGAGGTTTCCTCTGGTTGGAATAATGGATTTAGTCTCAATGACCACTTAAGACTGAAATGGAGAAACATTTCCTGGCTGGAGGGTTGTAAATTCTACTTGAGAGGGGTCAGTCTTAATTCAAGACAGATTGACAGGAACAAAAAAAAAAAAGGGAATTATAGCACAAGGACAGTACAGAAAGGTAAAGGTAGGGGATCAGCCACAATCATACGGAATGGTACAGCAGGCAGAGCCAAATAGCCTACTCCTGCTCCAATTTCTCATGTTCTTTGGCTGACGTTCAGCTGTTATTTTTGATTTACTTAACTGTCAAAAGACAATCACAGTACTGATGCATAAATTCACTTTATTCAATAAGTAGTAATTGAAAAGTTCTCTTTAATGTGGAATATACAGTTTCAATAGAATAATAACTAAAATGCAGTAATTTTTAAACTTTCTCCATTTCTAGCAATTCAAGTTCCACAATATAGGATCCATTTTACACGTCAGAAACAAAAGTCGTTACACCTATTGTCATCAGTATCAAAGTGAATCCTTTGGAACATTTAGCTTGTTTAAAAAAAGGTTCTGCATAAATTAACATTTGCTCATTATTTGGGCAAGCCATCGTAAAACATTGCACCACACTTACAGAACTTGCCATCCAGTTATTTAATTGCTAAGCTAGTGGCATTGTGACCAAACAGAAATCTTTAACAGGCATTTTTTTTTTTTAAAAAAAAAGCAAGTTGGTATTTGAGTTTCGATTTGAAGGTCGAGCAGCAGAAAACTGGCATGTGGGGAATTTCCATGATTTTAGGTCAACATATCCCAAAGGCAACAGCAGCAGAGGGCAGTCCAACATGCTGTCAAGCATGTATCTCCAGCGTCATCCCTTCTGCGATCTTCTACAACGTAAACTGCAATGACAAATAATTTAGATGAAAATAAGCTGAGGCTGAACCTTTTACCTTCTCAGACATGAAAAGTATAGCTGAAGACAAAAGTGAAAATTGGTTTCAGGCACAGAGGTCCAGGCTGTGGGACAAAAAAGTTACACTGTAGGCAAACAAAGCCACAACAAAATCCACCATGGTTCATTTCCATAGAAAAAAGTAGTGGCAGAAATCCAAAATAAAAATCAAATATCATTGACCTGAACACAAACCATTTCTCCACAGAAGCTGCTTTATCGGCTGAGTATTTGAGACTTTTCTGTTATGCCATTTCTGGAGGAAGTGACTTAATGTCAAAACCTATACAATAACGTGCATCATAATAATTTTGGTTAGACCACAGTACATGTAGAGCTTAGCAACCTTTTATAATATGGGTACTAAATTCAAGTTCAAGTTATCAGGAAAGTCTAAGCTCAGACAAACTCTTATCAAGAAGAAAGAAGGCGGAGAGGGATGTGAGAGATCTTCAAAATGAAGGAATTTAGGGAGAATGTTTGTTTATTTTAAGCAAATTCCAAAACAAAGCACATGAAACACAAGGTAGTTGCTAAAAATATCCACTAAAGATTCCAAGATATAGACCTTTACTCAGTATGGGGACAATGGTCAATTAACTCTCATGAATTGGGAGAGGTTAGTAGTATAGAATCTATTCAGAAGTTAGTAAATACATCAGGGAGAAAGGTATATTGAATGAGCAAGTAAATTGATCGAGGAGATAAATTAAGTACACATTCACTTTTTGTATTGTAAATTCTAGATTTTAGCCAAAACATTTGCAATTTGGCTTTCAACATTGTGCAGAGTAGGTACAAACCATTTTTAAAACCAAAAATCTCAAATTAATTCAATAATTTGAGACCACTGCAATAAATATAGGGGAAATCAGAGCTTGGCAACCAATCAGAATGACTATAGTTTTAAGTTACGTTTCAGAAGACATGAAGGATTAATCGATGCACACCATGGGTCTAGCAAGGTTTATGAATCATGCCAAATGTATGTTACAAGGTACATCACCGTTCTCTGCCTGATGTCCTCCATTCGAACAAGTTTGCCTTTAACTCCTCTTTCTTCAGGAGAAAGATGCGGCTATGGATACCTTCATGAAACTCTATGCCCATCTCTGATTACATAGAGCATTCCTTGTTCCAGCCTGATTCTGGCCCCTCCCATACCTTTCTCAAGTACATTAATAACATCATTGCTGCTTCCTTTTTGTCCAGAACTGAAAAAAAATGTATCAAATTTGCTTCCAATTTCTAACTTGTTCTCACCTTCACCTGGTTCATTTCGGACTCCTCCCTTCCTCAACATCGGTGTCCATTTCAGGGCATAAGTTGGCCAGTGATATCCCCCTTACCAACCTACCAGCTCCCACAGTTAACAACTCTACATCCTTATACCCTGATTCCTGTAAGGACTCCATTCCAGTCTCCAAGTTTGTCTCCATTGCATCTGTTCTTATGATGTCACCTTCCATGGGGGAACGGGAGGGGGGCTCACATGGCCCACTGTCTCCTTCACTAAGGATTCATACCACCCTTGGTTAACAGGGCCCTCAGCTGTGTCCAACCAATTTCCCACATCTCTCTTCTCACCACCAATACGGTCCCCCAGTCCTTCCTTTCCATCCCACCAGCCCCCAAATCCAGGATCATAAGCCATTTCCACCACCTCCAGTGGGAAGCTGCCAGACAAATTACCATCCCCTCCCTTGTTGGCATTCCATAGGGACTTTTTTTTTATTCATTCATGGGATGAGGGTGTCGCTGGCTAGGCAGCATTCATTGCCCATCCCTAATTGCCCAGAAGGCAGTTGAGAGTCAACCACATTGCTGTGGGTCTGGATTCACATGTAGGCCAGACCAGGTAAGCATGACACTTTCCTTCCCTAAATGACATTAGTGAACCAGATGGGGTTTTCCAACAATTGGCAATGGATTCAGGGTCATCGTTACTCTTAGTTCCAGATATTTACTGAATTTGAATTCCACTGCCTGCCATGGCAGGATTTGAACCCAGGTCCCCAGAATATTATCTGGATCTCTGGATTAACAGTCCAGTGATAATACCACTAGGCCATCACCTCCCCGAGAATTCCTCTGGGATAACTTGGTCCACAGCTCCTCCACACTCTCATGGAATTTTTCCATGCAATCTCAAAGTGCAACACTTGCTTGTTTACTTCCCCATCCCTGACTATCCAAACCTTCAGACATCTTCCAGGTGAAGCAGCGATTCACCTGAACTTCCTTCATTCAATCTAGTCTACTATATTTGCTCTGGTTGCCTCCCACAGTCCAAAGACATGCAGGTTAGATGAATTGGCCACGCTAAATTGCCTAAGAGTTTCCAGGGATGTGCAGGCTAGATGGAATAGCCATGGAAAATGCAGGGTTACGAGGATAGGATGGGGCAGTAGGTCTGAATGGGATGCTTTTTGGAGGATCAGTGCGGACTCTATTAGCTGAATGGCCTGCTGCCACACTATAGGATTCCATCATTCTATGAGTTGAAATTACTAATTTTTAGTGACATCTCTTATGCAAATCTTCCCCAATGGCTATTCAAATCCATTAGGATTACATTTGCAGTGGTAAGAAATGATAATATTACCCATTAGCCTAAGAATCAAAAAGTAGACTAAGTAAAAGCACATTAGCAGTGAGGACATTTATGCTGGTAAAACAAACCAATTATGGCTATGTAATAATTAAACATTGTAAATGAACTCTCAAATAAGGGTAATGTGGGTAAAATATGCCTGTAGAATGCTGTATTGGTAACAGTTTGTTCTGGGACAAATATTCTAACCATGACAGGCACAGAAAGGAAGTTGAGGATTGATTGAGACTAAAGATGTTGGAAAGAAAGGAAGATTCTAAAATAGGTTGATACAAGTCAGACATCAGACTGTTTGAAACAAAGTGTTAGTCTAAATAGTTAGTCTTTGATGAGGGACACCTGTCATAATGAATTGTGTTACATGAATATTTTTAATTTCTCAATCTTATTGAAATCAGTGTTTAAGATGGTGGAAGTATGGAATATGTTAAAGATTATTTTGTAATGTAATCATGAAAAAGTATTATTTTGCCCCTTCCTTAATGAATAGTCTGTTTTCATTTGAAGAGGCAAATCTAATGAACTAAGTTTCTGTTGATGGATCTAAAATAGCTGGTAGTTGATGACATTAAAGGTAAACAGATGCTGGATGTTGTTAGCCAATTGTACGTAAATGGATACATTAAAAAAGTACTAATGGAGGATTGTTTATAGAGATACAAGCTGTTTGGTAAGCAATAAACTGTCTCTATATATTTTTCACAAACAAGGGGACTACTTTAAGACAGAAGGTTAGGTTGTTGTAGAAAATCACATCTGGAAACAAGTCCAAGGGACTACAAACTAAACCCACCGAGATACAAATGCATGCGATCTGCTTGCTATGGAGATAAACTCCTGACAAAAAAAACTTACTTGTTCACTGTATTTTTGCTGACGAGGATGCAAGAAAACTCCCAAAATGAGAGATTCAAGGAACCTCAGCAAATGAGGAATTGGAGGGAGTTAGTATTATTAAGAAGATTGGAGGAATTAGTGGGTGAAACTTGATATCCCTATGACCTGACAGTCTTCATCCAGAGTGTGATGAATTGGTAATCACCCTCCAAACTTCCAGAGGTTCTGGAATGATTCCTGCAGACTGGATGTTACCCCCACTATTTAAGAAAGGAGCCACACAATAAAACAGGGAACTACAAACTCACTAACCTTACATCACTAGAAAGTAGAATTAGAATTCAATAAATATCTGGAACTGAGTCTAATGATGATCATGAATCCATTGTCGATTGTTCGAAAAACCCACCTGGTTCACTAATGCCCTTTAGGGAAGGAAACTGCCATCCATACCTGGTCTACATGTGGCTCTAAACCCACAACAATTTGGTTGACTCGAAATTACCCAGAGGGCAGTTAAGGATGGGCAATGAATGCTGCCTGGCCAGTGATGCTCGCATCCCATGAAAGAATAAAAAAAATTTATAGAATCCCTACAGTGTGGAAACTGGCCATTCGGCCCAACAAGTCCAAACTGACCCTCGGAGCATCCCACCCCAGACCCACCCCCCATAACACACCTAATGTGCACATCCTCAACACTATGGGCAATTTAGCATGGCCAATCCACCTATTCTGCACATCTTTGGATTGTGGGAGGAAACCCACGCAGACACAGGGAGAATGTGCAAACTCCACATAGTCACCCGAGGCTGGAATTGAACCCAAGTCCCTGGTGCTGTGAGGCAGCAGTGCTAACCACTGAGCCACCGTGCTGCCCTATAGCGGTTCTCCATCATAAGGGAGATGATAAATAGACACATGGATAAAAATCCTGATTGGTCATAGTCAGCATGGATTTGTGAATGAAAATGGTGTTGGACAATCCTTTTGGGAATTGAGGATGTTATTAACAATACTGAAAGAGAATTGATAGGATCCCTTGGACACAGGATGGATAGGACACAGGATATTAGAAAAGGTTGATCATGGTTGTATAGGAGATAATGTACTGGCATGTACTAGCATCACAGGATAGGAATAAACAGGTTAGTTTTACATTGGTAGCTGTGACTAGAGGGTACAGCAAGGAACAGTGCTTCTGCTCTAGCTGTTGAATGTGGGCACCAAACATAATATTTCCAAATTTGCAGATGATACAAAGCCAAGCAGAAATGTGCACTGTGGGAAGATGTAGAAAGTTTTCAGGAGGATTTGCACAGGCTTAGTGATTGAGCATGAACATAGCAGATGCAATACAATGTGGAAAAATAGGTGGTTATCCACTTCAGTAGGAAGAACAGATGTTCGTTTATTTCTTTAAATGGTAAGAGGTTGGAAAGTCTAGATGTGCAAAGACACCTGGATGTCCTTATCATTGGGTAACTGAAGGCTAATATGCAGCTGCAGCAAACTATCAGGAACACTAGTGGAATGTTAACCTTTATTGCAAGACGAAGTGTGTGCAGGAGCTGGTGCTTCTTGCATAAGAACTTGATTAGATTGCATCTGGAGTACTATGTGCAGTTTCGGTCTCCTGAAATCAAGAAAAATATTATTGCTATAGGAGGTAATGCAACAGTGGTTCATTAGATTTGTTCCTGGGATGGTGGGACTATCCTTTGAAGAGAGGTTAGACAAACTAGACCTATATTCTCTAAAATGTTGCAAAGAGTGAGATGTGGTAATCTCATTCAAACTTAAAATACTTAAGAGGGGATAGACAGGGTAGATGCGGGTACGATCTTGCTCCTGGATGAGAAGTCTAAAACCAGGGGCACAATTTAACAACAAAGGGTTGCCATTTAGGACCAGGGTGAGGAAAAATTTTACGTTCTTCAGGACTGCAAATTTTTGGAAATCTCTACTACAGAGGTATGTGGAAGCTCAGTCTTTGATAAATATTTGATTATTAATGGCATAAAGAGCTATGGGGACAGTGTGGGTAAAAGGTAATGAAGTGTTTGATTGACCATGACCATATTAAGTGAAGCAGCATGCTGGATGGTCTATTTCTGGTCTTGTGTTCTCATGTAAGTTGAGGATTTTAACACATGGCTCAAAGATGAAGTCTCGTGAAGGAACACAGTTTAAAGCAAAAAGGATAGTGGAAACTTCACCCCATTCGGGCAGGGGCAAGAGATCCTGTAAAGTTACAAAGACCTTGGGATTTCAAGCACATGACTACATTCTGCAGTGTGGCAGGGGCTTTTCAGTTGTGTTAAGTTGTTAACAGGAAAGATGTGTTTGCAGTTTGTGTTGGTTGCCTATTAAGTAATGTTTGATTGTTATTGTGACAAGTCTTAAAACTCAACATCCTATTGTGCAATTCTGTGTGGCCACTGGGGGACTTTTCTTTGGGGAAAAAAAAAGGAACTTCTGTTCTTATAGGAATCAAATACTATTCCTTACATTGAATCATTTGGTTATATTCCCTCCCTCATGCTTCCTATTATAACAAACCACTTCCACCCTGGAGGTGGCCACCTCATCAGTCTATACCCTCTTGAAGTGTGTTATTATCCCATTCACTGTTTACCAAATTTTACAGTTGAGTCAGCTACAAACACTGAAATTATGACGCGTATACCAAAGACTAGGTCAGAATTATTACAGAGTTGTGGTCCCAACATTGATCCCTGGGGTACACCAGTGAAGTCTCAAATAACTGTTCAGTGTTTTTTCCTGGCCCCTCCTTTAGCTAATTTTATATCCAGACAACCAAGGTTCCTTTAATAAAAGTAAATTACTGCAGGCATCGGAGAAACACAGGGGGTTTGGTAGCATCTGGAGAGGAATAGAGTTAATGTTTCAAGTTCAATATGACTCTTCTCTACCAGCTACATTTTTATTTCACGGTCCCTTTAATCTAATAGACTTCAATTTTGCTAAAAGGTTATTATGAATGTACACTTCAAACTTTCCTCATTGACTTTTTCCATTACCTTTTGAAGACTTGGAAAATAATAGCAGGGCTATGGGAAAGGAGCAGGATAGCAAGATTGTTCTTTTTAAAAGACCCAAATGACCACATGTGACATAAGCTTCTATGATTCAACGAACTTTGCTTCTATCATGACCCTGATCTCTTGACTACATTCAGAACGCTGCGTAGTTCCCACTTTTTTTGGCCTTGCCTTTAATCAGTTTCTTCCTTTTCAAGCAAGCGAAAAGTTCACAGGCCTTCTCGAATAGTTTCATTCATTTTCATTATTTCAGACAGGTTTTAACATTCGATTTACTAAATTAAATCACTTTAGTACAAGGAAAGTAACTGCCTTTCTTGATCAAGGAGTAGTGATTTGGAAGTGTACAAGACAAGAAGCTTAGACACTGCACTGCTAAACAACTTAAAAAGGTAAATTTTCAAATAGAAACTAGATCAGTTGACTTCACAGTTCAACCTATTATGAAAATTGACACTAAAACAAAAAAGGAATATACTATTTTGAAAGTTGTTTCTTTAGTTCAACCCTACTTAATATAGATTAGATTTAACTCAACTCACGATGGAACATGAAGTATCATTTAGAATAAATGTGCACACTATTCTTAATGTTGTTTCATTATGCCAAAATTGAAAATTACAGCCATGAAAGAACAGGGCACAGTTCACTATGAAGGAGGATAAATGGCAATTTTTGGGATAAACAGGTAGTTAGTACATTGGAAATATTTGTTTGATATAGAATCTCAGATTAGAATTATGAGCACCAAATAGAGAAACCACTACTTTAAAATCAAACATTGTTATTAGGTGGTTAAATCAGAGAGATAGGATAAAACTGCCCAAATTTAAAGAAATTGGTGTGAAAACTATTAAAAAAATTCCAGTGAGAGATACCAACTAGTAAGTATACATTTAAATTTTCTATTTTTTTGGAATCAATTTACTTTCCTGTCAAATAGCTTTTGACAGTTACACTGTATGGGGAGAGGACAATGGAATGGTACTAAATGAATTAGTCTGTAAGAGGCAGCAGAGGTGTAGAATGCTGTTCAATTTTGATACAAATCCTTAAAATTAGATTACTTGTATTCCTTCTGGATCACTTCTGAACACAGACCGTGAGTTTTACAGATGGCTATTCAATTTTTATCTGTAAAATAGTTGAAGAATGCTCCATGTTTTGATCTACAGTTGTGATTTTAAAACAAAACTGTGGCCAATTTAAAATTCTAATCATTATAATTATGATTATGTCAGCGAGAAGAAAGGAAAATGATCTAATCTCTGGGTTAAAAGGACAAATCATGGAGGCAAAGCTCAACATTTCTGTCCTTTAGACCCAAATTATTAGGTTAGTTTTAGAATTCTAATTATTCATTTCTACATGAAACACATTATATGCATTATCCACCAAAAGTGAAATTTTCATTGATGGAATTTGTTACAAAGTTATTTGATGTCATTACAAATAACTTCTGAACTGATACCTACGATTCCTTGGCAAAGTAAATTAAATCTTAAAGTAATACACATTTTCCTGGAAAATGCAGAATGTGTTTGAATGAAATAGAGCATTGTGAACAAACAGCAGAATCTCAAGAGAAGTACAACTTGACAAGGATTTTACCAAGTGTCCCTGATTTGTACGTAAGCCTCTTAAAATTAATACGGATTAGAAAAAAAGCTGCAAATGTATATCCAGAAATGAAATCTATTACTGTATAATAATATTGGAGAATATTCCTCAAAAAGATGGTGAACACTGCAGGCATGAACTGGAGTAAGAACAGCAGTTTTAAATAAAGTTTAAACAAAATATTCAATTCTACTCATTCACTAATGACTGTCAATTTCATTGTAATTTATCCTTCAAATTCTTTTATTGAGCCAAGATTCAGAGACTTATTACAGAAAATGAAACATACCAAATATACAAATGTAAATCAGAATATTGCACATTACAATCTAAAATAATTCATCTAAAAAGCTCCTATTCATATCTCAATCTCCACCTGTTTTAAATAGTTACGAATGAACATTATATGGTCCACCGAATGCTATTTCAGAGATTTCCAAAACCTCCTTTCCAATAATTCGTACTTTAGATGAACCATGTTTAATTAGCTGCATGCAGTTAATGTCAGAGAAACTGCAAAGCTAAAGAGAAGAAATCTGCTGCTTTAGGTGGTTAAATTAGTTTTTAAAATTTAAAAACTAATTTTCAAATCCTTCATTTGAGAATGATGTGGATCTTCAAAATTGAAGGCTCTTCAGTTCTAGAATGTATGGCAACAGATCAATAATTTGAGGAGAATGTTACTTATTCTAGTTATTGATCAATAGTAACACCAATTTATGTTTGCTGAATACTTAAGTATTAGCTCAAAAGCAGATGCTGGTTAACTAGAAATAGCCTAACCAGTGCCATTCACATCCCATGAGAGACCTCGTTTTAAAAACATCACCTATGGTGAAGGAACCAAAAAAAATGATGCTGGAAAAGCTTAAGTCTGGCAGCATCTGTGAAGAGAAATCAATTAATGTTTCAGGTCCGGTGACCCTTCCTCAGAACCAGGCCCACAACGTTAACTGATTTCTCTTCATAGATGCTGCTACACCTGCTCAGCTTCCCCAACAATTTGTTTTTGTTTCTGATTTACAGCATCCGCAGTTCTTTTGGCGTTTCTTTACCTATGAAGGTGGGTTCGGTAGAATAAAGGTAAAACCAGAACATTGAATAAATAAGGGCAGAGAGGTAGAAAAGTTCTGTTGGTTATCACAAGGGGAGTGAAAAATGAATCAATTATCCAACTATGTTTAATTTTTAAAAGCTGTAAATGAGAAAAGTGTTTATCGTGACCCTGGGCTTTAAACAGAAAATGCAGAGGAAGAAAACTTGTAAACAGATTTGATAGGAGGACAGTGGTTGACTGGGTCAGATTGGAAAGCAACTTACTTAGGCACATCAGGAGACATGCCCAAGTCAGAAAGCTCAATGTGACATTTTATTAAGTGAGGCACTGTTAATAAAGAATGAAATAGAAGTGCATTTGGCAGCAAGATGGTATTACCAATTTTCTGAGAGTACATTTTCCATATCCAACATATTGAAGACTGGAAGTCTTTCAAATGTCTCAAGTGTTGGCAAAGTCTTTTGCCTAGCAATGAGGGTATCATGAACAAAAGATTCACCATGAATAATTTATGAAGCAGAAAACTTTGATCTTGTCCCCAGGTGAATTATTAATCCTGTAAACAAAGTAATGTTAAAATGAGTTAATTGTCTATCTTGGCATTTTGACAAAACAATCATACTACTTTGGACTCTGGACTACCAACATAACTAACTTGTTTAGCGGTTAAAACATTAAAGAAATTCAACCTGTTTTTACGAGTTGCTTAACACTTTTACTGCTAATTTGTTTTGTATTTGAAAAAATACAAACATGTGACTTGGAATATACAATTTTTTTAAATCTATTTTTTGGTCACGGATAACATGCTCCTTTCAGAAACTGGGTTTTAAATTTTGCAAATGTATAATGAAAAATGTTTTTAAAAAATATACATAACTTCTCCAGAACTACAGGATTTTCCTCCTCTGCAACCACTACCAGTGCTACTGATCTTGCCAGCTTTCCAAAATTGTTTCAGAAGAGGAAAGCTATTGGTACAAATTTTAAGCTACAGAAAATGACATATACAAGGAAGTTATCAAATGAGGAAATAAGTCAAACTGGATTTAGCTAATTAAATTTGTGCAGTGGAAGACTAATACAATATTTATACTTCATCTGCTGCGACACTACAATAAGTGATAGGAATGAGAAACATACTTGAAAAGAAAGCAGTGTTGTGGGGAAAGTGATGGATAGAGTTTTCAAAGAGAGGACACAGGCACAAGAGGCTAAAGAGTCTATTATCCAATAATCTTAAGTCCTCATTGAAATTAACTTCAAATGTAGCATTTGTAGTAGTAATGAGAAACAATATTTAAAGAAACTTAGGACATAAAAAACATGAAATTATACTAAGTAGTTTGCTCACAACCTAAATGCTATCGCATTTAGCAATTAAACCATTTCCTATGTCTTTACTGATATGACGTTTTCACATAGTCAGATACCTGTTTGAGCATATTGAAGAATTCTACAATTTTTGTCTTACCGTTTTCATGTATATATCTTTAAAAATTCAGAGGTGCTCTTCATAAGTAAATATTAACAAAGTCACCCAAATAGTTATAAATTGATTGTATGAATGCAAATAATCTGGTAAAAAGCTTTTTTGTGTAATACTTTACTAGGTGGCCTTTATTTTGATGAAACTAAATCAGCTTGATCTCATTTGGCCATGAGATTGGATAGAAGCGTGCACATTACCAAAGACAGCAAAATGTAAGGTGCCAAATTTGTCCATACAGCTGTCTATTAGCTTAAGCTTAAAAATATATTATGCAAATAATGCAAACCAAGTTGTTTCCATTTAATTTTGCCATATTCAACAGAGCATATTTTAAATTTGCAATAAATAGTGAGATTAACAATAAAAATTGATGTACAGTCTTAGAGGAAAACACTTTCCATTAAAATATGCTGATCCGATAACCAGATTGTGAATTAATCTCACGTATATGTGCACTCTTTGCTACATTGAAGTTAATTCCACAGAGTGACAGTTTCTGGAGGCATAAAAAGAGAAAAGAAAGATCTAGTTAATAGGCTGCTAAAGGAGATAGTCAGAGTGAACTAGGGATATTGAGTTCACAATACGTCAAGTCCTTCAAGAGGTAGGGCAAGGAGGAAAAGAGTGGAATCAGATCCATTTTTCAAGTTTGTTGCTGCAAATAAATGACTAAGGGCTGGTAGAACTGTTGGCCTTATCACGTTTTAAAGAACAATGACAATTAAAAGAACAAGTTTTATCCAATGGTTGGTTTATGAGCATTTTAAGACTTCTACATAGGGAACTCTCACTCACAATGAGTTTCAACTATACCCCTCCAGACTATTATTAATTTGCTCCATCACTCTGAGGCACTATTTAAGTGAGCAACAATAGAAAAATTCTTAACATTTTCATCAAATCAACATCACCATATCTGGGGGAAAAAAGTCCGCTTTTACATTTGCATTCCGTCAATTAGAGGAAGCTAATCCATCAAGAACAGTTTTCCTTCCATGTATTTATTACTGGCACAAATGTCAGTTTTTAATGAAAGTGCTTTCATAACTAAGACTGAATATCAAAATGACTGAACAAAGGACTGGAGTGGAAATACAAATCAATTGTCATTTAACTTTAGTCACAGGCTTGAGGGGTTGAACAACCTTCTCATTTCTGATTCAGATTGACTGCAAATGTTCCAAATGGTCACCGTGCATGGGTGCAGGCAAACTGATCACTAACAACCATACATCCTCATGGAGAAAATGTCAGTATGAAAGTGGTCAAGTAATTTATTCACTGCATCAAGCTTTGGTACCAGAAGATTAGTCCTGCTTCAATCATGGGATTGGAAATTAAATCAATTATGAGAAAATGTGGGAATTTCAGGACTGGCAAGAACACAAGTAAAACTAGTGTCTTGAGTCTATGCAGTTAGATCAAAGCTGATGTGTACCTCAAATTGATTTATTGACCTGTATTTCCCATCTCTTGATTTCCCTACCCGACAAAAGTCTACCAATCCAACTCTCAAATTTAATTGTAACCATTATCTATAGCTTTTAAGGGAGGTAAATGCTAGCTTTTCACCATCCTTTATGTGGGATGGTCTTTCCTAATTTGAATCCTAAAATGGTCAAACTCTAAGTTTAAGATTATGCACCATGTTAGCAGCTGGAGGAGCAGTTCAAGGAACAGTTTGTGTTATTGCAGTATGTCAATTGAGAAGTATCGGGTTAGCTAATTTCAGGAGGCTATCATCCAGCACTTCGTGTGCAAGCAGTGAGAGAATGAGTGACCTCTAGACAGACTGCAGGGCCAGGCAGGTAGTACAGGACAAGTGCATCATACTCTAAACAATGTTAAGGCAAACAGACAGGTGATGCTGTGGGCACAATTCTAGGATAAAATAGAAGCCAAGTGCAGCATATGCTGGAGATCTGAAATAGAAACAGAAATTCCCAAAGATACTCAGCAGGTATGGTAGCATCTGTACAGTTGCAGAACATGGAGGGAGGATGAACAAAATGACAGAAAAGGGAGATGAGCTTCTGTTAAAAGTTTCTAGTGAAGTAGGAAATAAATAACTAAGCAGAAGCTCAAGGATGAAATTGTCAGAATACTTCTGGTGTAATATACCGTATATAGAATTGAGTGGTTGGAGAAATGGCAAGGGATTTGGCTGGGGTGGGGGTGGGCGTGGGCGTTGCTCCAATTCCTGAAATGCAAGTTTATTTACACTGAATCAATTGTATCTCAATGGGGCTGCAAATGAAGCTACCATCTATGCAGATACAGTTCAAGAGTAACTGAAGGGATTAGAGAAGGTTCAAAGATTCGTGAAATGAACTGAAATTATGCGAATTGATTGGAGAAGCCAAGGTCGTTTTCCTCAAACAGATGGTCAAGGAGATTTGCTAGTCTCCTTTTTGGAGTTTCAATGTTCTGGCTATGGTGAGTGCGCAATGAAGGTCTACTAGACTGATTCCTGAGGTGACAGGATTGGCATATGAAGAGAAACTAGATCAGTTAGGACTATATTCATTAGACTTTAGAGAGAGCTATTGGGCAGGGGGTTGTGGAGAGAAGAAATCTTAGACACCTATAAACATTTTTTAATCAGGTCTCCACTGGGTGGATACAAAGCAGATGTTCTCAATGACTGCGGAGTCCAGAAGCAGGGGGTCACAGTTTGAAGGTATAAGGAAGGCCATTTAGGACTGAGGTGAGGAGGAATTCCTTCATCAGTGAAGGGGGAGCCATAGAAACTGGTTGAGGCCAAAATGCTGAATGTTTTCAAGAAGCTGTTAAATATAGTTCTTAGAGATAAAAGGGAACAACAAGGAAGTAATAACAAGATATTGACTTGAATGATCAGCCATGATCATTTGAACGGCCAAATGATTTTGAGTTTGGAGGGGGGGGGGGGGTGCGGAGAAACAGGAGGAGAAGAATGCCAAGAACCAGATGACACCCATTTAAGTTGGCTGCAGGAAAACAGCAACACTTCGTCTTCCCTACATGCGCAGTGGTGTGAATTTGAAATGTATTGTCCGAGACTCAGGAGGCTGACTTGAGGCTTTCCAGAAATTTGGATAAGGTCCTGAAAGGGAAAAAAAAATTGCAGGGCTATGGACAAAGAACAGGGGAATGAGACCAGTTGAGTTGTGCATGGGGATATAGATAGGTTGAGGGAGTGGGCAAAAATATGACACATGAAGTTTATTGTAGGAAAATAAGAGGTCATGAACTTTGGTCAGCTGAATTAAAATGCAGACTTAAATGGAGAGACATTCCAGAAAAGGGCAGCACAGAGGGATCTGGCCATTCTTGTGCATAAAATAAAACAACATTAGCACGTAGGGAATTGAGGCCTGGGACAGATCAGCCATGATCATGTGGAATGACAGGGCAGGCTTGAGGGCTGAATGACTTAATCCTACTCTATGTGCTCTTAAAAGGACCTGGGATTGATTAAATATTTCTTCAGTTCATTGGCTAGATAACTAAAGGAGATTGAGTTCATGATGGATCTTACAGTAATAAGCTGTGCCAAAGTACACATCAGCTTTGCTCAACTGCTAACATTCTCCCTCTGGATCAAAAGGTCTGATTCATATCACGTACCAGAATAAGGGTTGCTTAAGGTTAATCTTATGATGCATTACTTATGAGCGATGCTTTCTGAGAAATACCATCATCTGAATGACAATGTTAAATTGTCTCATTACCTATTTCATCAGTTCATTAAATTAAAACTCCCATGGTACTATTTAAAGGGTAGAGATTCTTCCAAAATGTTCTCTTTTCAAGCAATACCATCAGAAAAGCTAAAGCAGTTCGCTGGCACACTCTGCAATTTAAAGATAGTTACTGGCTTAATACAGCACATGTGGAAAAATGCATCAGCTATGTAAATGTCTAAAACAAAATTTGAAATAAAGCACTTTTGTCTAAAGTTCATCCCTAATACCTGGGCAGAAAGAAGGAGGAGCTCAAGTAAAGAGGATTGAAAACCTGACTTTTCTTGCACTCACTTGGATTATACAATGTAGTGGTGTACTGTGTTGCACCCGTACAACTCAGCACGTCTAATGTTCCACCCCTGACCTCCACGTAAAAGGAAAACATTTAATGATGCAAATATGTTAAAATTTGCACAGGATAGCAAAGTAGTATAATTAATTATTCAGAAATCCATGCAAAACTACAATGGGATATTTGTTATATTGGAAAATGGATTCAAAGGCAGTAATTTGATCCAAAGCATCTTGATTAAAAAATATTATACTCTGAAAGTTAGCTCTGTGGTGGGGAACAATAGTAGAAGATTCACTGAAAATTAAAAGCTGCACGGCAGGCTAAGAATACAGCTACTCTAATTCTGTTTCACCTTCAGAGGTTTAGTACATAAAAGCCAAAATGATAAGCAATCAGCCAAGAGAAAACTTGCAACATCTGTTAGACTGAGATATACAGTCTTCAAACGATAGGAAGGAAATGGAGTTTGAGGGGATACACACTGTGCCTGGCACAGTATAGGGAACATAAGAACAGGAGTAGGCAACTCAGCTCTGAGCCCACTTCACCATTTAACAGGATCATGGCTGATCTTATCCTCGTCTCAACTCCACTTTCGTGCCTGCTCCCCATAGGGTTTTATCCGGCCGTTCATCAGAAACATCCATTTCTTTCTTGAATTTGATTGATTATGCCTCCACTGTACACTGTAGCAATGCAGTCCACAGATTCACTACCCTCAGAAGTAGTTTATCCTCAGTTTTGAGCCTACGTCCTCTCACTCTATATCTATGACTTCTTGTTTGAGACTATTCCACAAGGTGGTTGGCGGGGGTGGGGGGGTGGTATTTGCTCAACGTCCGTATCAATCCCCTTTAGCATTTTATATACTTCAATTGGATTGCCCTTCATTCTTCCGAATGCGAGTGAGTACAAGCCCAAGCTATTCAGCTACTCCTCATGTGACAGCCCTTTCATCCGTGGAATTAACTTGATGAATCTCCTTTGAACTGCCTCCAGTGCCACCACATCCTTCAAGGAGACAAAAAGTGGACACAATATGCCACATGTGGCCTCACCAATGCCTTATATAATTGTAAAATCACTTTACTTTTATAATCCAGTCTTTTTGCAGGAAATGCTAGGATTCCATTTGCCTTTCTTATATGCTGCACCTGTATACCTACTTTCTGTGATCCATGCATAAAGAAGCCCAGATATCTTTGCACTGACCCACTTTGAATCTGTTTCCAATTTAAATAATATTGGCCCTTTTATTCTTCCAGCCAAAATGGACCACCTCACACTTGTCCACATGAAACTCCCCTTGCTAGATTCTGGCCCATTCTCCTGGCCTAGCAATATCCATCTCTGAGCTCTGTCTTCTCATCACAGCCTGCTTTACCACCTATTTCAGTATTATTTGCAAGTTTTGCTACATCACACTCTGTACTTGCTTGTGGATTATTTACATAGATTGCCAATAGTTGAAGTCGGAGAAGCTGAAGCCTGCTCATCCCACTAGTTTCAGTTCGGCATCCAGAGAAGCGCCCATTTATCTGCTTTCTATCAATGAGTCAGTCCTCTATCCAAGATAGTAGTCTACCTTTAACCCGCAGGATTTAATCGTCTGGGGAAACAGGAGGAAAGGGAAAAAAAAAGAAAACGCTACTTAAAATTAAATGATGGGACAGTAGTTATCTTCTCTCCCACCTATCCACCCCTCCCACCTCACTGATCAATCCCCACCACCCCCCGACTTCTCTATTTCTGAACTCCCTTTCCCCTCCCATTTCTGAAGAAATTTCAGATCAGGACCCTTCAATTTTCCTACTCCTAAGGCTGCCTGGCCTCCTGTGTTCCTCCAGCTCCACCCTTATCACAGATACAATGAAGTGCTTTCGAACACAAGAAAAATGTATTTACTTTTATGCAGTCATGAAACTGTGGAGTTCATTCCTAGGTTTAAGTGGTTGGTGTGGAAATTATGTCAATATTGAAGATTAGATTGAATACTTAGGTGGAGAAGAAAAAAAGGTGGAAGGGTTAAGCATATAAGGTGTGTAAATGTAAACAGAATACTTTTGTATTAAAAAGGTACTACACAAGTTGTTAGAGGATAAGCATCTAAAGTTGCTTGGGCCGTACTTCTATGAATTGTGTCTGCTTTTGTTACCGCACAAATATAACTGTGGTGCTTAAAATGTCATTACCCACCTCATTTAAAATTGAAAAAAAGACCTTTGGATCTTGGCTGAACATCTTTTATTGTTTAAACGAGGGGATAATCCTTTCTTTCTATAACTGCAGGTACAGCAGTAATAGAAATACAGGAAGTGATAAGTAACTCACTCATACTTTCCAAGATCTTTGATCAAACATTTCAGAGAACATGTGCAATTATGGAGTGATTAATTCTCTGTAGTCCAAAAGTAGCATGCTCCAAAACACCCCATTAATCCATGATTAGAATACTACCCAATAGATTAGGGACTCCAGCAAGAGAAAGAATTATGTAAATTCAATGTTCTCCTGAGGTTCCAAGAACACATTGCCTAAAATCTACCATTTTTAGGGTCAGAACGGGCACCACAGAGTCAAAATATTACAACAACAAAAAAAGTTCAGATTTTTCTGAAAGTTCTCTCACTCCAAAAAAAAAAGATAATTTGTCCATTCAGGACAACTATCAGTTTTCATTAAAGAGCAAGGTTGAGGACAGTACAAAAGGATTTGACTCTGAACAATAGATTTTGACTATGCCTGTTAGTTCATAGACTTATACTACTTAAATGTCTAATTATCTCATGCTCAACTGTTATTTCTTGATCACAAAATTTTGCCAAAGGAACACGATGGTTCTACTGTTGAACTAATAATCCAGGAAAATACAATGCAGTTCGGCTTTGATTAAATATATCTAGGAATAAAAGAACTTGAAAATGAGCAAGCATCAAGAATACTACTAAATTATTAAAAATTTAACTGACTTTCTAACTTTTTTTAGGCAAACCAAAGCTACCGTCCTTCCTGGATCTGGTTTACACATATTTCTAATCACAGACCCATATAGGGCTGCTAAAGGTTAAATCAACTTCGGACAACTAGCCATTAGCAATCAAGGTTACTTCTGCCAGAGACAACCACATCCTCAAAATTTACTATTTAAATATTGATTGAATATTAGCAGAATGGTTAAGCCATCTAAGGTCTTGGATATTAAGACATGCCCAAAAAGGTGCAGCAAAATTAATGCTGAGGCCACCAAAATTTAAGGAGTACAGGAGATTGAAGTGTTGTGTATTGGAGGTAATTACAGGGATAAAAGGCAAGGCCATGAGGGATTTGAAATACAGAATGAGAATCTGAAAAAAAAAAAAATGAAATATTGCTGAACTGAAAGTGAATGTAGGCTGGTTGAATGGATTTGCTAAAAGCTGCAATACAGCAAGGAAGTTTTGGGTGAATTCAGATTTGTGTAGCTTGGAAGATGGGAGGTCAACCCAGGAAAGCATTGGCATAGTCAAATCTAATAGTAGCAAAAACCTGGATGAGGGCTTCATCAGCCCTCAGCAGAGACAAGACTATGTGATATTCTGATGGTGGAGGCATGCACAGCATCTGTGTCAGAAGTTTATGCTGGGATCAAATATGTAACCAAGGTTGTGAACTGTTCCAGTTGCACCCCACATAGCTGCCAGACAGAGGGACAAATTGATTAAGGAACAGAATTTCTGGAGAGGATTAAAAAGCAACAGCCACAAACTTCTCAAAATTTAATTGAAGGAAATCACATCCAGCATTGGATGTTTTTAAAGTGACGAAAACAAGACATAGGATGAATGGTGATGTGGCAGAATTGTGCATTCTCTGCACATAAATGGAAACTGACACCTTTTCAGATGATACCACTGGGAAGAATCAGGCAGATATGAAAGAGGAGGGGGAAAGAGGATAAATCATTGGCGGACACCAGAGGTAACATTTCAGGAAGGGGAACAGAAACCATTGCAAGTGATTCACTGTCTAAGACTGGATAACTAAGAATGGAATCAAGCATGAACATTTCCACCCAGCTGGGTGATGGAGAGGATAATGTGGTCAACTGTGTCAAAGATTAAAAGTAGATCCAGGAGGATGTGTGGTGCTAGATTACCACAGCCAGAGTCAGAAAGCACATCATTCATACTTATGATGATGCCATGTTTTGTTACCAAGGCAATGGTGGAAAATTGATTGGAGAGAGTTTCCAACATGGAGCATGGACAAATATGGACATGATTTTTTTTTGGTTGGGGGGGCGGCGGGGAGAAGCGGAAATTGGACAACAATGCCTTCAAGTACTTTAGACGAAAGGGAGAGTACAAGTGAGGTGGTTGCTTGAATAAACAGTCAATAAGGGTTTAAAGGCAATGACGGCAGATTTGAATGGGTAGCATAGAAGAGCAGTACCTAAGAGAGGAGGAGAAGGTAAACTCTGCTAAAATAGGAACCTTGAAGTGAAGTAGAGTTATCAGCAGTTTATTGGGATTGGGGTCAAGGGAGCAGGAAGCTTGAACAAGATGACCTTGGATAGATTAATGAGGAGAGATAGGAAAGAAACACGGCAATGTTATGACAAGTCAAATCCTGGACTGAAATTTGGCTTAAAACTAGAAGACTTAGGAGCAGAAGTAAGAAATCAACAGATGCCCTAGCGGAATACACAAAGTGCAAGGGTGAACTTAAGCAGTTAGAAGAGAAAGAAGGGGCATAAAAAACTGGCCAGAACAGAATCCCAAGAAATTCTTTAAAGGGGAAATAGGATAACCAGGGAAAGAGTAGGGCAGATTAGGGACCAAGTGGGCATATTGTGCGTGAAGCCAGAGGATACTGATAAGGTGTTAAACAAGTACTTCTTGTCTCTCTTTGCTTTGGAGAAGGAGGATACAGATGGGAGCCAAGGTAACTTGGCAAGTTGGATCCAAAGTTGGCTTAGTGATAATAGACTGTCACTGGGGCCCCAATGTACAGTGGTATACAATAGGGATCAGTGCTGGGTCCCTTATTAGTTGGGATATAAACGGTACAGTTGAAAATGTGGTCTTAGGTTATAGGAGAACGTAGATGAATTGGTCAGTCGGCAGATTAGTGGCAGATAAATTTTAAGCCCGAAAAGTGAGAGACGATGCACTTTGGAAGTAGCAACAACACAAGACAGTACTAAATGAATGGCAGAACATGAACATGAAGCTCAAAGGAACCGGGTGACTTAGCGGGGGGGGGGGGCTGCTGCCCTGATTCACAGATCTCTGAAGGTGGCGGGACAGGTTAATGGGATAGATTAGTGGGACATTTGCCTTTGAGTCATGGCATTGATTATAAAAGCAGGGAGATTATTTTGGAGCTATACAGGACTTTGGTTAGGCCACACTTATGGAGTAGTGTGCGCAGTTGTGTTCACTGCATTTATACGAAGGATGTGATGGCACTGATGGGGATGCAGAAGAGATTCACCAAGATCTTCCCTGGGATGGAGCAGACTAGCCACAGAGGGGGGCTGGATGACCTTGGTTCTAAAAGTCTGTCTACCTCAGCCTTGAACACACTTAGTGAACCACCCTCAACAGCCTTGTGGTAAAGAATTCCAAAAACACTCTACTTGCAGAGAATAAATGCCTCCACATCTTAATCTGTGACTCCTTATTTTGACTCCTTTCCTAGTTCTCCCACAAGGGAGAAACAACCCTTCTGCAACTACTCTATCAAGTTCCCCAAAAATCTTACATTTCAATAAATGTTCCCCCTTATTCCTCTATATTTCTACAGGTATACACCCAATCTAAGTAATCTACTTAACTTCTCCTCATAAGACAGTCCCTCTGTAACTGCCAGCCTAGTAAGACTTCTCTAGAACACCTCCAGTGCCAGTTTATCTTTCCTTCGATAAAGAGGCTCAAAAATGTTCACAGTATTGCAGTTGTTGATTGACTAGTGCCTTGTATAGTTTTAGCGAACATATCCCTACTTTTACACTTCATTCCCTTTGCAAAAGGACAACATTTCATTTATCTTCCCTATTACCCACTCAACTTGGACTAGATTTTTGAGATTTGAGAACGAGCATTCCCAAATCCCTGTTCTGTAGCCTGTTTAAATAATACTCAGCTCCTCTATTCTTCCTGTCTTCTTGTATTTTTTTTTATTTATTTGGTTTTAACGAGGTGGCTTTTCACTGAAACGTAAGCATGTTTATTCGGTTTCAAAAATAAAACAAATATATTACACAAAAGTAGTGAATAAAATCACATTAGCAAGATACCACATTTTAATGTTCTTGAAATACAAGGTAAAATACAAGATAATCTGAACACCATTCTTTTACAGTACTCAGAAAATTCCCTTCTCTATTACACGTGGTTTGACTTAAATGCTTCAATTCCCAGTCCTAAGAATCTGATGGGCTCTTCCTCAAGGCTTCATACACAGAGCGCAGATTTTCTCAGCTTCAAGGGACCCCTTTAGGCTTTGAAGCCAATACTTCTGGTCTGGAACATTAAAATTAAACTCTAGTTTAGGACTGCTAAATACCTTTAGGAAGAACTGTTCCACATCAAGTTCCAGCCAAGACTCCTGCAAAAACAAAAATGGCTTTCTACAAACTATGGATGTTTGTCCTAAGCCAAAAAATTCCATTCCAGTGCTTTCTAAACTGAAATCCTAATGCACAACTGTATGCTCATTTAAAACCTCAAATGAAAATAAAACCCATTACATGCCAGAAATTCTCTTATTTAAAGAGAAGTTTTACCTATTTGTACTATTACCAAATTGACATGTGTTTGTGTGTACAGGCATATCTGCTTGGGATATTTTCTTTTTGGAAAAAAGGAGCATGTTTATTACTTGAGTCAGTATGCCCTTTGAGATGCGCTCAAGATATCATTATAAATTGCATGTGGCCTCAGGGTATAAAAAGGTCCAATCCTCTATCACATCCAGAATCAAAGCTAGATATGCTACTAGAAGCATGTGCTTCTGTTATAATCTATTAGCTTACGTTAGCCCAGACACCTAGGCATCGGAGAAGTGCAATGCAAATGTATAATAGTTCACACTAATAAAAGCATGTTGGATTCTTCAGTACCATCACAACCATGCCCAGTTTCTCATGGCAGATAACATAAGCATCACTGCATCAGTTAAAATTCCCCAGAGGCAAACTGTTCACCTTATCCACGGATATAATTTCCCAAACTATTTTTGCACAACCTGCCTCATCTCAATATATACTTGGCTTAAATTTAGTTGCAGTATCTCTTTTTTGTAGAAATTCATTTTCAGAATGTGTGCATTGCTGGCAAGGCCAGCATTTATTGTTCAATCCCAATTCCCTGGAGTGGGCTGACCTGTTGAATTACATTCCCACTTTCCCAGAGGATTGTTTGTTATAAAGATTATTATTAATTAACCCTGAACTATTATACAAAACTCAGTTTAAAACAGTCCATTCTTTTGTTGGTTCCTCAACAATGTTCTAACTTTGATCAGTATCTAATGACTCAATACAGAAGTGGAAATATCTAGACTTAGGGTAAGTAAACATCAGAGAAGTCAATAATGGCCATCAGGGTTTTTTAAAAAAAAAATCCTTATTGTCAGATCACAGACTTGAAGAATAGCCACTTCAGTGACATATTGGAGGATTCTGGCCACCATGCAATAATGGTCTTGCATCAGTGCCTTTCCAATAGGCTCCCTTACAGTATATCCAGTAAACTGCATATGAGGCCATGAGATTGCACTATAAACATAGGATGGTGAGGTTTCCAAATTGAAGTTCCTTAGCAACATGGCTGGCCAACACCACTACCACAGGAGCAAAGTTTGAGTAGTTTACAATTATCACATGAATCCTCAGACTGCAGTCTCAGTCAGTTACAGTATACAAAATATTAAGTTTCATAAACAAGTACAGGTCTGTTACAATGCTGCATGAACAGTTCAAGTCTTTTAATCATTTCAGTGAATTGTGAATTAGTTATTTAATAGCCAAGCCTACAGTTGAATACATAACCAATCAACAAGTCAAGAGTTTAAAAGCTGAAAAGTTCTGGAGATGGATGTTCTGAATAACTTCTTTATCAACAGAGATATCATATTTTGGTTCATGTTTTCTTCATTATCTACTCAGAGCTATTTTGGGCTACACTATTTTCATAGAACTGTATAAACTGGTAAATGAGTGAATTGATTCTGTGAAAACTAGATATAGTACATTTTGTAAACAGAGCTAATAAATAGCTTCCCCATTTCTGAAAAGGGTCCTGACCCGAAACGCCAGCTTTCCAGTTCCTCTGAAGCTGCCTGGCTTGCCGTGTTCCTCCAGCTCTCCACTTTGTTATTTAATAAATAGCTTGTTATTTCTCAGAATTTAAAAGCTGACAAATAAATTTAACAGAAATAATGTAATTGCAACAGATTAAGGGTACAATGTGTCACAATATAAAATGTAACTCAAGTTCATTAATGCAATGGCTTATTTTCTGGTTGTATAAATGTAATTCCTGCCAGAACATTTATAAATAACATAATACATAGTTTCAAACAATAGAAATAGTGGAATCCCTAACCAATACAAAAATTTATATCTTGTGTAATCACTTGGTGGCCAAGTGTTTTTTTTTCCCCCATGTTCACCATAAGCTAACAAGGGTAAAGGCTGACAAATCCCCAGGGGCTGATAATCTACATATCACAGTACTAAAGGAAGTGGCCCCTGGAAATATTGTGCGCATCGGTGAGCATCTTCCAAAATTCTATGGGCTCTGGAGTCATTCCTACCGATTGGAGGCTGGTAAATGTATACTTTACTGTTTTAAAAAAAGGGGAAAATACAGAATCACAGACCGATTAGCCTAACAACAGCATTGGTAAAACGTAGGAGTCAATCTCAGGATATGGATTACATTATTTAGGATTGAGCTGAGGTAGCATTTCTTGATGCAATGTTGTTAACCTATGGAATTCTCTACTACAGAAGGCTGTGGTGACTGGGCTTTTGCATACGTTCGAGAAAGAGATTGATAGGTTTTTAGATATTAATGGCATCAAGGGCTTTGGTGAGAAAGTAGGAATATGGTATTCATCAATTATGCTTCATTGAACTCAAACATTTAACAGTAGTACATCTTCCATCTTGTGATACCATCAGAATCTGGCTTCGGCATTAGCCCACACTTTGTTTGGTTAACTTATTGTTGAGAACCCCAGTACACAATTACATTGCTATTAGATGAACTACGGGCCCAAATTTTAAACCAAAATTGTACTACCCCATTTGAGTTAAAAATTGGGCCCTATTGGTTTACTTCAACAGACCACAGTGAAGGATGAAACAATCCATTGTCTTCAATCTCACCACAAAACTTCATTCCTGAGCCACAGACTCCACCCTAGCACTTTGAGGCTGAGCAAGACAGATTTGGCATCCTATTACAGAGATGAACTTCAAACCACATGTTCAATTCATGCACAAATCTATCTATTCACAACAGTTACACTGTCTGACTCTGCTTTTGCCTCAGTTAATCTGCAGCTGAAATCCTAAGTGATGCCTTGGTTATCTCATGAACACCCATTACTCACGCCTATCTTCCATTCTATGTAAAGTTCAGATAATCAAAAACTCCGCTGCAAAACTTAACTCCAAGTCCCACTGACATCATTTCTCTGCTCACCCAAGTACTTTAGTAGCCAGTCAAAAATCAATTTTGAAATTCTTGTCCTTTCTTTCAAATTCGTCCGTAGTATCATCAATCCATACCTTCAACCTCCCCCAGCCACAAAACCCCAAAGATCTCTGCACCCCAATACACAAGGTTGTTACCTGTTCTGCCACTGGAGGTCAAACATTCAGCTGTCTTAGCTACCAAGATCTGGAATTTCATCCCTGAAGCTCAGTCTCTCCTCCTTTAAATGTGTTTTCAAAACCTACCTCTAATCATTTCTCTGTCCTGATATTTCCTTGTAGTTCAGCACCAGATTTTATTTTATATTGTTTCTGTGGAGCACTTTTAGATATTTTATTATGCTGCATAAATGCAAGTTGCTGTTCTACTTGCTCTAAGTCAGAAAAATTTCAAAATAATGTGTTCTAGACTGCTGAACAGACCTCTAATTTCATACCTGATGTTGATCCTACTGTTGCACATCTCCCATGCAGTCGTAACCTTGTATGCTTTGCTGTCTAAGCATCCTATGATCTTTATGTCCTTGTTTGCTATGATCTGCCTGTGCCACTCGCAGAACAGAAGTTTTCACTGTATTTAGGTACATGCGACAATAAATCAAACCAAAATACAAACGTAGCCCCTTGATCATACTCTGCAATTCAAAATTGTAGCTGATTTCCAAGCAAATATTTTCCTACATTATTCCCATTATTTTTTGATGTAAATTACATCTAGAAATCTATTGATCTTTACCTACAACATACTCAATGACCGAGCTTCCACAACAATCTGGATTAGAGAATTCCAAAGATTTGTTACCCTCCAAGTGAAGAAATTCCTCATTATTCTATAGCAAAGCTGGCTTGGCTTTTGAGATTGTGCCCCTCAGTTCTACACCTTTCAGCCACGGGAAATATCCCCCCCCCACCCCTCCTCCCACCCCGCATCTACCCTACATAGCACTGCAAGATCACCTCATTCCATACCTTCTAGTGGTTCCAGAACATGCAAATGATTTCATGTAATTATATGAAGGCCTGGTATTCTCCAGTACACTGTACAAGATTACTCCCTTCAGTAACACCATAAACAGATTAGCTAATCAATTTTGATCCTGGATCCTTACTGTACAATAACTGGTTATCCTATTTACCTACATACCAGTGACTGTGTGTCAAAGTAATTAGTTGTATAGTGCTTTGGACTATCCTAAGGACATAAAAACTACGTAACTGCAGAACTGATCCACCCAATTATCTGCCACTTAGGGGGCGACATGGTGGCTCAGTGGTTAGCACTGCTGCCTCAGTGCCAGGCATCCAGGTTTGAGTTGCCCGAGGCTGGAATGTCTGTGAGGAGTTTGCATGCTCTCCTTGTGTCTGTGTGGGTTTTGTCTGGGTTCCTCCTGCAGTCCAAAGATGTGTGGGTTAGGTGGATTAGCCATGGGAGATGTAGGGATAAGTCAGGGGATTGGGTCTGGGTAGAATGATCTTCGAAGGGTCAGTGTGGACTTGATGGGCTAAAATGGCCTGCTTCTACTCTGTAGGGATTCTATGATAATTCTATTTTTTTGTTCTGCTATAATTTCAATGTCATGGTAGGCTGCAGGGAGCATCACAGTTTAATAATTGTTGGTACTCACATATCAATTCCTCCATAATTTAATGTTCTTCAAGTAAACATGTATCCATAAATATGAATTAGCTCTTTGTTTTGTTCACAGGATGAGGCCGTCACTGGTGAAGCAGCATTTATCGTCCATCCCTAATTGCCCAGAGGGCTGTTAAGAGTCAACCACATTGTTGTGGGTCTGGAGTCACATGTAGGCCAAACCAGGTATGGATGGCAGCTTCCTTCCCTAAAAGGACATTAGTGAGCCAGGTGGGTTTTTCCAACAATTGGCAATGGATTCGCGGTCATCATTAGACTCTTAATTCCAGATATTTATTCAATTCAAATTCCACCATCTGCAGGATGGCAGGATTCGAACCCGGGTCCCCAGAATGTTATCTGGGTCTCTGGATTAACAGTCCAGCGATAATACTACTAGGCCATTTTCTCCCCTGATTTGCAATATATTTCCTGTAAAAATGTAACTGATGTGAAAAGTTAAATTAGTTCAGTTTTGTAACTGCCAAACATCACTATTACTTTATCTAAATAAGAACACTAAATGCATGACATCAACTTTTCACTCATCCATCAAGTGTTTTAGTCTGCAGCTAAAATCATACCAGAACTTCTTTATGCCAGAAAGTACTGCAACTAATATTACTGTGAGAAACTAAGAGGACATTATGGAATTTCCCAACAATTATGGCCACCATTCTCTGTAAGAACGGAGAAACTTCTACTTCCTCCACAAGACGGGCGATTAGGTCTAATAATCCCGTAACTTTACAATAAATCTCAATTTCACTAACTTCCAACACCTATCATTGTCCTGTAACACTGATGTATCCCCTTGCTTCTTGAAGCTCTAATATTCAATAACTTTGCTAATTTCTGCAATTTTATAACCTAACCTGTAACCTCTTATTTGAGAAATTTCCCTATTTGTTATAAGAAAAACAGAACAAGACTATTCAGCCCCTCAAGCCTACATTCTAGATCACAGCTGATCATTAAAATGTCATAAACCTACACCAGCATTGTATTCCTTGATGTCACTAATAACTATAAATCTATTGATCTTGGTCTTAAACATACTCAATGACAGACTCCAGAGCTCTCTGGTGTACAGAATTTCAAAAGTTCATTACCTAGAATGAAGAAATTCCTCAGCGCAGTCCCAAATAGTTTGTCCCTTATTTTGAGACCATTTCCACTGGCTCCAGAAACTCTAGCAAGGAGTCCTGTCTACACCTAGCCTGTCAAGCTGTGGGAGAATTTATGTTGTTTCAATGAAATCACCTTGCATTCTAAACAAGAAAATATCTCCCTGCTATCTTACTATTACAGGGATTAGCCTGGTGAACCTCCACTGCCCTCCCTCTATGAAAAAAGTGTAACTATCTTCACAGAGGTAAAGTAATCAAAGCTGCACACAATATTCCAGGTGCACACTCATTCATGCACACACACACACACACTCTCGCAGGTGATTTTAAGCAAGACACCTTTACACCTGCACTCAAAATCTCTCGCAATAAAGAGGAACAAACACTTTGCCTTAGTTATTTGCTACACCTGCATTTTAGCTTTCATAACTTACTTACAAGTACACCAGATTCCTTTGGCCATCCTTTGACAGCATGAGAGTCTAGGACTTGTGAGCAAGAGCAAGAGCCCCAGCAGATCAGAAAATAGCAAATGCAACAACTTAAACAATATATATCTGTTATAGGGAAGATGCTAGAATTCATTACAAAAAGATTATAGTGCTATCCTTATAAAAAATGTGATCAAGTAGAATGAACGTGGGTTTGTTCAAAGGAAATTGTGTTTAATTAAGCTATTAGACCTTTTTAAAGTAACATTCAAGGAGATAAAGGAGAATGGTTGGATGGCGTTACTTGGATTTCTAAAAAAGGTGTTCGATAGGTGTCACATCATAAAATTGTTAAAGCCCAGAGGAGGCCATTCAGCGTATCAGGTCTGCATAGATTCTAGTAATTAGTGCCGACCTCGTCTTTTCCTTATATCCCTGCACAGAATTTCTATCCAAATAATCCTATGTATTCCAGAATGCCTCAATTGAATTTGCCTACATTTTTAGACAGTGCATTCCATATGCTAAGCAAATATTTTCTCACACTGAAACGTGGCTAATTTAAGTTAAGAAAATTGTGCATTAGGTAAATTTAAACCAGCTATTCAAACAGAATTTCAAACAAATTAAGATATCCTAGAACCAAAATATACACTTTACCACATATTTAAAGGTTGTTGCATATTGTCACATTTCATTGTAAATTTGTGACAATCAGATAATTACATAATCTTTTTAAAAGTCTTAACATTAACATTGTTAAATATTTAAATTTTCAACTAGAAACTTAACGATTTGTATATATAAAACTTGCTCAACTGGAATGAGAGTTAAAACTAGAGGAATTTAGTTCTAAGTAACCCATTAAAACTTTAATTTAAAAAGACTTTTCCAGCTAGCCAATCATACCTGTGTTTTTTGGAGCATCTGCGTAAACCATGCCTGGTTGAGGAGGTGCATTCTGCCAACCATACTGTGGATATCCTTGATATACAGGTTGCCCTCCTGGAGGTGGTGGATAACCTGGGTAAGCAACATTAGGACCCGGACCATGCGGTTGTGGATAAGGTGGATATGCACCAGCTGGGCCTGGCCCAGGATAAGGTGGCGGGTTCTCGTTCATGAGTGATGCTAAACTGGAGCACCTCTGTGACTTGAAATCAAAGGGAAAAAAATATTTTTTCACAAAGTTTAGTTTCCAACGGTCATTATAAACTATGGTTACTTATAACAGCCAAAGAAAACGTTGTCGGAGATTTGAACCTGCTTCAGTGTTAATTTCCAAGTTAAGGATCAACACCGAAAATTATATCCCGACATTACTGGAGATCCTGGCTGGCCTGCAGGCCACCAGTTACTTTTTCTTCCAAATTTTTTTTCATCAGCTGCAGTATTTTGCCTTCAAATCAGACACGATCGCATTCAAATTCTCTGCCTAACCTCCTCGGTATTTTCTAGTTAGACGCAAACTAGTCAAGGCCAGTCATTAGTCAACGCAGGAGCTCAGTACACCTTGGGTGCCTGACAAATATGGAAGTTCCTCGTAAAACTCACCATAATGCAGAATCACAAGAAAAACTGCATACAAATTTAAGCACATGACGCGGGGCTATAATTTGCTTTCAGGGCAGTTTGAAAACATATGGATCTACTTCGTTTTTCTACACGTTAATAGACTGGAGAAAGTGCGTGCAGGGAGTGGCTAACGGCTTCAAAGATTCTTAATCTTTCTGCAATTATACAACTGGCTCCAGGTCTGTAAAACAATTGCGATTTTGAAGTACAATTGTTAACAGATCAATTTCCACAGGAGAATGCATTAGCCAAGAACCAAGCGGGAGAGGTGAAAGCGGAAGTGAAAAATAAAAACACACCAAAACAAGTTTAGGTTACTGAAAAAGGCAAGTAAATAATCACCCGGTAGTGTAGTACAGTTGAGGCAAACATGTTAAGAACTTTATAACATAGAAGCGAACAGGTCAACTAGCTTTGAAGGCAGAACGACACTTTTCTCATCTCATACTTATGTTCAGGTACTCCCGATGGACACGAAAGTATATCATTTTAAAATTTATTAATTGAGTTTTAAAAATAAATAGAACAGTTGCACATTTGTATCCCAGGTTGCAGAAGGACACAGACTCCCTAATTGTTTCAAACGGATTATTTTGAAAAGCTTTTTGCTAATCGTTCCAGGAACATTACAGAAAAACAATAGCCTCCTTTAATCCGTGTGTCCAATTAAAAGGAGCTGAGAGAACGAAGGCAAACATCAGAACCAAACGGATTTACGCCATAGCGATTTTTAAACTCAGCGTGAGCAAACAAACTGAACGGATAATTGATAGATCAGAAAATCGACGGGTTTTAAAAAAAAATCAATAGATTAGCGAGGTTTGAGATAAAAAAAACAATCCAGCAATTTCGAAGGGGGAAAAGATAGAAACAGCGCCAACAGATTAAGAAGCTGCTTGAAACATCCCAAAAGGAGTATAGAAAATGAATAAATTAAATGCTGCTCTCGAATGAGTTCGCTCTTTTCACGGAAAACAAAAAGCTCTGATTCCAAACTAACAATGAAGCTTTTATGAACACTGGAGTTGCCGGCATAGGACAAGGGCGCTGCCAGTTAGACCTTACCTGTGCGTTCCGCTTTGTCTCCGCTCCACCTGTCGTGCTGTCCCGCAGCTGCTGCTTCGTTACATTCACCACTTCCCTCTGACGTAATGCGGCCAGCCCCGGATCACATGATCCAGGCCAGGCGGAATGCGCAGGCGCGCCCGGGCTGAGGGAATACCGTTGTTCTTGAAATTCCTGTCTGTTATTTTCAAACGAGCGACTGACGCAAACAGCTGCTATTAAAAGCAGAATCGTCAGCGCCTGGGAAGATCAGTGTGGGCAGGTTATGGGAAGATACATGTTTGCGTGGGACTAATATTTGAGAGGGCACCCCTCCACCTGAGTCAGCTGTTGAGCCTTACGTTGGGCTACGTCGTGCTGAGTTTGTGACCCTGGCGGTTTCTGGGAGCAGCAGCAGCAGCAGCACCACCACCACCAGGAGGAGGACTCTTTAAGAGTTAAAAATGCGGAAAGAAGGTGTTGTAAATACAGAGTAAATAATTCATTTTCCCAAGTTATTTTCCTCCCCTGAGCTGGTGATATGTGAGTTCTGTTTGGAGGAGGCGCCTGAGTGCTTGTGATATCTGTGCTGCTGGAAAACCTATTTTAAACCTGGGCTGGCGCTGCCACCTTCCTGCTGATCATGACTCATACTTCTGTTAGAAGTTGGGAGAGCCGATTGGACAGTTGACTGTTACTGCACCTGTATTTTCTTTCGCAAGACTTGCTGATATAGTACAATGGCGTTTTGCTTCAAAGCCTTAATATTTTAAAAAATGTACACCCTTGAATGGTTGGACTTTTTAAGCCTTATCTAATTCCTAATTCCTAGCTTGTATGCTTTTGAAGATTGTCAATTCGGAAGTAATCTCGAAATTCAAATCAATAACAGTTTTTTTTTTAACTTCATGTTACATCTTAATATAACACAGTGAAGTGATAGATTATTTAGTATATGTTTAATTTTTAAATTGTTATGTACCAAATTGGGTCTGTTGTAGATAATGTATTTTGATTTCTTTGGGGGAGGGGCGGGATACATTTAGTCAGCCCTGTATTTACTCAGGACCCTGAGGTGTAATAGTCTGATATACCTGACATGTTACATGCAAATCTACCTTAGCCTGTGCTGTTTGGAGTTGACTAGGCAAGCTATCTATTTGAAATTGGCTTGGTTCAGGGCATTGAAAGTGACTAAGCACTTGGAGAAGAAATAGTTGATGGAAGAGACTTAGCATGAATTTCCATCCCAAAAAAGAGTATCAAAGTTTGTCATTAAAAATGACCAGTAATATACACCATATGTGTGTGTGTAAGCTGTCATATAGTTGATCAGTTATTCTGTGCATATATACTATTTCCTCTTTCAAATATTTTAAAATTTATGAATGTAATATTAAGTAATTCTAGAACAGCTGGTTTGAGTAATTATATCTGAAATATAAAACTAGCCTCAATAATGGTACCAAAAACATTGTTGATTGCAGTTTTAAAAAAAACCACCTAGTTAAACAATTTTTTTTTAAACAAAAAAAAAATGTCATCCTCATCTAATCTGGCCTCTGTGTGATTTCAGAATCATACTAATATGGTTAACTCTGAACTTCCCTCTGAAATAGCCAAACAAGCTGCACCCTTCAAATGCAATCGAGCTTGCCAGCAATGGCTACATCCCATGAGAGGGGTCGGGGGCAAAGAAAAATGGCTCAATAGTGTAATTCACAGGAAGTCAAGCATCAAAATGTTTATTGCTGGTGTTTGGTAATAGATTTACCAATAAACTTAATGTAATTTACTTTTGGGAAATTTGCTGTCACATGATAGGCATGAGTAAAATATTACATGCATGACTGGTCCAGATGTAGGCCTTCCATTGTTAAATTTGTCGTACTACTTGCATAATCATTTGGTAAACTTGCTAGGAAACACTGTTGGTTTCTGTCAAATTCTATTCATACCGTATAGTGCATGCATTTTTCCAAAACTCATTTGGTCACTTTTTTTAACAACTTGGCTTGAACAAAAATCTGGACCTTTAGTTTGTGGTTATCTGCATTTTTCATAAATTACTCTATTGTAATTCATATAGGATTAAGAATAGGCCATTCAGCCCATTGACAGAGTGTGCTCTGCCATTCAGTTACATCAATGCTAATCATACTGTCTCCCTTTGGGATGTGGAACAATGACTGAGAGCTGAAGTTGAATTCCCCTTCAGGTTAAAATGTGGCTTTTAAGAGTAAGCATAAGCATTGATGACTGTGATGTACTTGTCCTGGGTTGTGGTGAATCAGGAGGTCATGCATTCACTCGTAGGAAATGAAAAGCATGAGGAAGTTTGCCACGATGTAACTAGTTCCCTTTTTAAATTTTGAAATCAATCCCATAGAGTCCGTATTCTTCCTCAGATTTACCCTTCCCAGACTAAGGTGTATCTATCACTTCCTTTTGAGCTGGACTTCACCTGTCTGCTGCTCTAAGCGAGATATAACAATGTAAATGTCACAATACCAGGGTTCCTCAGTATTGACAGTGGTGCAGTATTCAGGTCTTTCTTTACTGGTATTGTTTGTGAGGATCCTGATGTCCTAGGTCCCAAACTTAATTTTGGGACAGAGTGGAAGAAGCTTGCATGTGATTCTTTTAACATGGGATGGCTGTTGCACTGTGACTACTACATAGCAAGGTCTGTCTGATGACAGTGGTAACTGAGATGAATGGAGCCCAGGCTCAACTGATTCTCCTCCTTGACTTCAATGCCAGAGTTGGGAGGGACATGCATCTCTGGAAACTATGTTTGACATGGAACGTCTAGAGAAGGTAAACAATAAGAGTCCTTGTCTTGACATGATGTCTACACTAGGTCATAACAAACACTTTATTTCATCAAAGATAAATACAAAATCTCATGGTAACACCTTTCAGTCCATATGTTGGTACCTGCATGACTACTTGAAAATCTGTGTGAGGTACTGCAAGGATGCTCATGCAACCTGTGTAATGACTGGAGCTGACAACTGCTGGAGGAACCATGGCCTGATACAATCTATGGTGTAGATCAAGCTGGTACAAAAATGGCAGTGGCAGGAACAGAGATGCTGTCATAAGAAATTCATTTGTCAATTTAACAAAGAAAGACCTGCTTGGTCAGTGACATACAGCCAACTGGTGTGCTCAAAATGGATAGGAACTGCAGAATGCCCACAATACCTGCTCTACCCTTAAAACCATCATGTATCATAATTGCAAGAAACTCTTGGCTTCACTAGTAGAAAACATCAAGACTGATTTGAGAGTAACCAGGTGACCTGGAGCTACAAAATCGCAAACACAACGTGATCCTGAGCTGCATTCACTCTGAAGCCAAAGGAAAGAAAGCAGACTTACAGTTAAATGGAAGCCAAATTTCAACAGAACACCAGCACCTAAAGAAATGGATGATGGCTGGAAACTGCAGTAAAACCAGCAACTTGCTGATAGCTATGATGTAATTGGATTGTTCAATACCGGCAAGACCACCTAAAGTCCAAGCATTCAAGGACCTACCTCAGAGATCCAAGAATAAAGTATTGCTTATCAAGAACAGAAGCAGTCAGCACTCATTAAGAAGGAGCATTTTGGATTCGATCTTTAATGTGGGTGCCCTTGACCACATCCCACAGCACGCTACCCATTACAATCCCAACCTGACAACTAGTTGAAAAAGCCATCCCACAGCTGAGAATCAACAAGCCCACTGGCACAATGGAATATCCAGTGAGCTATTGAAAAATGGTGAAGTTCTCTTGGCAAAAATATGTGACCTTCTCTCACACTCAAAGGAGAGTACACCAATGGAGCTCTGAGATGCTCTGTGACCAAGCATTAAGAAATGAGATTAAGATGAATTGTGGTAAGTACAGAGGGCTGTCCCTGCTGTCCACCACAGAGAATGTCATTGCAAAAATTCTCTTCAGTCAACTCCTCCCAGTGGCTGAAGAGCTCCTACTGGAGTACAATGGGGATTCCATTGATCAAGAGGCACAGTGGATGACAAGTTCATGAAAAATGCTAAGAAGCAACAACCTTTGTACATGGCCTTCTTTTGACTCCGTCAACCAGGAAGGAATAAACTGTTACCATTCCTCATTTAATGAACAACCACACGCAAGCCATGATCCTCACCAGTGGATCCACCCCAACCCAATATGTTCACAAACTAGTGTTAAGCAAAGCTGTGTATTTCAAAGCTGTGTATTTTAATACTCTTCTCCATCGTCCTCACTACAGCTCTACACCCCATATCAGTGAAAAGACCCAATAGTGGATAAACAAGAAATTATTCAACACATCAGCTTCAGTTCAAAACCAAGTCCAATCTCTGTCATTGTCTTCATGCTGCAGCTCCAATGTTAGCACGTGTACACACGCAGACGATAGCTTGGGGGCTGGTCTCTATGTATTCACAGGCATGAGAATGGGCTTTAGGCTAAATTTTCAAAGAAACTAAAGACCTCCATTAACCTGCTCCAATCATGCAACACTGTTCCTCCACTTATTAAGACTTGCAGTGTGCCATTGGTGACATGGGTTAATTCTTATGCCTCCAGGAACCTCCTTTTCAATGGGGGTAGATGTTGATGAAATTCACAGTTGCCTCAAGTGTGCCAGTGCTGCCTTTAGCTTTCTGAGAAACAAAGACCTCAAACCCAGCAACAAACTCATGGTCTACAGTAGAGTTACCTGCTCTTAAGTATGCATTGGAGACGTGGACAATGCCCTGCAGACATATCAAATCTCAAGAAAAGTAGTGCCAGCATTGCCTCCTCGATCTTGAAAACCCACTGGTGGGATAGGCACTCCCAATATCAGTATCCTGTTTCAAACCAACAGTCCCAGCTTCAAGGCACTATTTGTGGTCAGACAGCTGAGTTGGGCAGGCTACATCATCTGCATGCCTGACACAAGACACAAACATTTTACTCCAAGCTTTTCATCGGGCATGTGGTTACAAAGAAGGCCTGAGGGGGGATAAAAAGTTCAGGTATATTTTCAAAGCCTCCATAAGAAAGTGGAGCATCCCCACTGAACCATGGTAATCTCTCTTGCCTAAAAGTTCAAACTGGAGAAGAAATGTCCACAAATACCAACAATCTCTGACAAGCCCAACTGGGGGGCCAAGTAGCATCAGCAGAAACAGCATGTGAAAATTCAAGCATCCAACTCAGCCTCCCTTCAAATACCAACTTCCCCACCTGTAGATGGATTTGCAGATCCAGGATTGGACTATTTTAGTACCTTGGGACCCAGGACATCAAAATGGAAGAAAGTCAGCCATGGTCTGTAGAACTGCCTAAGGAAAAGGCTTGTCCTCTACCGCTTCCATTTTCCAGCACTATCCATATATCCCTTTGGTATCATTATTGTCTAGAAATGCATTCATTTCTATCTCAAACATGATCAATGATTGAGCTTCTGCAACCCCCTGGGGTAGAGAATTCCAAAGATTCACCATGATTTGAGTGAGTTAATTCCTTTTCACCTCAGTCTTTAAAAATCTTGGGACAAGGGGTAGGCTATGGCCCTAGTTTTAGACTTAATAGCCTGGGAAATATTTGTAAGCAATCTTATCAGCCCTTGATGTGGGCATTGGCAAAATAGGGTGAGATAATCAAAAATGAGACTTTTGACATTGGCTGGAAAAGGCTGATTCTCCAACCATGTTTTGAACAGTGAGATGAGAATCTCACTGATGAGCGGTGAGAGGGTATTTGCAACCATTTTGTGTATTAGCATGCCATTATTGCCAAATCTCAATTCATTTTGTGTACCTACTGGATACTAAATTAGATGGCAACAATTCCCACTTGTAGGTCAGAGTTGGTACCTGGCAACTCCAAGTTGCCCCTTGCTCTTTTAGACCTCTAGCTTGGACAGTGTTCACCAACATCTGCAGCCATGATCCATCAGCAGCAACCTTCTACACCCCCTGTGCATAGATGTTGGTATCAGACCAGAACCAGCTTTACTGCAACTTCATGGCACATTTCCAGTCCACTACAGTATGGTTCTACACTTCAATGTTGCACTATTGAGTACACTAGACCTTTTTTTGTTGCAACTTGTAATTTATTTCCTCAGCCGAAGTTTAAAGACTCACAGTAGTTCTGACTTACTTTTCCTTTTTATCCCAGACACCAAGCCAGGTGACTCATTATGGTTGTTACCTGTGATCAGTGAAGGGGGTGCATATGTTGCTGTATGGCACCATGCTACATCAATCACATACCTGCACCTAGTGCCAATAGCGTATACACCAACACACTGTGTTTATCCACCAAACCCATGCATCAAAGTCTAAGGGGAGTAGTCAGCCTAGGGGAGATGGCCTTCAGTCATGGGGTTCCTAGCCCACTAAGTCAAGGCCATCACCTAATAGTCGTCCAGAATCTTGGATTGGAGCAGTCAGCGATTTGGGATAGTCTAGGTCAAAGGTGTGTATTGCAACAGACCAAGGAGTGTGCCACAGTCAGTGCTGCAGGTCTAGTGCCAACAGTCTGCGGATTAAAAGTAAGTCAGAGGGAGAATTGCACAGCTATCAAGGATTGTCCATGATCAGTCCTGGAATAGGCTCAATGAAAGTCAAGGGGTAGGGGAGGTTATCAGGGGCCACAGCTATGGTAATGAAGTTGGGATGTCAGTTCTGGGGATTAAAGGCAGCATGCTGGGATGTAGAGGATTGATATTTTTGATGGGGTAATTTCAACATACAAGGGGTGTAGATAATTGTACATTGGAAGACAAGTGTTGCTGTGGAGGTTGGGTGTTGGCAAGGAGGTCTTTAGTCACAACTGGCCTGGCCTCTCGGTTGGGGAGAGTGGTTACTTGGTGGTGAGCATCAATGCAACGTGACAATTGCCTGAGTTCTGTTCCTACGGCTTAGTCAAGCCAATGTGAGGAGATGAAGTTGTAAATTAGACAATTGTGTGGGAGCATGTGTAAGCTCATGGGCTTACAGTGAGAGAAGAAACAAAGGAACCTGGAGGTTCTACTTGTGATGTGAATGATAAGAATTAAAAGTGGCACCTGCAGGCCACACTACAGAAAGACAATCCAAGATCTATATCACAGACTACACCGGGACTTGGAGCTGATTTTACCTTGAAGTGTAAATATTCACTAACGTGCTCTCCTAACAATGGTTAGGAAGGAGCATCGAGGTATTGGTAATCATACAATGTCATACTCTTTATGCTACATGTCTTAGGCTGCATTCATCAGAATAAGATCCCCGTGACAAAGATCAATCTATGAGCATTACTTGGCCTCCTTTGTTGGAGTTCTTCATTGCCTGCGTATATGGAGCAGTATGATTAAACCATCAAAGGTCAGATGCCTCCCAAGAATGATTACTGGGTGACTAGGGCTACCCTCTGCAACTGTGGCTGATGACTCTTGTTACATAACCCTCTGATGGAAGCCAAGTGTAATCTTCAACTAGGGTCATCAAGGAACAGATGACAAGCTGCTGAAAGTGAGGTTCCAAGTCTAGAATTAGTTTGGGGGTCCTTTTTTGTACAGTTCAGACAGTGTGCTGCATAATTCTTGCATGCTGTGCTCTGCATAACTGGAGCGGCTAAAGAGGGAATATGATGGACTCTGAACAGCTTGGAGAATGGAAAGTCTCCAGGAGGAAGATGAGGTTATTGAGCAAGAGGAACATTACCTTCACCATGACAGAGTGGTACAGTATCAAGTGCAATGAGCCAAACAGGGCTTAATTGACTTCCAATAGATATGTATTGGATGCAGTGATCGGACTGTAAATCTGTTGCTGTTCGAAAGGCAAGTAGTCCTTGTCTGCTCCCAGAAGCAAATGCACCTTTTGTTTGCCTTCATTTTTGCAACTGTTGAAGCAAAATGACAGTTTTCAGCTATTTGCAGGCCTTCTAATTAGACAATGAGAAGAGATTAGGCTATTCTGGGCACTGGGGAAAGAGTAGCTTTCTCTTAGACAGGGTTCTAAGATGACGCTGCGGACTGGTAACCTCGGTAGCTTTTCCCTAAATAGCAATACATTTATGAATGTGCGCATGTATTTGCAATGAAGTATCATCTGTGCCATCTATGTACTCTTAGAAGCACCCCCCACTATGTGCATGCTGATGAGCAACTCCTGGCTGGCAGTGCTTGACTAAGTGCATAGCTGGGCTTTAAAAATGTTGTGGCATTGAGAATCTCAAGTTCCAGCAGAGTACATCTCCTTTTTGACCAGATGAGTGGGGCAGATAGATAATAAGGTGAGTTTCAGTGAAAAACGTGAGAAATCTTACAAGGTCTCATGGTGAAAACTCTCCTCCATGTAACTTACCAAAATTGACATTTTAATAATTTCTGGTAAAATTCAGCCCACTTTATCTGCATCCAGTAAAAAATTTTGTAAGTTTTTGATTAGATCACCTGTTATTCTTAAATTCTAGGGAATACAGATCCAGTCTTCTTCTAAAACAATCTTGTCATTCTAGGGATTAATCTGGTCAACCACCATTCACTCCCCCTCTGGCAGATCTGTTCCTCATTAGATAAAGGGCCCAAGACAATACACATTGCTACATGTAAAGCCTCTCTATGGCTTTATACAACTGTAGCAAGGGATCTTTACTCTTGTATTTGAATCAACTTGCAATGAAGGCGAGCATACCATTTGCATTCTTGATTGCTCACTGCACCTATACAATAAGATTTGGTGACCTAATGAGCAAGAGCACCCTTTGGACATCGGCCCTTTCCAACCTCTCACATTTAAGAACTATTCTACCTTTTTTTGATTTTTGTTCTGTCAGTAAATAACGTCACTTATTATATTCCTTCTCCCGTGTTCTAGTCCATTCACTTAGCCTGCCCAAATCTCCTTGAAGCCTCCTTGCATTCTCCTCACAGCACTTTCCAACCCAGTTCAGTGTCATCAACAGTTTTGGAAAATACATTGTTTCCCACATCCAACTCCTTTTATATTGATTGTGCTGTGACTTTATTACTGGCATACAGCAAGGTTCAGTACTAGTCATCCCAGGAATTATCCATTTATTTCTACACTCTGCTTTCTACCTGTCAATTTTCAATTAAGCTAGTATATGGAATAATGGAATGGCTTATGATGAGTTGTTTTGCTTTGGCTTATAATAAACAATTCTTCAACCTACCTGAATTTCACCCAGTCCGAACTTCAATAAACTTAGAGATACACGCGTTTTACTTGTATTTAAATGAATCTGTTTTTTTGTAGAATTTCTGGATTTGTTTTATGTCTCTTTTGAGTGCTGGGAGAAAACTGAGACCACACAGTTAACAAAAATGCCTAATAATTGATGGGAAAATCATTAAGTTGGATAACTGCACAGTCTGTTGTGGCTTTGTGCTATTTATTTGTCTGTTCTGTCAGCGAGAAATGTTGGTTTAAGTACCAAGTTGCCATGGCTGGCAAACAAGTGGAAGAAGTAGAAAACTTGAAAAAGCAGACTGTAACTCATGAGAAAGGGATGCAGTCATAGAACCCAGTAAGCTGAAAGTTGTTTCTTTAAATGAAAAGGGTGTTTCAAAGTTTTGTGATGACTAAGAAAACTTTAGGGACAGATCTGAACTTCAGTGAACAGCGGCTGTCAATTGAAGTTTTGAAACAAATCAAGAAAATCAAAGTGATTATAGATCTTTAAACAGTTGCTGTAATGACTGATCTTTGCAAAGATTTAATATTTACCCCATTAATTAGTAGAAGCTGGTGGATAATCTCATGGTTTCAACCACCCAGAAACTGGAGGGGCAGCACCTGATATTCTGCCTTGGGAGCCTACAGCCCAATGGCCTAAATATGGATTTTACCAGTTACAAAATCTTCCCCACCCCTGGCCTCATCCCATGACCAACCCTCCCTGTCATCCCCGCCTCCTTGACCTGTCCATCTTCTCTCCCACTTATCCACTCCTCCTGCCTCCATGATCAATCCCCACCGCTCCCTACCTGCCCTCACTTATCACTATCCCACCTACCTTCCCCAGCTCCACGCCTCCTCTCTTTATTTCTGAGCTGCCTCCCCCCACCTCCCGCCTCCTTTTCTGAAGAAGGATCCTGACCTGAAATGTCAACTTTCTTGCTGCTTGGCCTGCTGTGTTCCTCTAGCTCCACACTGTGTTATCTCTGACTCCAGTATTTGCAGTTCTTACTATCTCTTTAACCAAGTATATTGTTTAAAAGTGCAAGAAAATCTGCCAGCATCTTGGAGAATTTCATAAGAAATCTAGGAAATCATTGCTTATTCAACTACGAAAATTGTATTGGCAAGCAATAATAAAGAATCAAACAAGCACAAAAATGCATAAAATAAATTGTCAGAATCTTAAGTGCTCAAACCTTTCTCCAGCAGAATTTGGGCTAACTAGGGTTTATGGATTACGGAAAAAAGGAAACCAGCCGAAAAGCATTTGAGCAGATGAGCTTGGTGGCATGTGTTTAGTGTTCAAAAGTGGAGAGAAGCACTGGATATTAATTAGAGGTTAAAGCTGTAAGTTAAAGGAATGGAGAGAATTGGATGAAGCTCAGCTTGGAGTTGAACAAGATGATTTTAAGGATGACACTGTTAATGGACTGTGGCCAGTGATAAAGATAGTATAATTGATCAGGAATTGGACTGGAGACAGGGCCATCGATTTTTAATAATCCTGTTTCTGTCGATCATGTTGCCAAATGGCAACAGGTGGGTAGAGAATGGGACAAAAATCCTTGGGAGACTGAGAGACAACAGTACATTTAGTTAATCAGGAAGAGAGACATATTGAAATATTTCAATGAAGCTGAATGTCAGGAGTGAAGGTTGGTAAAATTAACCATATGAAATTGGGCATGGAATTGCAAGAAAGATAAAACAATTAGCTGTGAGGCAATCATGATATTCAAGGATCTTAGTGAGGAAAAGGCTTACAGCTTGGATGGTAGTTGGAAAGGACAAATGGTCTGTTGGGAGGTAATTTTTTTGAGGACGATGGTGATAACGGTGGCATAAAGGGTTCAGATCTGGTATATGAATGAGAAGGAAATTAAAAGAACGCGTTGTAGCTTCCTTGTAAACTAAAAGAGAATGGGAGAGAAGCTGCAGACAGAGAGGTTTCGCAATTAGAGTCAATGAGATCCAATCAAAAGTTTCCAGCTATTGCATACTATCACAAGTAACGAGTTTAAGAGTTATTGAAGAAGTAACAAATTCAATAGATGAAAAAAAACTTCAGTACCTCAACATTCATCTAGCGTGTGACTATTAAGGATCAGAGAGGTCACTTCCTAGTGTCTTGGGAGAAGTCATGATGCCTTCATGCTGTATAGTGATCTATGCTATGTTTGATCCACCAACCAACACCAATGTTTACTGCCCCTTTTGCTGTTCCTTACCTCCCTCAAATGTATTCTATTTCCAAATTTCTGAGATATAATTCTTTCTTTCTACTGTTTTTTTTTTTTAAAATCCTTTTCTATTTAGCTTATCTCTTCTAAAAGTTAAGTCTCCTGGAATATTAGTCTCCAGCCTTGACCACTTTGCAAGCATGTTTAACTGGTGCTAACTACAATATTCTTGGTCTTGTTGTGCTTCCTATGATGTATGCTGTGTCTCATTAGCACATCACCAATGTCAGACTTAACCCCTTTTTATATTAAGCTTGCCACACCTGATTGATGTCTTGGGAGGTGGGTGGTGGTGGAGCATGCGATGCCATCGATATGCTGGATACCTACAATAACTAGTGGCCACTGGAGAGGCAGAAATGTATCATGAGATCCCATATCAGTTCAGAAATGACAGTTTAATTCAATCTGTTAAATGTTTCCTCTAAAAATTTCCTTTTGGTTTTTCTAAGTTACAGTTTATTGGTGAAATGAAAAATACCAGTTATTCATCAAAAAACCTGGATTAATCAGGAGCAATAGTAGGCCATTTGGCACCTTGATAACCACCTCAAATGAATAAGATTGTGTTGATCTGATGATTGCCTCAACTCCACACTCCTGTATGCCCCATAACCTCCTGACTCCCTTGTCGATGAAAAATCGATCTAACTCGCGCTTGTATGTATTCAATTACGCAGTTTCCACAGCTTTCTGTGGAAGAGAGTTTTTTACAGATTAATGATCTTCTTGAAAGGGTTGGGTGGGGGGGGGAAGAAAAGATCATGGGCTGATTTTTAAATTATATCCCCCTAATTCTAAACTCCCCTACAAAGGGAAGCATTGAGTTAGGCTAACTGACCCATACTGTTCTCTCTGTCTTCCTTTTTTTCCTTAGTGTCACATGTTGATTTTTTTCGAAACATGGGACCTTTCCAGAATCTAAAGAATTTTAGAAGATCACATCTCTGTAGCTATTTTTTTTTTAAAGTCCCTAGGATGCAGAACATTAGGCCCTGCAGACATTTCAACCTTTAGTTTTTTGCCCTACCGTTTCCCTAGTGATTGTGATTGTGATTGTCTTGAATTCCCCCTCCCCTTTTAACTCTTCGCTTTTGCTTTTCTTGGGATTTTTTTTTTTCTGGGCCAAATAAAAAGAATATCTGACCTCCTGTGCAAGTACTCTGCATACTGAAATCATTTAAAACACAAGGCATTGCACAGTTAGTGAAGAGTGTTGGATATGGTCACCTTCAAGAGCCAATACTGGACTCACTTTTGCTTTTGCTCCTAGCATATGTAAGATGATTTGGATTTTGGTATATGTGATAATCCCAACAACGCCCATGGGGAATGGGATAATGTGTTTGACTACAGATCAGGTGGTTATATGCTCAACTTCTATCAGGTTCATTTTTCATAATGGGCTTTGCTTGTGAATATTTAATTGGCTATGTTTATGATTACTGGTGGTTGTCAGTAATTTACAAAAAAAAACACTCTCATTTTGGTGGTGGGAAAGTTGCCTAGTTGTGTGTGTTAGCCCTTTGGGCTCTTGAGATGCAGTGATGCTGTCTTTATCTCTGAGCTAGGAGGTCCAGGATCAAGGCTGAACTGTTTTTTTACAAAGTCTAAGGGCTCTTGTGGCACAGCAGTAGTATCCCTACCTCTGAACCAGGAGGCCTGGGTTCATGTCCCACCTGCTCCAGAAGTGTGTCATAACATCTCTGAACAGTTGATTAGAAAATATATGTATTTAAAAAGAAAAGCAGATCCAGGGATGGGAGAACTGTCCTGGGCTAGGACTAGCCTGTGTATGCCATGACTAGTGGCTCTATTTTGGTGTTCAACAATTTATAATGCTCCTTTCCACTTGGGCTTCCTTGCATGAGAGTAAAAAAAAATTTTAAGTCTTACCTTTCAACAAACTCACTAAGAAGGTGACAGGGAAATATGGGAAATACTGCTGTTTGGGAACCTGGAATGTTATGATGCGAGTGTGAAGGATTGACCTCAGTAAGCCAAAAGAATGAGATACATTTTATTTCAAATGAAAGGGATAGAAGGGGATACTGACAGTCAGTCATTTTCCTGACTGCTTGTCAGGCCGTGACTTTCAGCAAAATAAATAAATAAATTAACCTACCTGGCTGCCCAGGAATCAAAATCTTTTAACAAAATGATAGACATGGTAACAGACTACTGAGCCCAAACCATCTGTCATATTTCAACGTTACAGGTTTAACGTGGCAAATAGACTTCCTGGGGAATCAGTTACTAAATTCTTGATGAGCATGTGGAAATTGGCGGAATGCTGTGAGTATGAGTTAGCACTTTGGGAAATGTTAAGATATCGCTTGGTTTGTGGAATTAATAATGTTGCAACCCAAGGGAAACTACTGACTGAACCAGCTCTGGACTTGAAGACAGCCATAGAATTGGTCCTTTTTCATGAAAACGTGGGAATAGAAAGCTTGGAAGCTTCAGGGATCCATGGACAGTACTGTCCCCAGCCTCGGGCTGCAACCATACTGCAGAGCCAAGTCCTCATCCAACAATACTCATGGCTCCCGTTCGTTGCCAAGGAAGGGCAACTCCAGTTAGAGGCTGCAGGGTTCCAGAACTGGATGGGAAGTTTTTCCACAATAGTGAAGAGCAAGAATGTCGATGCCACACTTGTAGCCATGGATCTACCCCAAAAACAGCTACCAAAACTGGCAAAACACAAGTGCCCAGGCCAAAGGGCGAAGTCACCTCCAGAGAGGTGATTAAATAATTTGCATAGGAGGATGAGGAATTGTTACTGCTAATTACAACAATGCTCTTAAAGTGGCCCCAATTAAGATAAAACTCCAGGTAAATGGCCACTCCCAAGACAAGGAGTTAGACACACAGGCACCTCAATATCTATTGGTGGGGAAAGAACCTTTAGGATACTCCGATGGGACATCTTGTCTTTCAGCATGTGAGATACCAAGGCTAGATTGGCCACAGGCATTGGGGAGCCTTTATGTATTATTGGGACCACTGTAACTCCAGTTACACATGGACACAGTCTGACTCCCCTTAAAAGGGGTGCAAGGTCCATGTTCCAACCTTTTGGGAAGAGACTGGCTACAGAAAATCTGCCAGGATTGGCAACAGATTTTTAAAATGGGTGCTGGTGATCTATATGACATAATTGGGAAGTAACCTGAAGTATTGGGAAAGTCATAAAAAGGGGCTGTGACTCCAAAAAACACAATGGAGTCAAAATTTTTACAAGACCTAAAAAATTATTAGGGGGAAATATGGGTCACATGTGGCACTTTGGTGACGGCTTTCCAGGGATCCCTGGAATTATCCTTTTATTTAAAGAAAAAGGAACAGTTATCATACATGGCCAAAACTGGGGAGACAATTGCAAAAAGAAATGTTGGCCAGCTCCATAGAGGTGATTGTTCGAAGGACGTGCCACCTAGGATGAACCCCCTGCAGTTACTGTTTGTTTGGTTTTCACAGAAGAGATGTTTGCCTACTTATGCACCCCTCAACCAGACCTGGAAAGCATCAAGAATGGTGCCATGGCCAAAATGTCGCAGGAGGCTCCATCATCACAGGAACAAGGGGGGTACTGTCAAGCTCCGAGGGAGTGGGATGTGATAACCCCTACAAGACCCTTCTTCGGGTCTAGGCCTGAAACGTCAGCCTTCCTGCTCCTCTGATGCTGCTTGGACTGCTGTGTTCATCCAGCTCTACACCTTGTTATCTCCGATTCTCCAGCATCTGCAGTTCCTACTATCCCTATTGAGCTTGTTGAGTATGAACAGGCAGTGGCATGTGCAATTGAGCCTATTATGAAGCAGACCCAGGGATGGTTCTGTACAACTGTCTGTCCAGGCCTGGGACTGGCATATGTATGCCACAAATAGTGGCTGTATTTTGTGTTCAACAATAAATAATGCTCCTTTCCAGTCGGGCTTCCTGAACCATCACAGTTACCAAACAGAAACTTGAAGTTTGCTGTTAACAGAAAAGTAGAAGGTTTAGAAAACACTGAGGAAGATATCGATGAGGAGTTGCAGATGCAATTTAATATGTACGAGAGTTCATTCTTTTAAGAGGAAAGTCATTGAGAGTGTACCTTTCATAGAAAAATGTTGAAGCCTGTGGATGATAGTTTTCTGAAGCTGTTTTTTAAAAGAAAAACAACAAAAAATGGACTGGCTTTTAGAAATGAAGCGCAGAGTGAAAATATAACTTCTTTATAAAACATCAGTTACACCATTGTTTTGAGTTTTTCATTATTAAAAAGACAGTGTAACCATATAAATAAATGTATTAAAATGATGCTAGTAATGGTATGTTTTAGCAGAGAAGCCAAAAAGATTAAATAGAATTTTTTTAAATTATGAAATGTCTTGATTTTTGTGGGGGTGGGCGGCGGAGCGGGTAAACTTTTTTCACCCCTTTGTTGAGATTTCAGTAACAAAGAGCCATCAGTTCAATATCATCACAAAGAGATTGGTTATTTTTGTACTGTTGGTGTAAAATGTGTTCCACAACAAATGTTTGAAACAAACACCATTGTACTTCTCCCGAGACAACGGTTAAGTATTTTTAACAGAAGAAGACTGTGTGGAGAGAGCAAAACTGAAATTAGTTTCGGATTGCTCTTGCATTGAGCTGGCACAAACGTATCGGCCAATTGACCATGTCTTGTGCTGTAGCCCTCTATTTTCTTCCATTCCCAAAAAAAGTGTAATTCTATTAAAAAAACATGAAATTTTGTGCTGGAAAAAGTGCTGGTGAAACAATTTTATTTATAAAACGATAACAGGATCTATGTTCAGACAAATTGATGTATTGAAGGTGATTTATTGTATTAATGTCAAGCTAAACAAATGCTAAACTTTTAGTCTTTTAATTATTCAAATAATGTACAGAACTATTTTTGTGACCAGTAGTTATGTCACTGCTATGCATGTACATTGGCATAGATTCTGAGTGGTTTTCAAGAGATGGTTTATGCATCATTTCACATTTACCGTTGAAATGAGATGTGTTGCTATTCTAATTTTTTGATATCACTAATTTTTTTCAACCCAACAGTTTAAAAATGAACTTATTAACTGTCATGGTAGAAGCATAGTTTCCAAAAATCCTTGAAGGATAAATTTTACAAACTGGTTTATATAACTAGTGTAATTCTGGTAACTAAAGGGTTTATAGTGATTTTTAAATTCTCACATTCATTAGAAAAGTTGAAAGCTAGTGCAGTGCACCATGCATACCTTTTTAAACATGTATGTGCAGAGATGGTTTTCCTACACTCAAAATAAAGAGATGAACAATATAATTGACTACTCACCACAATTATTGTAATGCGAAGTGTTTAAGTTTTCTTTCAGAGAAAGACAGGATTGTGATGAACAGTGTTTCATGATGTATACATGAATAATGAAACTTTATTCAGGAAATTTTGACAAAGGAATTTTTTTTTTGTTTTTTTGTAGCCAAAACACCACTGACTTGTTTTTAGCTGATCAGAACTGTTTGTTGTTAAATAAGACTGCAGTTATATTTATTGTTAGTCTGAGGCTGATTGCAGCAGCAGAAAAGAATGCAACCCCAAAGGATCTCTAGTGTAATGTTCAATTGTGAATCAACCTCTGGCTAGTTTTTAATAGGCATAGTACTGATGTAATTATATAATGTGCATACAACCAGGTGCCTGACTATTGAAAGTTTTTAGTGATTTTAGCAGGAGTATTGGTTTTTTGAAAACATTTTCTAATGTATATTCTTCAAGTTTTTTTTAGTGGGCTATTGAAAATTTTTCAAGCCAGCACTGAAGGTATACTCCACATCAAACTTGATACCATGTGTTATGAGATTGGCCTCTCATAAGGCTCCATGTTGGAGGCAGATTAGGCCCTGACAATAAGGATATCCGTTCTGAGGAAGGGTCACCGGACTTGAAACGTTAACTGTGAATTCTCTTCACAGATGCTGCCCGACCTGCTGAGCTTTTCCAGCAACGTCTGTTTTTGTTTCTGATTTACAGCACCTGCAGTTGTTTTGGTTTTTAATTTTAAAAAAATCCTGTTACAAACTAGTGATCACTGTAAAAGTATGTGCTACAAAGTCAACATGTACCATTTAATGGTTGGGACAGAGTGCTGCCATCTTCCTTTTGTACTCTTTTAAAAGAATGTTGAGTTAGGCAGGTCTTAGTAGGGCACTCTAACAAAAACAAAATGATCAATGAAAAATTGCAAAACTGGAATGCAAACATATCAAAATTAAAACAAAATATCATTATCTGGTGTGTTGATGCACCCTAGCCTCTAGCCTGTATTGTGTCAGTGGATAATGCATTGATGTGGATAAATTACCACAAGCCGCCTTTAATTTGGCTACTTATTAAAACATTTCACAGGCAATCAAATATTGAAACAATTATTTAGACTTTTATTGTAGTAACCAAAATAAGACCCTCGAGTAAGTAATTTAAGCTTCACAGCCCAACTTGGCTATTACCCATTAATGGGGGATTTTAGCCATGTTTCCAACCAACAGTGTCGAGGGTTTGATCATTTGTGCAGTGTTGTTCTTTGAAGTTCTGCAGCTGAGGAATTCCGGAGTTATATTCTTATACACCATTCTCTCTTTCAAGTTGGTGGTGTAACATTATTGTTGATCCTTTTAGATTCTTTCATCCACAATATTGACTACTCCTCTGGAAACATCAAGTCTGTAGCTTGCCTTCTTATCAGAAGTAGCTTTCATGTTCCTTGTTATGTTTGGCATTGACTGGTCTGTTTGAAGACACCGCTTTCCTGCAGTTAATTCCTTAAATTATTCTGCAGGGCAATAATTTGTCCTTGTGACATAAGGCAGCCATTTATCAAGCAGTTGTTAAAACAGTTTCATGCATGCATCTTTTTGACTCCTTCTTCTCCCATGGCTAATTGCTCTCAAGTCCTATACAACAGGACTTATCCACTAACAGCTTATTCCAAACAGAATTATTGCTGATTCTTTCAATTCATGAAGAACAGTTATAAAAATCTTAAGTTTACACTATCACAGCATGCTCCTTCTCAATGGACACCCATGCACAGAAGTACTATGAAAGAGGCAGACAGTTAGTTACTCTAGCACTCTCCGTGGGAATCTTTCTGATACTGCATCCTGTTTGGACCTGTTTTGGTTATCAGTGGTAGAAGATGATTCCCTAGTGAATCATAACAACAAGATATAGTTTGTGGCATTAAAGCAATAGGTACAAATTACATTGGCTAGTTAGACTTAATTTCTAAAACTATTAGCAGCCACTGATAATATATCTGACACCATTGAGATAAAATCAGAGTCATACAGATCTCGAGATATATCTTATGTGGACCATGAGTATCTGTGACATCATCAGATTGGGTGCAGTCAAATGCAGTTTTCAAGATTAACATATTCAGGACCATTGCCCTGTATAACAACTTTTTCATAATTAATTCACAGCAAACCAAAAGTGGTTAATCCTTGGTTTGTTTATTAATCTATAGATCTGAGAATTGTTGAAGAAAAACACATTTTGTCGAAGTTTTTCTTCATGCACTGTGGGGATTTTTTAAAGAATACAATTCAAGGGTAAAACCATGCTACAGGAGAGGAGAATTACCATGCAGTGAGAGTTGACAGCCAGGTTTTGTTTAAATTTTAAAATCAGCAGGTTGACTCTCATTGGTCAGGACATTTTCCTGAAAAATCAGAGTGACTGTCACTTTTATGTTATTATTTATATTAAATAAAAATTTTGAAATTGCACTGTATGATCTTGCAAAATCAAACAAAACTACAGTAGTCTTAGAGGTAATCTTGGATGTGCATGCACAAAGTGTTACTTTCCCGACTCCTCCACATACACTTGCCTCCTCTAACATGGCAGACTTACTGGCCGAGAAAATCCAACCTGTGTTCTCCTAAGTTAAATTATCTGGAAATATTTCCATTGGTCTTGAGTACGTTCTTAAACTCTCCAGGATCTGCATTTTACTTTCACCGCTCACGACAATGTCACAAAAAGCTGTGTGTGCTCTCAACCCTTTGTGTTCACCAGTGCACCTTGTGTACTTTTTCTGGTATAGCTGCAGGATGGATTGGAAACTCCTGCGGCTGTAGTTTGACCAGGTCAATTTTCAGAGATGCAAGCCACATTTAAGAGGTACTATGGATGCCCAATTTTTGCCCATCCAAAAGGGACACAACCAAGATGTAGCGCAGGAAACATTTAATCACACTTGGAGTATTTGATACTAGGCATTATAAGAATGAATGCTATCTGCATCCTTTCAAAGTGGTTAGAGTGACCATACCCACATGTTCTCCACTCTAACCACTTCCAAATACAGGCATCATCTAATTTCTAGGCCCATGTGGGTGTGCTGCATTCGTCAAGAATGCCTGTTCTATCAAGATTGAGAAAATGAGTACTTGTAGTTAGGATATTATTAATGAATACTTGCTGATCAGAGAATCATAACAGTACAGAAGAGACTCTTTGGCCCTCAAGTCTGTAGTGTCAAAAATATACATGACCTCCACCAGTGCCACTTTCTCACACTAGGCACATAGTGTTAAATGTTCCCACCAAGTACCTTTTAAAAGGTTGTGAGGTTTCCTACCTCACCTACCCTCCCAGACAGTGCATGCTAGACCCCATCAGCCTCTGGGTGAAAACGCTTTTCCTCAAAGCACCTCTTAAACATCCTGTCTTCCACTTTAAAATTATGCTGTCCTGTTATTAACCCTTCAATTAAAGGGAGCGGCGGCTTTCTATTCACCCTGTCCATGCCCCTCAATCCTATACATCTCTGTCTGATGTATATCATGATGCTAGTATCATGTAAAAAGGTACCTTTGTTAATACTCACTATTAATCCATATTTAAAAATATCATGTTAAGTTGTGATCACTCAACATGAGTTGTTCATTGATTATCTTGGCTATCTCCATATCATATGTTGCCTTGACTATTCTGTGTGGAATTCACATTCCTTCCAGTGTTAAGGTATTATAAAGAGGCTTACATGATGAACTTTGAACTGCAATGCAGAGGTTTTGATGTTTTCTATAATTTCGTTGCACAATGAAAAAATGCATTGAGAGTTAATGTCTATCACTAGACTTTGTATGTTATCTTATTGAGGGAGCGGCAGTTTAACATTTATTGCATAATAGTATTAAAATCAAAGGTGAGTATAATTATATTGCCAAATACATTTTTGGATCCAACCACCCTGGTCGGTCATATTAACTCCCTTTCAAAGTCTTACCTCTGCAATTTGGATCTGTGATTTAACAGGATATTTTAACAGGTAGTTTTCAACTCCAAGAAGGATTCTTTGCTTTTCCTGCACCTCTTGATGCAACATCTCCTTAACAAAGCAGCTGGAAAGCACTGACATTTTCCCCCACTGTGTTCAATATACAATGTTTTCAGAGCATTATACACTCCTATCTGAACAATAACACCCTTCAAGTTATTAGGCAAAAGCGGTCCACCACATTTTAAGATAACGAGGTGTAGAGCTGGATGAACACAGCAGGCCAAGCAGCATCAGAGGAGCAGGAAAACTGACGTTTCAGGCCTAGACCCTTCCATGTTTTAATACTAGCAAAAACCCTTTATGCATTGTTGCTTTGCCCTGTTTGTCACCTCGCTGTCAATCTACATGGTTGTTAATTTCCAGGTGATCCCTGCGTAATTAAGGGGATGGCAGACCACACGAATGAATGGACCCAGCTCTGAGTTTATCGGTCTTGTAAAATGAGAGCTGGATACTGAAAAGTTATAGCTAATTACAGGAAAAAATGTTAGGTGTCTTTTCTAAAAGACACTTAACTTTTAATAATGGGACAATTAGCAAATATAATAATGCAACAAATTAATTTGCTGTATTTATAATTTGATTGGGCTGACTCTTGCCACATTTCGCTAATTGTCATTTTCACTGAATTCCATGGAGGGTTTCTTTCAAAGAGTGCAAAACCTTGCTGAGAATCATCCCATACCCCTTTCATTAATTACCTGCTACCCCATGGCATCCTCTTCATCCAATCCCTGCTATGTCGAGTGAGAGAACCCAGTTGGAAGTACTCATCACTGATGGGATAAACTGGAAAAGACAAGCATACTTGGTGCTGGAGCCATATTTAGAACACTGTTGCCAGGGCAAGCATTAGCTCTAGAACCACCCTGCACAGTTTTTGACCCTTGCCCTGGACTTAGCAGAGAATGGAAAATTATCACCCTGCTTTCCAGATAGGAACCTGTGTATCCTGTTGGACAGGGTGGTGCAGAGGAGGGCTGCCTACTTCCTGCGGGACCATCAGTGGAGGCCATGACATCAGATCCTGCTGACTGGTCTGGGGTTTTCCACTGGGTTATTGTAGTCTTTGCCACTTGGAGGAACACCCAGCCATGCTGGAAGAAGGTCAGTGACATTTTCTGCCCTGCCACAATAAGTGCCATCTTTTTCTACCCACACTTGCTCTACTCTGCTATTGTGCGCACTTCTAAGGCTCATGCTGTACCACTGTCACTGTTGTGTGCTACATCTTTCTTCAGCTACTTGTTGTCACCCAGAGAACCCTCAGATTAACCTTGTGTGGCCTCTGCACCTTCTACTTAATCATGCTGGAGATCATATCATTGGAATGGAAGTTTTTATCAACTGAAGGTAAAGAATATATTATCTAACGGATTGTTTTCCTTTTTTTTTAAGTCCTCTTTTGAGCTTTTGGTCATCCAATAGTTCCTTTATTATTATAATATATCTTTGTGCCATATTTTGTTTTATGTTGTGTTTTGTGAAGCTCCTTGGGGCTTTTTATTATGTGAAAGGCACTATATAAATATATGTTTGCAAATACTGAGAAGCAGTGGTAAAATACATAGGGGAAAATCCATATGGATTTACTTACTGGCTTTCATATTGCCAGCCAATTTATTGCTTGAAAGTTTAGTCACCTTTGCACACTGCAGTCACAAAAACAGTCAGAAAAAATGACCAGTTGAGGAATCGTTGTAGGAGCAAAGATTGCTGCCCTCTCCACACTTCATGTCGGCTCTGATGAAGAGTCATCTGGACTTGCAGCATTAGCTTGCTTTCTCTCCATGGTTGCTGCCTGACCTACTGTGATCTCCAGTTTTTGTTTTCAGTTGAGGAATCATTGACTGGTCATCTTCAAGCAGTGACATGGGTCCTTTTTATATAGCTTGCTGAAGGGGTAGACGGGAAGTTAAATTTAACTTCTCATCAGAAGAACAGTACCTCTGACAAATACAATACCCATCAGTATTTCAGCTTATATCAGTGTCTAGAATGGAAACAAATGCTGCTGATTCAAGCAGAGAGAATTCTGCAACTGAAATAATGAGTGTTAATGGTTGCTTCTGCCTTTGCAATTTTCAAACCTACATACAATTGACAAATTGGAAACAACAAGAATAAATCAGTTGATCCAATGTGTAAGATGGCTCCTTTTATTCCTGCCTCCAGAATCATGTTTTTACATTATAATCTGTATATAATTTGACCCCCTTAGTCACAACAATGTTATACTCATATTAGAGTCAGCCTCAATTCTTCACCCCAAAACAAATGTTTTACTTTTCAGTACACTTTTAAACTGAGTTTAAGGAATGCTCACACAGAACAGGCCACATGGCAAATAACTAGGATGGCAACCATAAAACCCACACAAAAACCACTGGAAAGATGATGCTGGAGGGATTTCTGTGTTTTTGGGACTGGGTCTGAGGAAGATGGCACCTTTTTTAAAGCAGGGGATTGCATCCAAGTTGAGACTCCATTCCTTGCGAGGCATTTTTCTCGTGCTATAGAGGAGGTTTTAAACTAGCTCCGTAGGGTATGGGAATCAGAAGAAATATTAGAAAGTAATACCAGGGTGCACAAAATGTTGGGAGAGGCAGATAGTGCTAAAATAGAGAATAGTAAGTTTTTGGAGGTTTAGTCGGAGTAGGGGAGAAAGTTTTATGAAGCCTAAATTAGGAATACACTACATGCACGTGAATGTCTAGTGTATAATAAGATTGGAGATTTACTGGCACAGATGGCATTGTAGGACTACAAACGTTGTAGAGGTGATGAATCTGGCTGAAGGAATGAGTGATATGGTTGTTAAATATGAGATAACAAGGTGTAGAGCTGGATGAACACAGCAGGCCAAGCAGCATCAGAGGAGCAGGAAGGCTGACGTTTTGGGCCTAGACCCTTTTTCAGAAA
>NC_063343.1:36689869-36721413 GCF_021869965.1 Rhincodon typus | reverse complement strand
TCTACACCTTGTTATCTCAGATTCTCCAGCATCTGCAGTTCCTACTATCTCTGGTTGTTAAATATTCCTGGTTATATGATGTTCAGAAAAGAAAGGAGAGAAAAGGGAGGAAGGTTGGAACTTTTTGGTGAAAGAGAGCATTTCAACACTTGAGAAAGATGATCCTTTAGAGGGCTCAATGACAGAATCAATTTGGCTAGAGCTAAGGAATAAGAAGAATGCAATTGCTTCAGATAAGGTACTATATGGACCACCAGTTAGTGGGAAGAATTTAGAGGAACAGATCTGCAATGAAATTACAGGCAGGTGGCAACATCATAGGTTCTATCATCATCATCAGTTATGTAGAAGGGTCATTGGACCCGAAACGTTAACTCTGCTTTCTCTCCACAGATGCTGCCTGATCTGCTGAGCTTTTCCAGCAATTTCTGACATTGTTTGAATGTCAAAGGGTAGTTCTAATGGACATTTTAATTACTTGCATCTTGACTGGGATAGTGGTAGTAGAAGGAGAAACAAGCATTCTTAGACTGTGTGCCTAGGGGAATTTCCAACAGCATTCATGTTCAGTCCGACATGAAAGGAGGCGGTGCTGGGCCAAATAGATCAAGTGGCAGTGCGGAAGCATTTAGGGGACTGTTGATCATTATATCATAAGGTTTAGGATGATGAATAATTAATCAGCAGAAAGCAGACTTCAGTGGGGCAAGAATAGATCTGGGCTGGATAACCTAGAATGAATGACTGGGAAAAACCAGGCTGGACCTTGACGTCACTCTTAAAGAAGAAATGGTTTGGGTACAGACAAGGTACATTCACTCGAGGAATAGGTCGGACGAACCAATCCAGAGCATCCTGTGTAATGAGCGACAGAAATTATGTTAAAGAAGAAAAAAGGTGCTGTTATGACAAGTGTCAGGTGGTAGAGTTATGATCCAAGATGAATACATAGGGAAGTGAAAAAGCAAATTTGAGAGGTGAAGAGATTCTGAAAAAGAAAAGACTGGCAGTTAACAGAAAAGGTATTGTCAAAGGCTTCTCTATGACATCCATCGTAAAAGGGATTGTAAAAGGAGTAGTGTTGATTGGGACCAAAAAGAAAATTTATACTTGGAGGCATGGCTGAGATGTGTTTAATAAATACTTTGATCTGTGTTTACCTTCGAGGTAGGATGTTGCTCAGGCCATGGTGACAAAAGAGGAAACTCTAGACGGGCTTAAAATTGGCAAGGAGGAGTTATTGCATGAGCTATTGTACTTATAAGTTGATAAGGCACTAGGACTGGATGAGTTGCAAAGATATGAAGGAAGTTAGAGTAGAAATTGCAGAGACACTAGCAATTATCTTGCAATTTTTTTTCTGGATTTGCAGGTAGTGGTGGTTGATTGAAGAATTGCAAACATTGTGCCCTCAAAAGTTGTGAAGCACCCCCCCAGCAATAATACAACAGTTTAACTTTTTGTTTCCAGAAAATTCCCTACCACCAATCATTTGGAATAGAATTAATCGTGACATGGAAAAATTAGGATTTTTTTTCACAACAACCATCATGAATTTCTTAAGGGAAATCACGAAGACACGCAAAAAATGTTTGATACAGTGCCATACAACAGACCTGTAAGGAAAATTATAGATCATGGCATAAGAAGGACAGTCACAATGGACACAAAATTGACAAAGGGACAGGAAACAAAAGAATGGTTAGTGGCTAATTTATAGGCTGGAAGAAGGTTAGTAGTGGAGCTTCCCAAGGGCTGGGATTGCCACACAGTTTTCCCGATCTATCGAATATAGAATGTAAAAATGATCAAGATCTTGGTGGGCAATTTTAGAGTTTGCAAAGAATTTTGAATAACAGCAAACAAACAGGCCTCATGTGGCACAGTGAGTAATCCTGAGATTACAACCTTAGACTTCCTGCTTTATAACTTCCTTCATAACTCCCCACGTTCCTTTTGCAGGACTTCATCACTCTTCCTCCCTATGTTGTTAGTTCAATATGGACCATGACCTCTAGCTATTCACCCTCTCCTTTCAGAATGTCCTGTGCTGCTCACAGACATCCTTGACCCTGCCACCACCGAGGAAACACACTATCCTGGAGTCTCATTTGCGGCTCCTGAAACACCCATCTGTGCCCGTGACTATAAAGTCCTTGATTACAAGTGCTTGTCTGCACTTTGATCCTCCTTGTTGTATAACAGAGCCAGCCCCCAATAGGCCACCTCTCCCAACAGTACCTTAAAATGGTATCGTGAATAACCATAGAGGTCTCCTGCACTGCCAGCCTGCCCTTCCTGGTGGTCACCCACCTATTTGCCTGAAATTGGCGTGGCCATGCCCCTGAAACTCAGCCATGATCTTACTGAATGGTGAACAAACTTGCGGGATAATGTTGATTTAACTTGTGCTACAATTTCTTGTGTTTTAGTGTTAATGTTCTAATAACTTTAGGAGCCATAATCTTACAATAATAACAGCAAATCAATCTTAGATTCTCATAACTTCAGCCTACATTTTCAGCAATGGTGAACAAAAATGTTGTTTAACACTTCCTTTTCGAAGGAAGTTATGAAATGCCACACCGAATAAAGTTATTAAGAGAAACGGTCAGAGAGGTTGGTTGCATCTTTCTTGCTGACATTTCAGTATTGAGTAATATATTGCAAATATTTGTGTCACCAGAGAAATGAACAATATAGCTGGCAAGTTGAGCATTTTTCTCGGAAATAAACTTTCAATAGGAGCATGAAAACAATCATTTACGCCTCTAGAATTTTTTTTTTAAATAGGACAATTTAATGTGAATGGAATAAGAAGAATAATGGTACATATTGACATGAAATGCCCAATACCAAGCACTATGCTCTATGAATTGAGTTTTATTGCTACCATGGAGATGGTAATTGTAAGTGTGTACACAGTATAACACTATGGAAATTATCTCTAACCATATCAGTATAGCCTTTTCTTTAAATAGTGACCTATTTGTAAGCAAACTTCCATTCTTATCTACTAAACCTAAATAAAAAAAGTGAAAAACTATTTTATTAAATTCATCCAATTTTCCCGGTAGGAATCTGGCAATTCACACAATGGCTGTATTTTATATTGACCTCTTGAACAATCTCATAATATTGCCCTCACCACTAAAAGTGGGAGAAGGTAATCTTTTGCCCCTGTTACTCTGTTCACCTATAAACAAAATAGACTAGAATTTTGGAATGACTTGGTAGATGTTTACAAATGGTGGGTAGGTACTGACTCTATTCCTGTGCATTTCCACCAGGGCTCTTTTTAAGGGTACAGATCGGCTCAGCCAAACCTCATTTTAGCGCTCCTGTTTGAGTGCCCAGAAATCGTTAAACTGTTGACAGTGCTGGATTGACAGTTCTTGCTATCTGGTCTCTGCTATTGACTCAACATTGAAACGGAATAACATAGAAAATAGACCATTCAACCCTTCAAACTATTCAATATGGTCATGGCTGATCATCCAGCTCAGTACCCTGTACCCACTTTCTCCCCATACCCTTTTGAGCCCTTTAGCTCTAACAACTGTACTTAATTCCTTGAAAGTATTCAATATTTTGGCCTCAACCATTTCCCATAGCAGAGAATTCTACAGGCTCACTACTCTGAGTGAAGAGGTTTCTCCTCATCTCACTCCTAAAATGGCTTACCCCATATTCTTAGACTGTGACCCCTGGTTCTGGATTCCCGAGTCACTGTTTGCATTTATCCTGTCTAACCCTGTCCTACCCCATGGTAAAACTTGCAGTTGCTCCTGTCTAACCCCCAACCCACATTCTTCTAAACTCCAGTGATTATAGTCCTAACTGATCTAGACTCTCCTTCATTCATCAATCCTACATCCCAAGAATCAGACTGGTAAACCTTGTCGCACTCCCTTCATAGCCAGAATATCCTTCCTCAAATAAAGACACCAAAACTGCACACAATATTCTAGGTGTGGTCTCACCAAGGCTCTGTACACTTGCAGCAAGACATCATTTACTCCTACACAGGAGAGGAGGTGTCAACACTAAAGGCTCATGCCAGCCCTCTCCAATTGATTGACATCAGCCCTGGTGCTGGTGTCATATGTCATCATACACTCATTCTCTCCCTCTCACTCAGTCTTTCCTTCCTCGCGCTCTCTCATTCCATACCACCCTACCCCTCTCTATATTTTGCTACTTTCCTCTTTTTCATCCCTCTCTCCTTTCTTTCATCCCTCCTCTCCTCCCAAGAAGATTGGATTTTCTGTTTCTCGTTTAATACTATCCTTCTCTCCCTCATCTCTGTCTCTCTCCCCTTTTTCTCTCCATGCCTCCATGTCTCTTTAAACTTCTTTCCCTTTCCCTCTTTCCACCCCACATCTTCTTTCTCCTTCCCTCCCTGACTAATCTCCTTCCTTTCCATTCTTCTGTTTTTTTTTAAAAAGGATCACTGAGCAGTTTGGGGCCAGATACAAACTTTCTGCAGGCTGGAATGTGGCTCTGGGCTGTATTTTGGACAGTATTTGATTTAAAGAGGCTGGATGATTAACACTTTTATTGCATTGGTAGCGAAAAGGAATTTTTTTTTATACATTGTGGAAAGTAATGAGAGTGAGTCTTGTGTGGGTTTAAGACCATCACACTTGGTCCTTAACAGTGCTAGGTCTACCTCCGATTTCCCTAGAAAAGTAAGATATCTCAAAGGTTTGAGTGACAGGTGAAGCTAACTGTTTCATGCTGCTTCTGTGCAGTAACAACAGGTTCAGAACTTTTGAAGGAGATCCATATTTGACTTGAAATATTAACTGTTTCTCTCTCCACAGATGCTGCCAGATTTGCTGAGTTTCTCCAGCATTTTAAGCTTCAATAACACTTCCAATTTTGATCTCCCTATCACGATCAGGTTGTTGGTTTCCCTATTGGCCATGACCTCTGAACTCTGATTCTGACCCTCTCCCTACAACTCAAACTCTCCAGTAAATCTTTTCATCCTTGTAAATCTTTTCTGCACCCTGTCAAGTTGAATAACATTCTAAAAGCGGCCTCCTCAATGTCCTGTACTGCTGCGACATGGCATCCCAACTTGTATACTCAATGTTCTGACCAATGAAGACCAGCATGCCAAACACTGCCTTCACCACCCTGTCCTCCTGTGACTCCACTTTCAAGGCACTGTGCACCTGCACCTCTAAGTCCTTTGTGTGGCAACACTGCTTATTGGCCCTACCATTAATTGCGTAAGACCTGCCCTGTTTTGCCTTACCAAAAAAAACTTCTCATATTTATCTAAGTTAAGCTCTGTCTGCTGCTCCTCGGCCCATTGGCCCATTTGATCAAGGTCCCATTGTACACTGGGATAATCTTCCTCACTGTCCACTACACCACCTATTTTGGTGTCATCTGCAAGCTTACAAACCAAGCCTCCTACATTCACATCCAAATCATTTTACATAAATAACAATAGCAGTGGACCCACCACTGGTCCTTACGGCACACCACTGGTCACAAGCCTCTACCACCGCCCTCTGGTTCCTGCCTTCAAGCCAATTTTGTATCCAATTGGCTAGCTCCCCCTGGATCCCATGTGATCTAACTTTACTAACGAATCTACCATATGGAACCTTATCAAAAGCTTTGCTGAAGTCCATATAGACAACGTTTACTGCTCTGCCTTCATCAATCTTCTTTGTCACCTTTTCAAAAAAACTCCAAGTTAGTGAGATATAATTTCCCACACACAAAGCTATGTTGACTATCCCTAATCAGTCCTTGCCTTTCCACATGGATGTAAAACCCATCCCTCGGAATCCCCTCCAACAACTTATCCCCCACTGACATAAGGCTCACCGGACTATAGTTCCCTGGCACTTTTTTCAAACCAGCTTTCTTAAATAATGGCGCCACATTAGCCAACCTCCAGTCTTCTAGCATTTCATCCATTGCTGTCAATGAAACAAATATCTCAGCAAGGGGCCTAAAAATCTCTTCCCTAGCTTCCCACAAAGTTCTGGGAAACACCTGATCAGATCCTGGGGATTAATCAACCTTTATATGTTTTAGTATGTCCAGCACCTCCTCTTTAACATGAACTAATTTCAAGACAATACTATGTATTTCCCCAGTATCTTAATTTTCATGTCTTTCTCCACAGTAAATACTGTTGCAAAATATTCATTCAGTATCTCATCCATCTCCTCCTTACCCTCTCCTTTTAAATGCTGACTTATGGAGGAGCAGGACAAATTAGAACCCCACTTCTGCATTGCCACATTTAACTGCACACGTGCAGATTCTGAAAGTTGCTTTCCAATTTGTTCATTAATAACAATGAGAGTTGTTGGGCTTATCGCAAAATTCAGATCATTGCAGATATTTTTCATCAACTTGTTCGGACATGTTATAACCCATTTCTAGAGCAGATGGCACTTGAATCCATACCTTCTGACCCAGATGTAGTGTCACTACCACTGCATCACAACAGCACTTAAAACAAGGCTTGTCTGGGATATGAACTCAAGTTTCTTAATCAAGATTCTAGCACTGTTGATATTTTGCACATTCCTGTACTTTATCTAGTGATGATCTGTCTAAGTCACTGTGATTCAGCATAAACAATTTTTGAATCAATATTTGTATTGTGATAAAGTTAAGAGCTGCATAGCTTATTTGGTACACATTAACTGCTAAAGTTTTATCAAGTTCGTTTTGATGGAAAACCCATAAAATAGTTTTAATATTGTTTGGTCTGTACCATTTTACATTGGAAATTAGCTGCAAGTTCATAGTTCTAAGCTCTCAATCAACCCTGCTGAACTTGAACAATTCCAATGCTGAAGGTACACAAAAGATGGATACAGGCCAAATGCAGACAAATGGGACTAGTTCAGTTCAGGAAACCTGGTCGGCATGGACGAGTTGGGCCAAAGAGTCTGTTTCCATGCTGTATAATTCTATGATTCTAAAAACATTGAAGGCAGTAAAGACACAAAATCTTTCTAAGGCAATGGACCATATTGATATCCCATTGTCGCCTGCATGCCCATGCCAACAGTGTGGACAATGTAATATTGCCTGTTATTTTTATTAAATGATGGGCAAGCTGCTGATGTTGCACTCACTTGCCAACAGTTTTATGGGAAACTGGCTTGTTACATTATGTTCGTTATCCAGCATCAACGTGCTGAAATTGATGGATGCGACAGCAGCAGTTCCAATATGCAATGCAAATCCAAGCCTATATTTCTCTGAGAGGAGAGTTCAAAGTATCAATGTAGTGTGAACCTTTTGCTTGTGTTAAGGAATGAATCAGAATGAGCTTTTCTGCATTAGTTGTCTACATGTAATATTTAAATGGTGTTGTTTGTTACAGTAAACACCTTTTTAAAACATAAAATAGTGTTACTTCATTCTGTTTCATTAGCCACTGGTGAATTCATTTTTTTTTAAAGTTATCACTCTCTCTACAATGATTGTAACAGTATTTCTACCCATTAGTAAAGGCCCTACCATTACATTATCAAGTTTTAAATGTTGAGTGTTTTGTAGTTGCATTCACTCAAGTTCTTTCTAAGTTACAAAGAAATTTTCAGGCGTACTTGTATTTTTGGCATTTTAATGTGATTGGTTAATCTTTTTTTAGTATAAGTTTATCTTCACTGAGATCTAGATGTACTATAATTTTGATTTATCTAATTGAATTTTACTGTATAGGCATGTCATACTGAAAATCAACAAACTTCTTTGATTGCAGGTTCTGAAAATAACTGGGGAGAAACTGACCCATTTTTTTCCCCCAATGTGGCCAGATAAAACTTGAAACTGTTGCCAAGATGTGCATGAACCCTATGAAAATAAAGTGGACTGGACGCCACCTTGATGAAAGTGTTGTACACTTCATGGCCGATGACAGCATGCAAAGCTGCAAGATGATGATACAAATCTGCATGCAATTTGAAGCCCCTGCGCCTATTTTCAAACTTCTACCTATGTGCTGTCTTAAACCTGCACAATTGAACAAAACATTAAATGGAATGAAGATACACCACCAGCATCAATTAAAAGAATCGTGAAGTGAGGGAGGGAAAAAGGGAAAAAGTAAGAAGTGCACATTTATATTGTCTGCAATTTGAGTCAAAAGACACTGATGATGGAGAAGTTGGGAGAAAGAAGGACAATTGAGTATGCTGATACCCTGATCATTTCTCTTTTTCTCCTGGAGATTAATATGTGCAGCAGTGCACCACATCTTTGCTGCTGCACCATTTTCTTCTCCAACAGGAATGTGTCAGTGAGTGTCCTGCAGAATCGTTTGGTGATATGGCTGTCACAAATGAATACTGCTAATATGTGTGAGATGCAAGTTGCAGGTGCAATGTTTGGAACAATGAATGTGAGGATGAGATAAACCATATGCCCTGAATGGTTGAATATTAATTGACAGCAAAAGTTGATACATGGCTGGTGGAGTAGTGGACTTCTACAGTGAGTAAGACTGGTAGTGCAATTAATGGGTCAGAGATTGACCTTGCTCACCATGGACAACTTGTGTTTAATTAGTAAACCTCTTCGTGCAGTGTTTTCTTGTTTTGGAAGTTTATACTTGAGCCCACGACCTCTGCCACGACTTCTTCACGCTAACCACTGAACATTGTGGTTTGAGGGCCTCCTACTTTCTTGAGGAATTGGGCTATCTCTCCTTCCCATATAAGAACATTTAGGAGTAGGAGTAGGAGTTAAGCTTTTTGGTCTGGCATTTGTTATAATCCTGTCTGATTTCCATCTTTCTGCACTATGCCTATATTCCTTAGATCACTGGGTATTCAAAAATCTATCAATCTCTGCCCTTAAGTTCTCAAGGACTGAGTGTCTAGGGTAGAGAATTCTAAAGATCCATAACCTGCAGAGAGATTTGTAAATAAATCTTGTACTAAAAACCTGCAGTGCATTATCAGAAAACACTGATGCACAAGTCATGTTCAAGCATAACACAATTTATTCTGGCAGCTACAATACACCTCTTTTAAGGAAATGCTGGCTGTTTATAGCCACTGATGTTAGCAGGTCTTCTACTGTTCCATGTAGTCAATGAATTGTATGGATAAGATTGGCTAAATGCATCAATCACAGAACAGAAGGAAGCACCAATTTAACTTGCTCCTTGCAATGTAATGAACAGATGTACTTTCATTCCTAAGCACAATTTCTAAATTCTTTTTTGTTTGTCATGGGCTGTGGTCTTTGCTGGCTCTACCGCATTGCCCAGTTGACAGTGAAAAATCAACCGCGTTGCTGTGGGTTTGGAGTCACGTGTAGGTCTGATCAGGTAAATATGTCCCTATAAAAAGATTATCATGACAATCGACAATGGTTACACAGTCACCATTAGGCTAACTTTTTTTTAATTCCAAATTTTAAAATATTATAATTTCACCACCTGCTAGGATTTAGACCCACGTCCCCAGAACAATAGCCTGGGGTTCTGAATTACTAATCCAGTGTTATTACCATTACATTACTGCCTCCCTGAATGCAATTTAATCCTCATTATGTTTAATATGCACAAACAAAAGTTTAAAGTTGATATTTTAATTTTCGGTCCTAAAAAAGGAATATAGCTGAGTTTGATGCTTTCCGTGGGCTATTTTTGTTTGATTCCACATTATTTGTTTATGTTCATCTTTACATTTATGCACATTCTAGTGAGATTCACAGGAAATTTGAGAGGGACTGAACATCTGTAGAATGGGATCATATTTGGGTATAATTTCCGGTTGTGTCACTATGGAAATTTTTCAGGCGTTTGAAACTACATAAACAACAAATCATCTAATTAGTAATTTGTGACTTCAAGTCATAAACCACAAATGTTATGCTGTTGCCATAGTCAAACCAAGTCATAAATTAACCTTAGAAAATCAATACTTCAGGGTTTAAAAAAAATGATGCATTTTACTGATTGTCTGAGACACAAAGTGTGTGCCATATAATTTGTGTGAAATTAATGTTTTTGGTACAGTTTCAAAACCACAAACTACTTCTACAAGTGCCAGGAAGCATTACTATGATATTTACATCCTGTCTATAGTGCTGTTAAACAACAGCATTTCAAACTACACACATTCTCCACTACAGAGCTTTCAGTGCCTCTCCCCTCATTTTATTGTTTTTACAATGATTTTAAGCAAATTTAATATTAAAGATAGCTTGTTTTGATATTTCTGCTTTCCCTAGTGTTTTGGGTGTTAATAATTTGTCTCAAACGTCACTGTTTTTCTCTCTCCCTTATTTATAGATTGTGATTAATCCATCTATTGAAATGGAAGTAAAACTTTGAGTCTGACCTCTGACCCAAACTGAGATAATATAGTCTACAGCTACCTATGCTTGGAGCAGATAGTTCTTAGTTAAAAGCTTAAGTTGGTGTATTGTGAATGAAATGCTCATTATAGATTTGAAGAATCATAGAATCCCTACAGTGTGGAAACAGGCCCTTCGGCCCAACAAGTCCACACCGAACCTCAGAGCATCCCACCCAGACCCATCCCCCTATAACCCACCTAATCTACACTTCCCTGAACACTACATGGGCAATTTAGCATAGCCAATCCACCTAACCTGCACGTCTTTGGACTGTGGGAGGAAACCGGAGCACCCAGAGGAAACCCTGCACGGGGAGAAGGTACTACATTCTTTACATTTACACACTCTTGGACAACATAATATGAAAAAGTAGCCAGTAAAAGCTCTTTATGATTTTTGGGGCCCAGCATTTACTCTTTTTATCCACATTGCCAGCAAGCTATTTAATGAACTCAACAGTTTAATTTAACTGAAACCCGAGGTCCAGTGTTGAGTGGGTCTTAGACCTACTCATTTATAATATGGAGGTGCTGGTTTTGGACTGGGGTGGACAAGGTCAGAAGTCACACCAGGTTATAGTTCAACAGGATTATTTGGGGGGGGGAAAAGAAAGCTTTCAGAGCACTGCTGCTTTGTCAGGTAAAGTGAAGAGAAACACACTGGCACGGAGTTTATAGGCAGAGAGATCAAAAGATCATACAAATGGTGTGAGTGGAACATTGACAGGCTGAAGAACAAGTCTCTGCAGGTGATCAAAAGTGTCAGACTGGGTGAGTAAAGTGTCAATTCTGAATAGCAAGTGAAAGGATGATATATGATCTGATTAATTAAGGCAGGGAGATAATTATAAAAAAAAAAAATGGTGCTGGAGACAAGCCAAATAGCTGGAATAACATGATAGGTATAAGAGTTGCATGCCAAGGGTCTAACCAAAGTAACAAGTAATCCAAAACTCTTCAAACTAATTAACGTAAAGAAATCATAAGTTTTTCAAGGTGATGGTGTCAAAACAGGAGAGTAAGGAAGATTTTACAGATACAAAACAATATGGTGGGGTTATATGTAGCACAACAATGTTGTCTCCGTCATACACCGCAGTCAAGGATGCTCTGAGACATGGTATATCAGCAAGACCATGCAGACACTACGACGATGGATGAATGGACACCATGCTACAATTGGCAGACAGGAATGTTCCCTCCCAGTCGGGGAACACTTTTTAGCGGTCAAGGACATTCAGCCTCCAATCTTTGGGTAAGCGTCAAGATACACGACAATGCAGAATCACCGAGCAGAAACTGATAACCAAGTTCCGAACCCATGAAGACCGCCTCAACTGTGATCTTGGGTTCATGTCGCATTACAAGTAATCCCACCATACTGTTGTATATCTGTAAAATCTTCCTCACTGTCCTGTTTTGACACCATGAACTTGATCATCTCTCTACCTTAATTAGCTCGTACAGTTTTGGATTACTTGTTACTTTGGTTAGACCCTCGGTATGCAACTCTTATACCTATCATGTTATTCCAGCTATTTGGTTTGTCTCCAGCACCAGCTTATTTTTGATTTTTTTTTTTTTTGTAAGCATCTCTCTGCCTCATTTAATTGGATCATAGGTCATCCCTGCACTTGCTATTCAGCTGTTGACACTTTACTCACACCATTTGTACGATCTTTAGATGTCTTTGCCTATATATTCTGCAGTTATGTACTTCTCTTCTCTTCACTTGACAAAGGAGCAACACTCCAAAACCTTGTGATTTCAAATAAACCTGTTAAACTATAACCTGGTGAGATGTGACTTCTGACCTTACTCATTTATAGACACAGGACCTGCTGTTCCATTTCATTTCATACCCATTTTTCTGTTGAGAATTCTGGTTTATGTGTTTGCAGCTGCCTTTGTAATTTTTTCTTATTCTTCACAAGATAATGAACACTGAAAACCAAGAAACCCCAAGTTGTCAACAGCAGTGGATAATTTTGGCAATATCAGGCAGACTCTGACTCAGTGCCTTCAATTGGTCTCTTAAGTATGCTGTCAGAAGGTTCAATCCCCACCGGGCTGGGGAAATCTGAGGCACCTGATCTTGTTTTTGCATTTAGTACCCTGAGGATAACCTCTAGAAACTCAAACTGGAAAATGTTGATGTTTTCATGGCATCTTTTAGTGTCACATTTTTGGTTTAAGTTCCACTGTGGTGATCTGTAATTGCTACCTATTCCACAATTATCTTCAACAACTGGAGAAAACTATTTTTAAGGTGAGATATCTGAAATGCCTCCATTCATACAAATGTAAGCACTCTTTTAATTATAAGCATTAGTTTATTATAAAAACTACCCCAATTACTATTTGGGGATTCCTCTATTTTTGCAAATGAGGCCATTGTCATTTTCTGTAAACTAGCTTTAAGTGTGTGCTTTAAAGGGCACGTTCTCCCCATAGAACTCAAATTCAGCAAACATGCTGCATCATCCTCTTGTTGTTATGCAATTTCTCCAGAGAGATCCTGTTTGTGCACTTCAAAATTAGTAATTGAACTTCTGAAAACTTACAAATCAGAGTCCAGTGTTTGACAATTGTGTGATAGAAAATGGAGAGAATTGTAAGGCCATGGTAATTATTATGTAACTGGGTAAAAGCTTATATCCTGTTACCATTGTCTTAAACCTATTCAATTCTGCAAGTTACACAGCCTTCTGCTGTTCCAAAGTTGGACAACCTGCAGAGAGAAAAATATTCAGTTCATTTATGTCCAAAAAGGGAAACTCCCAGTTTTAGCACAGTACCTCCTAATTCTGGACATATCCAGTACAGGAAACCATCCTCCCTCTGTCCACATTGTTCAGACGATTTCAGGAGCATACATGCTTCAAACAAGTTACCCCTCATTCTTCTAAATTCCAGCGTAAACAATTCTACTCCATTCAAACTTTTTTCATAAAACAACCTGCTCATTCTAGGTATAATCTAGTAAGTCTGCTCAGAATTGCCTTCATTACATTTACATCCTTCCTTATATAAGAGACCAAAATTGCACACGGTATTTCAGATGTTGTCCCACCAATACCCTATGTAACTAAAGTATCGCATCCTTATTTTTATGTTAAGTTCATCTTGTAATAAAGGATAGCATTTAATTAGCTGCACTAATAACTTGTTCTGCATGCTAACATTTTGTGACTCGTGTATTAGATCATCTTTACGCCTGTCTATCTCAGAATTCTGGAGTCTTTCTCACTTTGGGTATTTTAATTAATTCTTGTATTGGATGTGGGTGTCACTAGCAAGGCTGGCATTTGTTGCCTATTATTAGTGTCTTTGAACTGATTAGCTCTGTAGGCCATAGAACATATGGACATAAGATCTAGGAGCAGGAGTAGACCACATGGCTTCTCAAGCCTGACCCGCCATTAAACAAGATGACGGCTGCTCTGCCTCAGGCTTCAATTCCTCTTTTGTGTCAGTTCATCACAACTCCCTACTATTTCAAAAATTGTTCCACCTTCTCTTTTAATTACTTTCAGTGATTTAGCTTTCAAAAATCTCTGAGATAGAGAATTTCAGACATTCGCTACACTCTGGGAGAAGAAATTCCCTTGCATTTCCATTTTAAACAGGTGTCACTTTATTTTTTAATTACATCCCTCACTTTGAGATAACCCTATAGTTTGAGATTCCCTGCCAGTGGAAACATCTTCTCAACATTTACCCTGTCAACCCCCTCATCTTGAATGTTTCAATAAGAAGGAAACTCTAAACTCTAATGAATAAGAGTCAACGAAGTGAATCTGTTTTGAACAGCCTCCAACACCAGTATATCCTTTTTTAAAATGTAAGGACCAAAACTGTAAAAGGTACTTGAGGTGCAGCCTCACCAACACTCTGAACAGTTGCAACAAGAATTCTGTTTTAAAACTGCAATAAAAGCCAAAATTCCAATAGCTTTCTTAATTACTTGGTGCAAATGCATATTACCTATTTGTGTTTCATGTACAAGAACACACAGATCTCTCTGCACTGCTCTTTTTTGGAATTCTTATTTAAATAGCAGTCGGTCTTTGATTATTCCTACCAATGTGTATGCCTAACACTTTCCTGCATTAAACTCTACCTACCAAGTTCTTGCCCAGTCACTCAACCAATCTCTTATCCTCATCCCAATGTACTCTCCCACCTATTTTTTGTATCATCTGAAAATTTTGATACATTATACTCTGCGTCCTCCTCAAAATCACTAATATAGATAGTAAATACCTAGGACTGATCCTTGGGGGAACCCCACTAGTTATGTCTTTCCAACCTGAAAAATGCCCATTAATCTCAAGTCTCTGTTTCCATTGTTTTAATCAATTCTCAATCCATGCTAATACCAATGAGCAATACAATGAGCTCCTATCTTGTGCAATAAACTTTTATGTAGTAGTCAAGGATCAACTGCATTGCTGCGAATATGGCATCACATGTAGACCAGACCAACTAAGAATGGCAGATTTCTTTCCCTAAAGGGCACTAGTGAACCAAATGGGTTTTCGTCTAATGATCAAGTAAGTTTCATGGACTCATTAGACCCTTAAGTCCTAACTTTTATTGAATTTAAATTCACCATCTGTGATGGCAGATTTTGAAACCTGGTCCCCAGGATATTAGTTGGGTTTTAAGATTAATAGTCAAGTATTAGCACCATTTAGCCATCACTTTCCCCTTTTTATGATAATCAACAATGTTTACATCACTCATCATTAGACTAGCTCTTAATTCAAATTTTTTGAATTCAAAACTCATCAATGTGGAATTTTGAGGAGAATGTCCCAAGAATGTAAATAAAAATAGAAAATGCTGGAGAAACTCAGCAGGTCAGTCAGCTTCTGTGAAGAGAGAACCCAAGTTAATGTTTTGAGACCAGTATAACACTTACCCAGCAATTTCTGTTTATATTTCAGATTTCCAGCATCCACAGTATTTTGCTTTTATTTCCCAAGCACATTAACCTGGAGCTTTGGATTACCATTCCAGTGGCATTACTGTAATGCCACTGCCTCCCAAATGCTTTGCCTTTTTATCCTTCCTGTCAAAGTGAAATATTTCATATACACAATTGCTGGAGGTGGAAGGCTATGGATCTTCATCCAACTCATCTGCAGTTCTAAAAGCTGATGGTTGAGGATAATCAGACTGCTATTTTCCTGCTTTGGAGATAGATGGTTCAGTGCTGTTGGGGTCAGTTTTTAAAAACTTATCCAGCCTAACTGAGTCAGATAATGAGAAAAACGAACTGAATGAACAGGAATTTGCCCAGGAATGGTGAGTTTTGACATGCATTTATTCTTCTTTACTGCTGGGAGCCACATAAGAAACATGTTATTGTGAATTAAATGTACATTATTGGAATGATGGGTTGTAAAGTTTAAAAACCATGTTATGGCGAACCTGTATTAATTGAGGACTGCCATTTGATTTTTTTCCTTAACTTCTTTTAATTAACCATAGATGGTGGGTCCTCCTCTTCTAATTTTTCTTCATAGGCAAATACTTATTCTGAAACCTCTTCTTTAAGAGAGATATATGGTTAGCTCGGATTCCATGCCCAGCGGTTGCATTTATTTAACTTATTTTGTTTCTTTTTTGGAACTGGATGTAAAATTCAATGATATTGTTGCTATTGCTACCTAGATGTGTCTTTATTCTGAGGTAATTAATTAATCCTGTATAACACCAAGTCTAATAAAACCTGCTTTCTGGTTGGTTCCAGAATGTGAATTTTTTTCAAAATCTTGAAAGTATTCTAAGAACTCTTCCTCCACGCTAATGTTATCAATTTGATTTTTGCAGTTTGTGTATATTGAAATCACCCATTATTATTGTCATCCTTTTATCACAAGCAACCAATATTTCTTTTCGTACACTTCATTCAACATTGCAGCTACTGTTGGAAGGCCTATGGACACTCCCACTAGTGATTTCTCTCCACAATTGTTCCTCGTCTCCGTCCAAACCAATTTTACACCTTGATTTCCCAGCCTCAGGTTATCTGTAACTATTGCCCCAGTGCCATCTTTGATTAACTTTGCCATCCCTCCACATTTTCCCAGCCTCCTATTCTTCTTGAATGTCATGTACTCATCAATATTTGGGACCAAATCCTTGCAGTCCTGCAACCATGTCTCCATAATGGCCATCAATTCATATTATTTAATGTATGCTATTGATTAATTTAATTTGTTATGAATGCTGTATACATTCAAATAAACCCTTAATTTTGTCTTCTTCTAACATCTTTGTAACATCCAGTTTTGACTGTTGGTATTTTATTTGGAGATCTTTTTCCTCTCTCTTTTCCTTCCTAAGTTATAATGCTCACAAAAACACTAATCCCAGCACCCTTTAGTGTAGATTACCCAACGATACAGATCCCACTTACCCCATTACTGGTGCCAGCGCCCCATGAATCACAGCTCTTTTCTCCTACACCAGTCTTTGAGGAACACATTAATTTCTATGATCTTATTTGACCTATAGCAATTTTCACATGCCTTAAGTCATAATCCAGAAATTATTCCTTTTAAGGTTATGCTTTTTAATTTAGTATCAACTCCTCATGCACTGGAGAACCTCTTTTCTAGTTCTACCTATGTTGGTATTAATGTGGATCATGGCCACTGGATCCTCCCTCTGCCAGTGGAAGTTTTTCTCCAGCCAAGAGCGATCCCAAATCCTGGCCACTGGTAGATGACACAGCCATTTGGGCTCATGTTCGTCGCTGCAGAGAAGTTTCAATCCTCCTTACTGTTCTGTCCCCTACTATGACTATGTTCTTTTTGCTTCCCCTGCTTAAATGGTTTCCTGTACCTGGTGCCATGGTCAGTTAGTTCATCCACTTTGGAGTCCTGATTCTTGTCCAACCAAGCTGAAAGAACCTTAAAGCTGTTGGACAATTACAAAGGCTGAGGCTCCTGTCCTCTGGATCTCCTTACCTGCCACTCTCTCAATCTTGCCTCCACGTCCTTGACCACTGACTAAATCAGATGACTTTATCCTAAAGGGGAGTGAGTAACCACCTCCTGGGAAAAAAAAAAGTGTCAACGTAACTCTTCCGCTTTCTCAATCTTTCCTCACAGGACAGTTGCATTATCAAGGGATTGGTCTTATAAACCCCCAATGCACACTCTGTGTAGCACAAATGTCCTTCCTTTGGAAAGGGGACCAAAATGGCACACAGCACTCCAGGTATACTCTCATCAGTATTCTATATAATTGAAGCAATTCTCCACCTTCACAGACACAATCATTCAATTCGTTAGCAAGACCTGGTACACCACAGACTAAATAACCTCCTGTATCCCTGATTGGGAGTTCTCATCAGGGTCAGGAGTCAAGCTCAAGCATCTGGATGTAGTGGTATGAAAAATAATCAATGAACTCTCATTTGTGGTCAAGGTTAGTAAATTGACCATGCCCTCCGTTCACTCCATCTAAAAGAATTATAATTCAGAATGCATTCTCCTCTTAAAAGGTGTATTTATGCTTTAAATAGCCTCTGTCACTCCATGAAAAATATATCCTGCAAGTGCGTGGTGTGTCCCTTACTGAACTTGTTGTTTGGGCAGCCAGCCAATCATCTGAAGCTAATGCTGATCAGTTAAATTCAGTTATCATGTTGGCTGGGCATATTGCCTGCTCTGCTCCTCCTTTCTTCCTGAAGCCTGCAGTCAGTTAAGATTTTCTAATTCAATGTTTTGGATTGAATTCACTCATGCTAATTCTAAGGCATCCAATAGGTGGCATGCTTAGAGCATTCCATGTTTGGTTATTTTAATATTTACTATCACTGATTCTGCAAGAAAAATATTACCCATTATTATAGGTGTCTGGGCAATAATATTCATAATAGTAAGTTCAAAATTATTTAATTTATACCTTCCCCACCCAATCCTTTTCATAGAAACATTATAAAAATATGAAATTGTACTTAAGCTTGAAATCTCTTGGGAAGTTACAGCTAGAACATCCTACAGCTATGTGACAGGTGTCTTGCTATTTAATCCAATGTTCTTAATGTATTCCTGTAGAGTTCCCTAAAGTAAGCGCTCCATTATACAATTAATTCTTTCAATTCTAATTAATCCAATATTTAATTTTTTATCAGAAAATCTCTGCAATAAATACTTACATTTCCATAGAGACCCAATTAATTATGTTGGAATTTGTAACACAGTGGCATTTAATAAAATGTCTGTGTTCAAACCAACATTGATTTCCAAGTTTTCTTTGGCAAGGGACAAAACAACCTGCTGGCACTATCTGTTGTGCTTATATCACGTAAACATCGAATCTAAAGTACCACAAGTATTTTTTTAAGAAGATCAGAAAAGGAAATGACAGATTTAGGAAATCAGCTGGAAATTCCATCAATGGCTTGAATTTTGTGTATTTTGTTCATTCGTGGAATTAAGTGTTGCTAGCTAGGCCAGCATCTATTGACCATCCTAAATTGCCTACATGGCAGTTGAGAGTCAGCCACACTCCTGTGACTCTGGAATAGGCCAGATCAGGTAAGGATGGTAGATTTCCTTCCTTAAAGGACATTAGTGAATCAGATTGGCTTTTATAACAGTAAACAGTGCTTTACATGATACTACTCCCAATTTCTCCACCTCTGCCGCATCTGCTCCCAAGATGGGGCGTTCCACTCCTGAACATCCCAGATGTCCTCTTATTTCAAGGACCGCAACTTCCCTCCCTGCCCCCTTCAGTGGTTGAAAATGCTTTCGATCGCATCTCTTGCGTTTCCCGCACCTATGACCTCACATCCCCTCCCCACAACAAAAACAAAGACAAAATCTCCCTTGTATCACCCCACTAACCTCCAGATCCAATGTATCATTCTCCGCCACCTACAATCTGACCCCACAACCAAGGATATATTTCCCTCCCCACCCCTATCTGCCTTCTGTAGGGACTGCTCTCTCCACTACTCCCTCATCCACTCCACACTCCCCACTAGTCCCACCACCCCTGGCACCTTTCCCTGCAACAGCAGGAAGTGCTACACCTGCTCCTACGCTTCTCCTGTCACCACCATCCAAGGAACCAAAAAATCCTTACACATCAGTCAGAGCTTCATCTGCATATCTGTCAATGTGGTCTACTGCATCCACTGCTCCCGATGTAGCCTCCTCTGCATCGGTGAGACCAAGTGGAGGCTCGGAGACATCTTTGTAGAACACCTGCGCTCTGGTCGCTACAAATGACAACACCTTCCAGTCGCGAACCATTTCAACTCCCCCTCCCACTCCCTGGGTGACATGTCCATCCTGGGCCTCTTCCAGTGTCACAATGACGCCACCTGGAAACTGGAGGAGCAGCACCTCATATTCAGCCTTGGGAGCCTACAACCCAATGGTCTCAATATGGACTTTACCAGTTTCAAAATCTCCCCATCACCAGCCTCATCCCATGTCCAACCCTCCCTCTCATCCCTGCCTCCTTGACCTGACGCAACCTGCCCATCTTCTCTCCCACCTATCCGCCCCTCCCACTTCGCTGACCAATCCCCACCACTCCCTACATGCACTCACCTATCACCATCCCACCCACCTTCCCCAGCCCAACCGCCTCCTCTCTATTTATTTCAGAGCTCTCTTCCCCCTTCCCTATTTCTGAAGAAGGGTCCTGACCTGAAATGTTAACTTTCCCGCTCCTCTCATGCTGCCTAGCCTGCTGTGTTCCTCCAGCTCCACAGTGTTATCTCTGACTCCAGCATCAGCAGTTCTTATTATCTTTACATGATCATTGTTAGCTTTCCATTCCATTCAAAAGCAAAGTACCATGAAGAAAACTAAAAATCTAAACTAAGAAAGGAAAATGCTGCAGATTCTCAGCAGATAAGTCTGTATCTGTGAGGAGAGAAACAGAGTTAATGTTTCAATTGAGTGGAATCTGAGGACAAGTTATTTACCTGAAATGTCCTCTGTTTCTTTTCCACAGATGCTGTCTGACCTGTTGAATATTGCTATTTCCCAACATAGAGTCATGAAGCGTGGAAACAGACCCTTTGGTCCAACTAGTCCACGCCGACTATATTCCCAAAGTAAGCTAGTCGCACTTGCCTGTATTTGGCCCATATCCCTCCAACCTTTCCTGTTCATGAACGTATTCTATTGTTTTTTTTAAACATTCTAACTGTACCTGCATCCACCACTTTCTCTGGCAGTTCATTTCACACACAAATCACTCTCTGTGTAAAAAAAGTTACCCCTCAAGTCCTTTTAAAAATCTTTCTTTTCTCACCTTAAAAATATGCCCCCTATTTTTGAACCCCCCCTCACCCTAGGAAAAGACCCTTGTAATTCATCTTATCTATGCCCCTCATGATTTTATACACCTCAATAAATTCACCCCTCAACTTCCTATGCTCCAGTGAAAGAAGTCCCAGTCTTTTCAGTCTATTTTTATATCTCAAACCCTGCATTCCTGGCAGCATCCTGGAAATCTTTTCTGAACCATCTCCAATTTAACAATATCCTTCCTATAACAGTGCAACCAGAACTGCACATAGTAGTCCAGAGAGGCCTCACCAATAACCTCAACATGACATCCAAACTCCTATACTCAAAGGTCTGAGCAATGAAGGTAAGCGTGCTAGATGCCCTCTTAACCAGCCTGTCTATGTGTGACGCAAACTTCAAAGAATTATATATCTGAACCCCTAGGTTTCTCTGTTCTACAACACTACCCAGGGCTCCACCATTAATTGTATAAGTCTTGTCCTTGTTTGTTTTACCAAAATGTAATACCTCACATTTATCCAAATTAAACTCCATCTGCCACTCCTCAGCTCATTTTCTATGTCCCACATCAAAGAAGTGATACAAAATCTGAAATTATAAGAAGATCTAGCAGTAATAGTAGATTTGATTTTCAGTCTTTCTCACCCGGTGTACGTATATTGTGTTTCTTTTTAAATACTGATTTTTGGATGAGAAATTTAAAACTTTTTGTTAGAGCGACAAACCTTATGGAATTACTAATATCCTTCAGAATATCCTGCGAAGTGCAAGGATATTCTTGAAAGCAAATGTTACTGAGCCCAGTGAGAGATTGAATGACTGTGATTATTTCTGCTGGCTGTCCCTGCTGCTGATGGTCCTGCCACTGATTTACTTTCTCCACTTCATTCTGGTTTTCAGATTCTGTATAGTGAGAAATACAGAAGAATACAAGAGGGTCCGTGCTTTCAACTGTTTCCTTACTGGTCTGCTTTAGTGACAGTATCTTCAAAGTATTGTTTTAGAATCATTGAGTGTTAAATCTATTCATTACAAACCAAATGTGGAGCTCCCATCACACCAGCTACTCATCCATCTGGAATTTCAAATTCTTAATTGCCTCTTGCTGCTGTGGATTAAGGGATAAATATTTGCTGTTTCTCCTCCTGAAGATCCTGTTCCTGTGCATTATGCATCAATTTGCTCCTGCGTCAATTATTATTTCTAGTCACGGGCTAGTTAATTGGGGAATTCATAATATTGCTCTTATGGAATTCGCCTTGAGAAAATAATTCTTCAAAGGACATTTGTGTATTGCACAATTTTCTAGCAATCCACTGTGTAGGAGTCTGTACAGGTAGCATAGTACAAATACTTATGTTTATGACTACACAGTACAGGCAGTCCCTGGGTTTTGAATGGCTTCCATTTCAGAGTTCTTTCTCAAGTTGGTTTGTTCGCAAGTCAGAGCACAATGCAGGACAATTGAAAGCAGCTGTTCGTTAAGTACAGGAAATATTCATATGTCAAGTCTTTAAAAATTAAAACCATGTATAGGATCACATTCGTAAGTCAGATGTTCATAAATTGGGGCTCCCCTGTGGTATTTATTTATTACTACAGGGGAAACTTCTGACACACCTGAAATGTTGGAAAGGTACCTTGAAATAGCAAAAGTGACTAGGAAATTGGAATTGGTGTCTTGCAGAAGATCTAGGCTGAGACCAAGAGCCTCATGAGCAAATGTTCCAAGGTCCATATAAAGCCCGTCCAGCTATAGTGGGATAATTAGGTCCATTCCAGCTGTTTCCTTGAGGATTCTAGCATCTCATAGGGACTCTTAACACGTGAATAGGAGGGAAATCAGTCATGGATGTGGTGTGTACTCACTCCCACCCCCCTCCTGTTACTGTCTACAAGTCGTAGGCAGGGAAGGAAAGGCCAACAATATTAATAAAAATTTGGAGAAGATATGGGCCCTGTAATTTACATTAATCTGCTCTGCTTAAATGGGATAAAAAAGGGAAATCTTAGCTCATGTCAAATCACTGAGAAGCAGCAGAGAAAATAAGGAAATTGAATTTTAAATAATATTTATAGATGTGTAAGTCAGAAGCTGTCTTATTAACGTTCAAAGCACAAGCAGCCAGGAGGTTGAACCCTCTGGCAAATAAATGAATAAGGAGCAAAATACGGAGGAAGTGGGATCTTATCCCTTGAAAGGGTGTAATGGAAAAGCAGCTATGTTGAAAAATTCAATATTTTAAACAATATAGGTAAAGTAAATAGGATGCACTACTTTCAAGATAGGCCAAATTCCAGAACAAATTATACATTGTGATGAAATCCTTTTCTTGGGTTCAATTTGTACAGTGTAAGCCAGCAATCTGTGCAAAATATAACATTCAGGGTAAAAGGAGCTCCAAGGGGTTGCTACATTTGACTGATCCAAAATATTAATTTCATTCAACACTGCCCAGGAACAAAGGTCAATGTTATTACAAAACAGGTTTTCAATAGGTTGCTGAAAGCAGTGAAGGGTCACTGAAGAGCAGTTCAAAATTTACAGGTGTTTGGAGACTGAGACTGAGGCAGTGTGTATTTTTGAGATGGAAAGAGAGAAGCAGATGTCATGTGAGGCTGATCTCCTGAGAAGGCAAATGAACTACACTAGTTCTGTGTGTTGGGGATCAGGAAGAAATGGCAAGCCGTCTAAAGGGATCAAGATCATGGGAAGAAATTAGGAACAGGATACTGAGTTGGACGATAAACCATGATCATACTGGATAGTAGAGCAGGCTTGAAAGGCCAAATGGCCTACTCCTATTTTCTAAATTTCAGTCATTGAGGTAGTGCAGGTCAGAGCAGCTCAAGGGAGTTTCAAGGGCAGACCATCAAAAGTAAAGGATTTGAATCCTTTGTGAAGTTTTAATGAGATTTGATGATCTCCATGAGACTAACCTCTATGGTTGGTGAATTGCTGAGAAATCAATGGATCGTAATAATCTGCTAATCTGCTATAGTAGAAAGCAGGGATATTATAGAAAACATGAAGACCTCATTTACAAAATAATACCTCTTGGTCTTTGAGTTGGGTAAGTGGAGGAAAAACATTTTGAATCATTTGAGATATTGTTAGACATAATGATGAAAGGACGGTATGTTTTGATCTGGACAGACGAGCTAAGGTAAATGTTGAAGTTGTATCTGAGAGGTATATGTACGGTGGACATGTTACAATGCCGGTTTGCACCTCACACTGATTTAGTATCAGATACACCATTTTTGATCCCTCCGATCCAATAATGCACTTACTTAAACATACCCAGCTGAACATTCTGTCATGTGAGGTGCTTTTGACTGTCACCTGTTACAGCAGAATTAGTGGAAGTAGTATTCTGTGTGGGGGTTGAAGGAGCCTCAAGTTTTTGAAAGCAGAAAGGAATGATGCTGAATCTTTCAATCTACAATCTGAGAGTGCTGAGGATTTTGAAGACTTCTGAACAGAAAGCTTGCTTGCAGTTATACATACAATAGTTGCTTTCCCTCTTTGGCTGTGGAATGATAATGGACAGTTTTTTCAGGCAGCTATGATTCATCAAGGAGGTGGTAACTAAACTAGGCCATCTTGTCCATTCAAAACTGCAGTAACAGAGCAAGGCAAGTGTGGGGTTGCCAAGATCGAAGTGGCCCTCAATTTTTATGCCTTGGTATCCTTCCTGTGATGGTGGCATCAGTACATCAAACAAGTCATGGAAAGACTTCTCTTTAGCAGAGAAAAGCAGAAGGCATATCTGCATGGCTTTACCAGGATAGAATCTCAGTTGTGCAGCTAGGCATTGATGGCATCATGTGACTCTGCAGTCCACATCATCATTGTATCATCCTTCCTGACCTCTGTGATGGATCATGACAGAGTCCTCTTGACCACAGACTTAAATTAACTGCACAAATCCAAGAAATATTATTATCACCTAACTGGGAAGAAAGAGGGCATCAATAATCATGCTCCCCTCTATTTTGCAGCTCCTCTCTCCCCACAAAAAGTCAAAAAATGATAGTTCCAATTCCATCATCAAAGTGACCAATTTGCCTGGCTGACTGCTATTTAGGACAAAATCAATTCAGATCAGGTTTCATTATTAAAAGAAATTAACTGTTTATTGTAACATACATAACTTTAACAAATGGCAGATGGTAATCTACTAGTATGACATAAAGTATACCCCTTTAAAACCCTAAAATAACCATACTCTCACACAATTAAGGCAACTGAAAGACAGACACTTAGACACAGATATTATGGGTGGAAAAGAATGCAGTTAGGGTGTGGAAAATTTCAAAGACCTAAAGGTCAGATCTCAAGTGTGGGTTAAATTGCCACACACAATTCCCTTGATTTTTTACACTGATAACATATTTGCTGTCTTTAAATTGATGGTTGTTCTTCACTTTGAAAGTTCGTCCAGCAGACCTACATGTTTTCTTGTTAGAATTCTTTCTTTTAAGCTTTTTGGTTTTCCTGCCTTTTACCCCACATGGAGAGACCGAGAAGGGAATGTGTACAGTTTTCAGGCTGTAGGTGTCCCTGACTAACCTTGTACTTTACATCTTTGATTGAAACACAGTTTGTTACAATTGGTTTGTCATCAGGCAGAATTTCTTTAAGTCAAAGGCCCTCTGCCATTTTCTGTCACTGCTTCAAAATGCAAAAGTCTCACACAGCTAGATATATACACGATAGAATCCCCTTTTTTTTCAAGTTGAAAACTCTCCTGGTATTTCAGCCATGTAGCTGTCTAATTTCTATTTGAGTTTATAGTTGTAAAAGGGAAAACTATGTGGTCTCTTATAGTATGCTGGACTGAAAACCCTATCTTCTGTATAAAAAAAACAACTTTTTTTCTAGCTACCATCAATCCTGAGGAAAAGTCACTGGAACCGAAATGTTAGCTCTGATTTCTCTTTATAGATACTACCAGACCTGCTGAACTTTTCCAGCAATTTCTGTTTTTGTTGCTGATGCTATCCAGAGTCATGATTGCAGCAATCTAAGTTTATATGGCATCATATTGGCAACAGGTATAACCTTGGTCTAAGCTTCTATTGCTTCATTCAAATGTTTAGTGACTTCTTCCTGTGCTGTGATGGAAGCAAAGACATCAGTTCTCATATATTGTATCACAACTGGTCTGCAAGCACTGTCATACATTTTAAAAAATGTATTCTTTCATTGGAAGAGACAGCATTTGTTGCCTATCCTAATTCTCTTGAACTGAATGGTTTGCTGTGCCACTTCAGAAAGCAGGTCAGTCAATCATATCGAGTAGCGAGGCAGTTATTGGGTATCTGAAAGCAAAAATGCTGAAGGCTAGCTTGGATGAGGGAAAAGGGTGTTGAATGGAAAAGAAATTTATGGTTACACTTTTTTGCAAATTGGTAAGAAATACAAATTGTGGGAAGATAATGAAGTGGAATTTGAGGATTCCAAAGGCACATACCATCACTCTGAGCTTGTCAACACCAGTTTCAATGGTGTTAGTCACTACTGCAACAATTATTTGCAGCACTGTCTCCCCGAAGAATCTCAGGCAATGCAACCAGGCGTATTCCTTGCAGATTATTTGCCACTTCCTTCTGCTAATCAAGAGGGAAGAGTGTTAGTGAGAATGTTGCAATATGTTTAGATTCATTATCTCTCATATCTGAATAGTTAAAGCATGTGGAAGCTGGGAGATGTGGGTGTAAGCTTGCAGAAGTGGTAAGTAAGGTAAGGTGGAGTATAAGAAACTAAGTTATATGCCCTGATTGCTAGAGATTGTTAGTTGGGTAATTAACAGGAGCGTAGTGCATTGAGGCTGGTAGTGCTGTGTGTTTGAATGTACATTCACTGATATTGACCTTTTATGTGAGGTTACTGAAAGTATTTTTTTTCAGCATTACAGCCAGATTCTCAGCATCAGTTTCATCGTATTAGCTTCCACTTTTATCTGCTTCTATTCTTTTTGCAGTGTATGCCTAAAAGTCCTCCAGACATTTCCACCCCACTCAAACCCACTGGTCCCTACATAGTAATGATGTTCCCCATATTCCTGGCTCCTGGATTAAAACATCTAGATTTGTACCAGAAAAGCTGGGAGTCCTCTCTCTGATGTGCTGCACCATGGCTATTCTTTTGTTCTTGTGAGAGACGATTGCAGAGACAGATCCATTATCAGCTGCAGCCAGAATCCACCATCCTAAGAAGAGGTGCAGGCTGATTTAACTTGTGACAGTCTCCCACAGTCCTGGGTCCCTGATGGTGTGCAACCGCTCAGCCATGTATTTAAAGCTGGACTGCACACCACAATCGAGGAGACGAACAGTATGCATGTGCTCACTTTGATCAGATGTGGGTTAATTGTTCATCGCAATCCCAGTGCCCATGAAATCAGCTAAATCCCATTTTTGGCATCAATCTCTTACTAGCTTATGGCAAGTTGTCTTTTTTTTTACTGACCATATTTTCTCACTTATTTAAGCTCAAGGAAGATGATTAGTTGACAGGAATTTAGTGTTAATTTATTTATGGAATGTGAGCATCACTGCTAAGATCAGCATTTGTCACACATTCCTAATTAGAAACAAAAACAATAGAAAATGTAAGTAGGAAAAGGCCAATTGGCCTATCAAGCCTGTTTTGTCATTAAACATGATGATGGCTGATCTTTACCTCAATCTCAATCATTCTATCAAAGCCGTACTCCCGCATTTGCCTCATACCCATTGATACCTTTAGTCTGTAGAATACTATGTATTGCTTTCTTAAACATATTCAGTGATTTGGCTTCCACATCCTGCTGTGGTAGAGAATCCCATAGGCTTACCACCATTTGAGGGAAGAAATTTTTCCTTGGGTCAGTCTGAAATTGCTTACCCTGAATCTTGAGACCATGACCATCTGGACCTGGCAGCCATGGAAAGCATCATCCTTAGTTTGTCCAGCCCTGTCAGAATTTTATGTTTCAATGAAAACCACTCTCATTTTTCTCAACTCCACTGAATACAAACCCAGTTGACCCAATCTCTCATTATACAACAAACATGCAATCCCAAGAATTAGTCTGGTGAATCTTCATTGCATTCCCTCTATGGCAAGTATACAAGTAAGGAGGCCAAAAATGCACTCAGTACCACAGGAGTGATATTACCAAAGTCCCTGTACAGATGAGTAAGACTCCTTGCTCCTGTATGTATCTGTTTTGCAATGAAGGCCAACATACCATTTGTTGTGCCAACTGCTTATTGGCTGTAGAATATTAGGCCCTGTGGATTTGTTGTTAATAATTATTTTCAATTCCTCTTTCCAATTAGATATAAGAACATAGGAATAAGAGTAGGCCATTCAGCCCTTTGAGCCTATTCCACCATTCAGTGAGATCAAGACAGATCTGTGGCCTAACTTCATGTGCTGCCTTTGGCCCATATCCCTTAATACCTTCACTTCACAAAATAATTTCTCAGATTTAAAATTTAACAACTGATCCTGAATCCACAGCCATTTGTGGAAGTATAAACATGTTACTTAGCATCTCTCCTGAGTAGTCTGGCCTTGATTTTTATATTTATATCCCCTAATTCTAGAATCCGAACCAGTGAAAATAGTTTATCTTTATCTACCTTTTCATTTCCTGTTAATGTTGTGAAGACTTCAATCAGATCACCCCTTAAACTTCTAAGTTTAGATTTGTTGCTTTTTCTAGGAACTTTTATATGACTCCTCTGTGGGCCTAATACCACCTTTAATTTCTTTAATTTGTCATTGTTGGCCACAATACCTGGTTTGTTCTTTCACTCAGAAGAAATGTATAATTGTTGCACTGCATGCATTTGTTGTTTAAATATTAGTTACTGCTTGTCCACTGTCAATTTAATGACGTCATCGTGTCTATCACAGCCAAGTCAACCCTCATATGATTGCAGTTTCCTTTGCTCAGATTTGGGACCCTAGTTTTGTACTGGAGTACTTCACTTTCTACCCCAATGAAATGTTCAAATTTTCCAAAAGGACCTTTCACAACGAGATCATTAATATATCCCTTTTCATTGCGCAAAAGCAAACCTCGGATAACCTGTTCCCTAGTTCATTCCCCAATATATTGGTCTAAAAATCCATCTTTTCCACGTTCCAGGAATTGCCCATGAGAAGATAACGTGTTATTGCCTCAAACATCTGCAGTCCATCTGGTGTCAATACACCCACAATGCTGTTAGAATGGGAAGACCCGAATTTTGATCCAGTGACATTGAAGGAATGGCAACATGGTTCAAATTCAGAGTGATGCATTGATTGGAGGGGAACTTAAAGATAGATGTAAATAAAAACCAAAAGAACTGCGGATGCTGTAAATCTGAAACAAAAGCAGAAGTTACTGGAAAAGCTCAGCAGGTCCGGCAGCAACTGGGTTCTGAGGAAATGTCACCAGATCCAAAATGTTAACTCTGATTTCTTTTCGCAGATGCTACCAGACCTGCTGAGATTTTCCAGCAACTTCTGTTTTTATTTTTGTTAAAGGTATAGGTATTCTCTTGCATTAACATAATATATCCTTCTAGTGGTGCATCTTATAGATAGTACACACTGCTGCAGCCATGTGTTGGAGGAAGTGAATGATTATGATCATACAGAACCTGTAATTACTTCAACTGGAGCATATTTTTTGTATAAGTTGATCAGATTTCTTTAATAAAAGGTTCATCAGATCTATACGGAGCTGAGACAGCAGTTGCTATAATAGGGACCGCTGTCGTTGATTATCATAAAGGTAAGTTCAAAACCATATTGATCAGAATGTGGAACCAGGAGGTGGAGTCATCTTTCTCTCACCTGCATTGCAATTCTGTAGGCCTCTGGTAGTTAAAAATAATTTTGCAACAGCTGTGATATGCTGTAGCTTTGATAATTAAATACCACTTAACAATATTTCAAAGTTGAAATTGTTTGCTGAGTGGGGTTAGAAAGTAACCTTCTGCAGATATTTTCAAACAACTTGGCAAACAAATGGTATATGAATGCTGGGATCCCTTATTTATAGCTCTTCTGAAAAACATGTAAATGCTATTTTTAGCATCTCTGAGCAGGAGAAACCTAAAGTGGTAAGTGAAATATGAACAACCCATTTGTGCTATCAATCGTGAACTTTGTTTTATTTTTAGATTGAATGGTGGAAGGATTTGACATATTTTCTGAATGTGTTTTTGAAGGCTATTTGTTATGGAGTTGGGGAAAAAAATAATTGCACTTTATTCTCAATTTTGGTATAACGACATGGCTAAGTCTGTGCATATTTGAACTTGGTTTTAGCTACTTTTTTTATTACTTAGGCTCTGGTTTAACTGACCTCCATGTCCTGGTGTGGATTTGGTTCAGGCCCTTATTTTACACTCTACATGATCGTTCAGAAATGTGACCATAAGTCTCTATGAAAAAATTCTGATGAATTTTATTCTTTTCTTGAGCTATCACTATTTTGTTCCCTCTCCTGTGCTTGATAATGCTGCTCAGCAACTGTTAAATTTGCGGTGATCTAAGACAACTTCCTCAACAAAGGGGAAAGGTAAAGTTGCCGCTTGCAGTGGCTGCACCTAATGGTGCTTTTAAGATAGCAACCATTTCAGAGCAAATCAATTGTCAAGAATTAGAATCTCTACAGTGTGAGAACAGGCCATTCGGCCCAACAAGGTCACACTGACCCTCCAATGAGCATCCCACCCTCACCCACCCCTTATCTGATCTCTGCAGTCCTGCATTTCCCGTGGCTAATCCCTATCCAGCACACTATGGGGCAATTTAGCACAGCCAATCTACCTAACCTGCACATCTTTGGACTGTGGGAGGAAACCGGAGCACCCGGGGGAAATTCACGCAGACGTGGGGAGAATGTGCAAACTCCACACAGACAGTTGCCTGAGGGTCAAATCGAACCCAGGTACCTGGTGCTGTGAGACGGCCGTGCTAACCACTATACCATCATGCTACCATCAGTTGTCTTAAAAATTCTGAAACGAGCAACACATTGTGATTTGTACAGTGTTAGCTAATTTATTCAAAATGCTTATTTGAAACAGAAATTAAAATAGAAAAGCCAGTGCTGACCTGATAGGGTAGCCTGATAAGTAGTGACATTAGGGTTTTCTATTTTATGACTAGAAACAATCATTGCAGCAATGAAATGCTGCACAGAAATCTCTGTCTGATTGTCAGACATAGATATTGAAATAAAAATAAAATCTTCCATCCTCTGTAGAGAGCAGAGTTGGAAAATAATTGTAATTCAATCAGCTGTTGATAGTATTAATGGTGGTGGAGTAATAGGAATGTGATCTGAGAAAAAGGCAGCAGTTTGGCAGACACTATCATAATATAAATAGTGTACAAAATGAGGGAAAAATGAAAACTGGTTAAATAAGGATAGGAGAGACAAGAAAAAAATAATATGAAATAATAAAAGTATAGTATACTAATATCAAGTATGTAGAGTTTACTTCTCTCAAATTATTTCCCTTAATTTCTTTTGTTCTGCTTCTGAATCTGTTTAATTAACCATATTGTTCCATAGCATTGATATAATTGCGTGTGATCTGTTTATGACCAGCAGTCAGTTGAAGACTGAATAAGAATGCAAGGTGAATTTACTATCAGTTTGAAAACATCGTAAACACTCAGTGTAAAACACAAAACAGCAGAGAATCCTGAGGCCTATATGACTAAGAGGTAGTAGTAGGAACTGCAGATGCTGGAGAATCTGAGATAACAAGGTGTAGAGCTGGATGAACACAGCAGGCCAAGCAGCATCAGAGGAGCAGGAAAGCTGACGTTTTGGGCCTAGACCCTTCTTCAGAAATTTCTGAAGAAGGGTCTAGGCCC
>NC_063343.1:36667897-36684869 GCF_021869965.1 Rhincodon typus | reverse complement strand
TCGGTTCGCAATAAACAACTGCACCTCCCAGTCGCGAACCATTTCAATTCCCCCTCCCATTCCTCAGACGACATGTCCATCCTGGGCCTCCTGCAGTGCCACAACGATGCCACCCAAAGGTTGCAGGAACAGCAACTCATATTCCGCTTGGGAACCCTGCAGCCCATTGGTATCAATGTGGGTTTCACAAGCTTCAAAATCTCCCCTCCCCCTACCGGATCCCAAAACCAGTCCAGCTCGTCCCCGCCTCCCTAACCTGTTCTTCCTCCCACCTATCCCCTCCTCCCACCTCAAGCTGCACCCCCATCTCCTACCTACTAACCTCATCCCGCCCCCTTGACCTGTCCCTCCTCCCTGGACTGACCTATACCCTCCCTAACTCCCCACCTACACTCTCACCTTTTACTGGCTCCATCCCCACCTCTTCGACCTGTTTGTTTCCTCTCCACCTATCCTCTCCTCTATCCAGCTTCTATCCGCCTCCCACTCTCTCCCTATTTATTTCAGAACCCCCTTCCCCTCCCCCATTTCTGATGAAGGGTCTAGGCCCGAAACGTCAGCCTTTCTACCTCTCCTATCTAGTCTTTCTTCATAGTCTAGACACCATCCTGGTGAATCTGCTTTGCACCCTCTCTAGGGCAATCACATCCTTCCAGTAGTGTGGCAACCAGAATTGCGCACATTAATCCATTATAGCCTCCTTACTCTTGTATTCAATGTCTTGACTAATAAAGGCAAGTATCCCATTTTAATTCTTAATCACTTGTCCAACATTGAAACTCTCTGCCTCAGAAGACATTGAATATTTTTAAGCTTGCTGTAGATAGATTCTTATGAGTCAAAGGTTTCAAAGATTATCCCGTGGCAGATGGCAATGTGGAAGTCAAAGTACAAACAGACCAGCCATGTAATTATCAAACGCAAACTGGTCTGTTTCTGCTCCTAATTTACACGTTTGCAAGAAGTAAAAATATTGCATCTAACTCACTACTTCTTTAGCTCCATCTTCATCTCCCCTCCTTCCTACTGCTTTCTTTTATCCTGCTCTCTGGCTTCTTGCAGCCCTCCCATCTCATTCTACTGTCCTGTCTCTCTCCCACTGCTGTATCCATCAGCCTACTTCATCGCTCTCCTTGTTCCTTTTGTACTCTTATAGCCACTTTTCTGCCACTCCCTAATCACATTTTACATAAAAAGAGTACTTTTAATTTTCAATCCTTGTGCGCAATGCACGGGAGATCAGCTAGTATTATTAAAAATCTTTGGCTGTCATTCATTTTACTACATGTTTCTAACTGTTGACTGTATGACCGTGATCATTTAATTATGTTGCTTTGTACGGTCATGGCAGATCGCTCAGTAGAGATATGGCGCAGGTTGGGATCGATATGATGAGATGTATGAAAAAATGCATTGCTGAGGAATTTTAATAGAAGGCATTTGGATGAGTCATACGAGGTTAAGATGCTCTTCCCAGGTAAAGATGAAACTATCGGTTGTTGAGGTTGAAATTAGTTTCAGCCTAGTTAATGGCAAGGACGGTTGGTGGGAGAGAGTTTTAAAGAGTTTGTGGCAGATGCTGATAACGACTCCTCTGTTGTTTTTGTAATACATTTTTTAAAGAAAAAATTATATTCTAGGTTATACCTTGGATGCAATTCTAAAACACGATGACAATTACAGCGGACTCGATGATCGCCAACATTAATCACACACAGGGCCTGGGCTCTAAACATTTAACACCCTTAAATAAAATCAGCAAAAGGTGGATATACACCTCAAACCAGACAGCGTCCGTGGAAAGAGCGAGTTGACGTGTCGGGTCTGTGCCCTTCCACTAGAACTGACAGAAGTTAGAAATTTAACTGTTTATTAGCAAGGGCAGACCGAGGGAGAGGTGAGGATGTTGAAGCCTGAAGTTATAGCAAAGCACCTTTTGAGATTAATTAAAGCCCGAGTTTGGGGCAACTGCCTGGCAGATCCTCTGTACACAGCGGCTAACAGCAGCCGTTGTAACTAATGTAGGCGATGAGCTGACCCCGGCCTGTACATCCCTCATTGGTGCAAACGCTGTGTTGTGTTGCAGACAGCTTTGCATGGTTGGTTGGGACACCAGCAAATGTTGCAGCACATCCGCAAGTACATGGGAACACCTCCTGCAACAGGTTACTCACTAACAGATAGCAAAGTGTTTCATGATTTTTGTTAGCAATCCCTTTTTTTAACGTTGCACTAGAGCGTGTTAAGATATTTAGCTTTTGCTCGATTTGTTGTGGACCGATCAGCGTCGGAGATTGCAGTGGGTTGGGTCTGTTGTCCATCTGACGCACAGTTCCAGTTTATACTGAGGTTAGGATACAAACATCGGCTGACTCCTTTCAGTTCCGGCTGCACGCAGTTGCTGATCAGATGGGTTGCGTTGTTTACCGCACTATTTGTGCGATTTCTGTTCTGGGAGATATGATTGCAGATTCGAATTCTTGCATTTCAGATCTCACGACCTGGTCTTAAGTTTTCTTTTAACTGAACGACTGGATTGATTTTGTGGGCAAACCGAAACGACCGGAATAATCTGAGAAACAATGTGGGCGAAGTTCGTGCTAATTTTATGTCACCACTTTATTCTTTCCTTGGGTAAGTACAGCATGTTATTAAATTGTGATCTGCTATTATATTTAAGCTAAAGGATAAAATATACAATTTGAATTTCAATATAATAAAACTACTTATTGCAAATTATCAATGAATATTCTGAGGTCCATATTCCAAATTGTTTGACAGCTGATGCATTTATATCAAACACGGAAATCATCCTTTTACTGAATGAACCTCGACCATGTTAATTGAATCAGGAAATAAATATTCACATTTTAAGTGTTGTGCCGATAGATTGCAGTCCGGAATGTAGTCATTCTGTAGTGAACCACACAGTCGTGGACATTGAGGACCTATCACTCAGCCAAAGTCTTCCGGCAACTTTACTCGATATTAAGGATCTAGTGCTTAACAAGCTGAAATAATGTCAGTTGAGTGGAGGAGGTTCGAGAGGAGAATGAACTGACAGAATGAGTTTAGACGAGCAATGTAGTAAATTAGATCCCACATCTTTGAATTTCAAAGATGAATTTTTTTTTCCCAATGAGCCACGTCTCCAGTTAAACGTTTCTCTTTTTTTCCAGCAACTACTAGCCCGGCTCCGCACGGAACAGAGCAAAGTGGTTTTGCAACTACATTTCTACCAGAAAATTCGTCTACCACTATTAGCTCCCACACGTCTCTCACCACAAACTTACAAAACACAACAGCAACCAGTCCAATAACAGATGTAGAAACATACCCTTTATCTTCCTCCACTCCGACTGTCTTGACAAACACAAGCCACGTGACGAACACTGTAGTTGATAACACATCATTGAACACCACTTCTCAACGCTTCTCTCCACATCTTGGTGCTACAACCGTATTACCAACATCAGCTCCCAATGTAACTTTGAATAGTTCAGACATAGCGACCAGTTATTCACTTATAACAAGTAGCTCATCTCAGACTGATAATACAACTCATGTAAATAGTACAATATACAGTCCGAGGACAAATAACATGACCCACGCGACTTCACTTTATCCTATTGACACCAACAGTTCTTTCACAAGTGTGGAAGCAACGTCTCTTCCAAATAGCCCACAGCATAAAGTGTTCACCATGATGAAAGTCTCTACTATCACCTTTACAACACCAGATGCTTTCACCACCATTCTATCATCTTCAAACCCAACCTCTTTGCCAAACACCAGTACCTTGACCAACAAAACAGAACATGAGGATAGAATTGAGTCTCCAAGCAAAACAGGTAAGAATGAGTGTGACTAGTTCAGAGATGCTTAGGATATGAAGTGTCTGTGTTTAAATACAGTATAAAGTAAAGCAAGACCAATGCAAAGATTTACAGTGACCTTTGTCGATTTCCATTGGGTTCTGTGTATTTTTGTTGAAAAACTGAGAGATAATGTAATCAGCATTTCTAGCAGAGAGATGGGATTGTGCACAGTGACTAAAGGCATTGATTTTGTAAGTTTAGTTAAATGGATAACTCTTGGAAAGAATTTAGTTCAATAATCATAAGGCTGTAAAATGCTAATGGATTTCTAGACTTGATCTCAGGAGGAACAAAAGATAAAAGCTGATCATTATCTCTTGACCTGTATAACATCTAAAAATGTCAGTTAGAAAGCTGTCTGCCGTATTGGTTTCACAATACAAGGCGGATGTTGAGGTTTAGGAGAAAATATGATGCATTTTATTACATTGACATTCCACCCTACCAGGAAGTAATGTGGAAAAAGACTTGAGTCGTATTGGATAAATTTAGCACAAGCCAGATCATAATTTTTGAATATTTGCGTTCAACTGCACATCATCTGAAGTTCCCACATAACGTCACACAAATAACAAGCACTACCTGCCTTACCATTACTTTGACAGTAAAACATGTTGCGTTATTCCAGAAAATGTCACAAGAACATTCCAGAAATTAATTATCACAAAACCATAATGCTGTAGATATTGGAAACCTGGAATAAATACAGAAACGTGCTGGGAATACTCAGCAGGTTAGGCATCACCTGTGAAGAGAAAAACACAGTTGGATTTCAGGTTGTTGTTTCTGATAAACGGGTCACTGTATATGAAAATCTCCTGTTGAAACCATGTTATTTCTTCAACATCCCAGATTTCTGCATTTGTATGTCTCTCTGTGACATCCCAACTGTCTGAAAGTCTGAGATTGTCTTTGCAACATTTTGAAGAAGTCAAAACACTAACTTTAATTCTGTCTTCATTGATGCTGCCAGACCTGCTGAATTTTTCCAGTACTTTCTGTTTTTATTTCAGATCTCCAGCATCTGTGGGATTTTACTTTTATGTAAGTAAATTGTACAGGTTAGACAGGACAAATTTCTGCAATTTTCCCCCTTCTATACTGACTGTCATTTGTTTCCTCTATCTATAGCTCACTAAGTACAGTGACAGTATTTTAGAATAAACTACTCAGATATTTTTCTGCCTTCCTTGAGTATGGGAGTGTTTCTAACTTCTGCTCTAGCTCATTGCCTCTGACTTGGATTGACTTAAGGGATAGAAATTTTCCACACGCCCTGAGATTCTCACATTCTTTAATGCTGACATGTTGCCTGCCCTGACATTATCTTCTCTGTGTTTACTTTGTAGCTTTTGATGCACCCATAAAGTTATATGAAAAAATGTGAACAAATCATTGAAAACTGAGCTTTTATTTCTTGGATTCTGCAATTGCTTGCTCTGCTGTGTTCAATGCATTTCTTGCATTTTTGTCCTCACTCCTTTCGCTTTCTCCTGGAGCTATGTTGCAGTTCCCCTTGGCTTCATTTTTTATCCCACCAGCCTTCGTATTCAAAGGATCATCCTCCATCAGTTCCACCTTTCAGCATGATGCTACCACCAAACACATCTTCCTCTCCCCTCCCCATCAACACTCCAAAGAGATTGTTTCCTTCATGATACCCTGATCCACTTCACCAACACCGCCAACAGCTCAACAACCTCTTGCTTTCATGCTGCACCTCATATTAACACTGGCTATTAATACCTGTTCTCAGTGTATGTTTTTGTCATGTTTCTGCAATTGTTACCGCTTCTTTTACCTTTTGAGCTTTGATTTCTAATCTCCCATGCTCTGCAATCTTTCCCTGACCTTCCCTTCTATTCCATTTGCTCGTCCCTACCATTTTTACGTTATAAAATCCATCACTTTCCCTTGTATCTTCTGTTCCAAAACAACATTGACTCTGTTTCTCTCTGCACAGATGCTGCCAGACTTGCTGAATTACTGCAGCATTTTCTGTTTTTATTTCTTCATTTCAGGCTGTTTTGTTAGAGTGCTGTAATGAATGCAGTTCTGTATCTATATATTCATTTAGCTCACTGCTTGAGTGCTCTTGTATTCCTATGAACACCTGGGGATGTTTACCTACTTAGAGATGCTATATAAATGCAGTTTATTTATGTTGAATAGAATCTGATCAATTGCTGTCACCTGCAATATCAACAACATTTAATCCTTCACCCCCAATATTAAGAGGATATGACCCTTGTTATGAAGCAGAGTTCGACCACCCCCCCCCACTGATAACTAAAACCGAAACAGCCAGAGAAGCTCGCCTTGCCTCATAATCTGTTAAAGGAAATATGAAAAGTGGTATAACCTGCCTCTCACCCTCCAATCTTTTATAAAGGAGTGGTTAAATGAAATGAGCTCCTGATAGTCACTCTATAATCAACAGGTAACAATTTATATATCTAACTCTAACACCTAACAAATTAACAGAATTACTAACAAACCAAACAATTCCCCCTTAACTACTAACTATTCCTGAATAAAACAAAATTCTAATCGTGTGCTGTTCCAATAAATGCAAGTCCCACTAATACAAACCAAATTAATAAAAAAGAACTTAAAACTTAGTCTCTTGAAATTACAGACAGGATACGTCTTCCGGAATGTTCTGTGCTTTCTCTGCTGATCTTCAGTCAGGAACACCTTTTTCCATCAAATTCTTGTGTCAGGAATCTTAGGGAAGAGTGCCACTGAAACATTAGTCAGATGATAGTTTTCTGAGTGCTTAGAGAATTCTGTAAGAGCTAGGGACTTTCTCTTTAGGGCTGCTAGTTGTTAACTTGAACAGATGGTAATTGCTCTCATACCGATTTTCAAATACCTTCTTCTTTTATACCTTTGACCTGTCAATTTCTTACGGTAGGATTGGTCCTAGATTGTCAAAGGCATCAGACTTAAGTTTAATTGGTTTTTAGTCTCTAAGCGCCTCATTTAAATTAATTGGCTGATATTCAAACTTGGGGGTTGCCTTAATAACAAAACAAAACTACTGCCTGGTTTGCTAGTCTTTTGATACAAATGTTTCAATTTCAGGAACTCTCTGTGCCTGCTGCCACTCACAGACATTTTATTTTAATCTCCAAGCCTAGAAAAACACATAGTCCTTTAAAGCGACAACAAACTCTTCCCCTCTGAGATAACAAGGTGTAGAGCTGGATGAACACAGCAGGCCAAGCAACATCAGAGGAGCAGGAAAGCTGACGTTTCGGGTCTAGGGGAAACATCAGCTTTCCTGCTCCCCTGATGCTGCTTTGCCTGCTGTGTTCATCCAGCTCTACATCTTGTTACCTCAGATTCTCCAGCATCCGCAGTTCCTACTATCTCTGAAACACTTTTCCCCTCTATCATTTTACAAACAACTAATTCTAATGTCCTGCCTTCCAATCCACAAGTACTCTATCCAACCTGACAACACCTCCCCCATTAAGAAAAAAAAATCATTATGAAAAGACGCCTTCATATTCTTTCTCTAAATCTTAACGCCATTATTACGAAGTACATAAGTCATTAATCTAGAGTTACACATTTCATTAATTCTGTATATATAGATATAAATATATGTAAACCATTGAACACTACTGTTTCTATCTTATATACACATTTTCCTTTAAAACCCATGATAATGCATCCCCAATAACATTTTAATGACCCACAACATATACAATCTGTAAATTAGATACTTGTAACATAAGACTCCAATGAAGTAGTCTGGTGTTCTTGACTTTTAGTCTTTCCAAAAATGTCAAAGGGTTGTGATCAGTGTAAACAACAGTGACTGATACATTGTTTGAAACATAAACATTAAAATGTTGTGAGATCAGTACCATACTCAATAACTCTTTTTCAATGGTTGAATACTTTCTCTGGTGGATATTGAGTTTCTTTGAAAAATAAATGGCCTATCAATTCTATAGTCATCTTCCTGTAACAACACAGCTCCAATCCCTACATCGCTTGCATCAATAGTGACTTTAAAGGGTTTGAAGAAAATTGGCATGGCTAAAACTAGTGCGGTGGTTAACACTGCTTTTAAATTCTCAAATGCCTCCTGGCATTTTCTGTCCATCGGAATTTCGTGTTCTTCTTTAACAAATCCATCAGCGGTGCCGCCACGCTACTAAAGTTTAGTACAAATTTCCAGTAGAATCCTCTCAGTCTCAAAATTTGTAGCATCTCCTTCTTCGAGGATGGTCTTGGAAATTCCTTGATGGCCTTTGTCTTCTTGTTCTGTGGTATCATCCAATCGCGTCCAATGTTGTTCCCTAAGAACATCACTTCCACCTTCGCAAATTCTGTCTTTGCCAAAATTATGACCAACTTTGCCTTTTGTAGGCTCTCAAAGAGCTCTGCCAAATGCGTCATGTGATCTGTTGACTAGTGGCGAAAGATCACTAAGTCATCTATATAAATGGCAGAATTAGTCAATCCTGCCACAACTCTGTAAGTCTTTGAAATGTGGCTAGTGTGTTCTTCATTCCAAAGGGCATTACTTTAAATTGATACAGCCCATTTGGGGTTACAAAGGCAGAAACCTCTTTCGCTCTCTCTAACAAAGGTATTTACCAGTAACCACAAAGTAAGTCCAACCTTGTGATGTAAGTGGCTTGTCCACCTTCTTCCACACAGTCCTCCAGCCTTGGAATTGAGTATGAGTCTGATTTTAGCCATGGTATTGACCTTCCGATAATCTACATGGAATTGTTGAGTACCATCAGGTTTGGGAACCAACACGATCGGACAACTCCACTTGCTTTGATCTGGCTCGATAATGTCTTCTTGGAGCATCCTTCCACTTCCTTCCGTGCCTATGCTGCTTTGAGAAGATTAAGCCTGTTGGGGTGTTGTTTTACTGGAACAGCATTCCTTATGTCAACCTCATATACTGTGGTATTAGTCCTCCCCATTCTATTTCTACATATGTCTCATAGTACTGCCACAGGACTTTCAATTCATTTCTCTGTTCCTGAGACAGATAGCTTACTACCCTATCCCATTCTTTAAGGACTTCCTCATTATTCAATTTATTCTGAGGCACATCCAAATCACCTGGATTTGATTCCTCACTGAGTGGCAGTCACTAATACCTGTTTCTCCGATTCCCTTTCACTATCATAGTTATGTTTCAGCATGTTCACATCACATACCCGATAACTTTTTTCCGATCTGGCATCTTTACCAGATAATGCACCTGATGTAACTTCTCAATTTGATAGGGACAATTAAACCTTGCTTTGAAGGGATCTCCTACCACTGGTAATAGCACCAATACTTTATCCCCACGGGCAAAAATATGAATTTTGGATTTCTTATCTGCTTCTTGCTTCATTAGATGCTGTGCCACCTTCAAATGTTGTCTAGCTAATTCACCTACTCTGTTTAATCTTTCTGTCACCTCCGATACATAATCCAACTGTGCGATCTCTGACTTTGGACCTATCAACTTTTCCTTAATTAATTTTAAAGGCCCTCTTACTTCGTGTCCAAATATCAATTCAAATTGAGTAAACTGAGTCAATTCATTTGGAGCATCTCTAACAGAAAATAATATAAATGGGATACCTTTATCTGAATCATTTGAGTAATCCTGGCAATAAGACCTCTGCATGGTCTTTAGAGTCTGACGCCACCTTTTCAGTGCTTCCTGGGATTCAGGATGGTATGCACTTGATTTAAAGTGTGGGATGCCTCAACTATCCACAACCTCCTTAAATAATTTGGCAGTAAAATTGGACCCTTTCTCTGATTGAATCTCCCTGGGTAGTCCATAACAGGTAAAGAAAGCAAACAGCTCCTGCATAACCTTTTTTGCCTTGACATTCTGGAATGGAATCGCATCCGGAAATCTGGTAGACACATCCATTATGGTTGGCAAATACTTGCAATTGTTTCAAACTGGACGTGAGTCTGATCTGGTTCCTTCCTTATATTTCTGAACAATTGTCTACATGCTCCAGCACCAATTCGTAGGCACTCAAAATAGCCTGTTTTACTTCTTCATATTCTCTTGACACCTCATCTGACAGTGCTGCAAACACCTCGCTAGCCCGACCTACCAACTTGGACTGAATCAGTATTACCCACACAGTCTCTGGCCAGTTCGTCTGTTTAGCCAGTTTCTCACAGGAAATGAAAAAGGCTTCTACATCTTTTTCAGTGAATTTTGGTAATGTTTTGACATATTCGTATATATCACTATCAGGTCTTTACCTACGATCGGTCTGCTCACACAGCCTATCTTCTACGTTCATTTCCATCATTTTACATCGGCTATCCTGTCTAATTGTCAACTTCCAAAGTTCAAACTCTCTCTTCATTTTCCTCTGTTTCTTTATCTTTCTTTATTTTCTAACTCCAATCATCTTGACTGTTTCTCTGGTATACCAAAATGCTTGGACTAACTCCTTTACAATATCAGCTTTCCTCTTATCCCTAGCTAAACCCAATTCTAGCCTAAAAGTATAGCCTCCCTTTGTCTTTCTAAACTCTGTTGGCAAATTTGGGAAGCATCTTCAAACCTCAGAACCTCTTTAGCAATGTTAAGAGCCATTTCCCCCACTTTTGACTTAACCGGCCACAAGTAACCAAAATTAAACAGATTTTCCACTTCTCACCTACGTTTTATTTAAAGATCGAGGACACTAATCCCTAAGTCTGTTTAAATCTGCTGGGATCTTCCACACCCCAAATCTGTCCAAATCTATTCAGATGCATTCAGCTCTGTACATGAACTGGCCAGATCCCGAACTCAAGCCCCCAATCTGCTAGGAAGCAGTGGTCGACCCCCGCTCTGAGAACTAAAACTGAAACACTCAGAGAAGCGAACGTTGCCTCATAATCTGTTAAAGGAAGTGTGAAAAGTGGTATAACCTACCTCTCACCTTCCAATCTTTTATAAAGGAGTGGTTAAATGAAATGAACTCCTGGCAGTCACTCTATAATCACCAAGTAACAATTTATTTGTCTAACTCTGTGAACAAATGAACAGATCTACTAACAAACCAAACAATTCCCCCTTAACTACTAACTATTCCTGAATAAAACAAACTTCTAATTGTGTGCTGTTCCAATAAATGCAAGTCCCACCAATATAGACCAAAATAATAAAAAAGAACTTAAAACTTAGTCTCTCGAAATTATAGCCTTCTGGAACGTTCTGTGCCTTCTCTGCAGATCTTTAGTCAGGAAAGCCTTTCTCCATCAAATTCTTGTGTCAGGAATATTAGGGAAGAGTGCCGCTGAACTTTTCGTCAGTTACGAGTTTTCTGAGTGCTTAGAGAATTCTGTAAGAGCTAGGGACTTTCTCTTTAGGGCTGCTAGTTGTTAACTTTAACAGATGGTAATTGCTCTCATACCGATTTTCAAATACCTTATTTTTATACTCTTGATGACCTGTCAATTTCTTACAATAGGATCGGTCCTAGGTTGTCAAAGGCATCAGTTTTAAGTTTAATTGGTTTTTCGTCTCTAAGGGCCTGGTTCAAATTAATTGTATGATATTCAAACTTGAGGGTTGCCTTAATAACAAAACAAAATTACTGCCTGGTTTGCTAGCTTTTTGATACAAATGTTTCAATTTCAAGAACTCTCTGTGCCTGCTGCCATTCACAGACATTTTCTTTTAATCTCCAAGCCTAGAAAAGGCACATAATCTTTTAAAGGGACAACGCATTCTTCCCGTCTATCATTTTACAAACATCAAATTCTAATGTCCTGCCTTCCAGTCCACAGATACTCTACCCAACTTTGCAACATCCTTGAACCACATAACCATAGCACTGTTACTCCTGACCCTTACAACCAGAATGCTGCGACCCCAGTTTGGAACATTGAACAGAATTCAAAAACCTGCAAAGAATTACTTATAAAAATGGTAGAGAAATTAGTGTAATAAAAAACAGCTAGAAATGTACAATCAAACAGTAAGAGTTTCTGCGAGTATTCAAAAAGGCAAAGCAAATCTAAAGTTTGTATTGGTCTTCTTGAGAATAAATCTCAGGAATAACCAAAGAGTTGAACAGAAAGGTTGTGTTTGTCCTCCTTGTAAATGACACAGATAACATAGACAAAGTAATGCAAATTAAGAGTTTAAAGAGATGCTGGGACTTAAAACAATTACAATTACCAAAACAATGTTGAGATAACTACTAGAACTAAAGGCTAACAAGTCCCAGGACCTGATGGATTTCCTTCTCTGATCTTATAGAAAGAGGCCTTGGAGATAGTAGATACATTGGCCATAATTTTGTAAAGTCCCTTCACATTGGAAACTAGCAAATGTGACTCTTCTATTTAAGAAAGAAGAGAGACTCAAACCAGGAAACAACAGCTCAGCTTAATGTCTTTCAAAAGAAAAATGCTAGAATTTATTATTAAGGTAGTTATGGCAGGGCACTTAGAAAAGCTTAATATAACCAGGCAGAATTAACATTCTTTTTTGAATAGGAAATTGTGTTTTCCAATACCCAATCAATGTTGGTACAGTGGAACCTGAAGATCTGGTGTATTTGATAGGGCGTTGATAGGTATTTGATAAGGTGCCATGTCAAAAGTTACACCACGAGTTATTATATCATGCAGTAAGGGGTAACATATTAGTTTGGATAAAGGATTTGTTAGCCAACAGGAAGTTAAACATAGTGATAAATATGTAGTTTTGGAGTTAGCAAACTAGCTGAGTGCCTCAGGCATTAGCGATGGAGCCATAACTAATTACAATCTACACGGATGGCTCTTTCAAAGGGACAGAATGTATGATTTTTACATTTGCTGATTGACACAATCAGATAGATAGGAAACTAAGAAAAAATTATGAAAAGGACATTAAAGGAATATAGGTTAAATGAGTGGGCAGCAATTTGGCAGATGGAGTATAATGTCATAAAGTATGAACTTTGGCAGAAGAATAGAAGAACAGGATATTGCTTAAATGAGAGAGATTGCAGAATTCTACAGTACAAAGGGATCCAGGTACCTGAATCACTAAGTCTATATGCAGATGTGGCAAGTGATTATGAAAGTAAATTGAATGTTGTTATTATTAATTACAAGAGGTATAGAATTTAAAAGTAAGGAAATTTTGTCACATTTTACAGGGTGTTGGTGAGACCACATCTGGACTACTTTGTGCAGTTTTGGTTTCCTTAATTAGGAAGAGATATAATTACATTAAAAGCAATTTCAGTGAAGTTAATTGATTCCTCGGATAATGATTATCTTATGAGAAAGGGTTGGACATTGGGCCTAAATCCGTTGGAGTTTAGTAGAATGAGAAATGATCTTATTGAAATGTATAAAAGATCCTGAAAAGGCTTGACAGGGTCAATGAATGGAAGATGTTTCCTCTTGTAGTGTAGAACTAGCGGATGCAGTTTAAAAATAAGGGGTCTCATACTTAGGACAGTGATAAAGAGAAATTGTATCTATAAGGGTTGTTAGTCTATGGAATTCTCTTCCCTAGTGAGAAGTGGAGGCAAGGTTATTAAATCTGTTTAAGGCTGAATTAGATTCTTAATTGTCAAGGGATGACCTAAAAATAGGTGAGATGGCAAGTGGTGAGGGCAGTGCATGAATGCGGGCCACCATCAATGTCCAGGTCCCATGAGAGAATAAAATAAAATCCTGTGGAGGAATTGCTCCTCCACAATGAAAACCTTCCAGTTGCGACCACTCATTGTTGTTGTTTCTCGCGTCATCAGTGTGTGTCTTCATCTTGAAGTGCCCACTCCCTTCTACGCCACTCACATCTGGCAGTGGGGCTGGTGATTGTGCAGAACTTTAGGCACTCGTATTCACCCTCCTACCTACAGAGACAGACTGCCATCCTTAATTATTCAGGGCCCACTGCAGGCATCATCCAGGAAAATCACTCATCAAGGTTAACTCAAATGCCATTGGGATCAGGATCTGCATATTGTGATGTTTCTGTTGTACATTAGTTTGGCCTCAAATGAGACAAAATTGGAAATGTGCTTACAGCAGCAAAGAAATCTGTTTGAAGTTAGCCACTAGTTGTAACTATGATTCCAATGCCTCAATTTATTCCATGAAAAAGTAAATGCAATCAGTTAATACTTAAGTGAAATTCCATCTGTGTATGAAACTCTTTTTCTGAATCTGTGTCCATTTGATGACAATGTGACCGAATGCCTAAAATTACTCAATCGTTAGTAAACTTTTAGTAGTTACTAATTGGAGGAATACATTAATGAGCTATTGGTTAAGGATTATTAAACCGTTTAAACAAACATATTAAACAACAATCAAACTGAACGAGTAGTTATAAATTCCATTTTAAGATTAAGACAAAGTGAAGTGACAAATAATGTTGATTTTTAAAAAATGTTTCTCATCACAGATACAGCCTTCAGAAAGCATGCCTAACAGTTCATAAAACTTTGTTTTCCACTTAGCCCTCCTTTTATTGCTAATCTTTTAAGCTGTTAGAATTCAAGCTTGTCGCTTTAAATATCACTGCCACTAGTGAGACGTAAAATTTAAATAATGAAGTAATGGGAATACAGGTGGGAAAAATGGCAACAAAAAAGTGCAACAGTTTCATCCTAGTGGTAGCCAATATAGTCAGCAGAGAACAAAATCCTGGCCCTGGGGGAAGGCATTGATGGTGAGATTCTGCTTCCAATTGCATTGAACCTTTTTAGAAACACAGGTCCAATGTTTCTGCTTCTGCGCTCACCATCCTGTGTTTCTCCTGTTCATTAAAATTAATCGGTGCAAATCAAGAGTGGACCAGCATGAAGCTTTGGCCAATAACTGTAGCAAGGTTGAGTTATCTTTGCTCTGTTTCCTTTATTAAGATGTTTATTTGATCATGAAAATAAATATTAATACCAAAGATTGAAATAAAATATAAAGATTACATTAGATGAAAGCTTTAGCAACATTTTGCAGAGTAACCTGCATAATTTGAAAGTGCAGCACCAGAATGAATATTTAATAACCACAGTCAAGATAAACATAATGAAACAGGCAAGGAGACAAATACAGCCAATTCATTAAGGGTGGGTTCTCAATGAAGGTGCTTCCTATAAAGGTTCAGAGAGGGGGAGAAAGAATCAGTAACATAGGACCACTCTTGACATTCTTCAGTAAATCTGAATGTTGAGTTAAAGAGGTATTGTTGAAGGTTAAAGAGCAAGGCTTGTGTCCACAATGCACGCTAATTGCAGCATGGGCTCTGGGAGTCTTTATGTTCCTTATTTTCAGTTCAAAAGAATTAAGCCCTGTATTAGACACAAGCTGTGAATTATTTGCCTATATCAATTTAGTGGATGGTACACCATTGTCTCTTAAGAACATATAATTCCTGTCTGCTACATTGGAGCTTTAAGCATATGCCATACATGAGAAATAGTTGTTTGGCATTGAATTTCTATGTCAGCCCATCCTGATGAATTCTATAGTTAACATATTCTAGAGTCTATTGTGAGAATTAGTAATTATCCAAACTTACCTCGCAAAATAAAGATTGTCTGATTCACATCACAAAGAATAGCAGAGTTGGAGGGATTTAATTTTTACTGTATGCGACAGTTTAAAAATGAGTGATAGTGAATTAGTAGTTCCTGTTTTGTGTCTCCCCAGATTTATATTTCCATTGACTTCAGCAGTTCAGATAAAATCATTAATTTTAAAAGGTGACATTTAAGAAATGTGAAACTAAGTTTAAGAAAAACCCTTTTGATTTCAATTGAGATCTTTTAGAGAAACCATAACTGGTATTTTCAAGAACATGTACTTATGAACGTAAATACTTTTGACTTTGATTCAACACAACAATGTATGGTCAGAGAGCCAAACCACACTGAGATCCAAATGTAAAATCCCTCTTTTAAAAAGGAGGAAGTAGATGTTGGAAACTGTAATTTACTGTGATGTTTGGGGGTATCCTTGTAATGTTTGGATTCGATACAATATACCAAATGAGACTATACTTAATGACCAGAAAGTGCCTCGAAATGACTTGTTAGCTGCCAAATAGAAGTGCTGTATTTGAACTGGATCTTCCAACAACAGAGATATAAACTGCTAATTAACTTATTAAATGGACATTTAAGATAGTAAGGATTTGGTGTGGCTATATGTTCAACTATAAAGAGGCATAGTTCTAGTATTTAATTTGCTTGAAAATACGTGAAAGTTCCAATAATACTTATCAGCCCCTAAAGAAATATCAGTTGTTTACTGAAGGAATTAACTGAGATGGTGCAGGGGAAAAAAAAGACAATTTTAGTGAGAGGGATTGTGTCTGCTATACCATCATTTTTAAATGAAATAATCTGGTTAAACAATTGCTGACCCATATTTATCTCATAATTTTGTTTACTTTTCTGAAAGTAGAGACAAGTTTCTGACACTTTTCATCTTGCACTCATCAATGCCAAATCTCTCATGATCGCAGCAATTCATACTGCAGGACAAGAGGGCACTGATTGGTTGCTAAGCAGACTCTGGTTGGCTGAGATGTTGCCATGGAGAAAGCAATGGGAGGACTGCAGGTTTAATTCATAAAAGTACAAGGCTTGCTTGTATTTCTTTTGTTTGTAGAGAATAGGTCTGTTCATATGAATGTATGTCACATCTGGCAAGCACTAAATGAGCCACACTGTGGGCTTGGCTGATTACCTTAAATTGTTTGTTAGTGTAGCTATTAACACACTCAGGATTATCGAGCAGAGATAGTAGGAACTGCAGATGCTGGAGAATCCGAGACAACAAGGTGCAGGGCTGGATGAACACAGCAGGCCAAGCAGCATCAGAGGAGCAGAAAGGCTGACATTTTGGGCCTAGACCCTTCATCAGAAAAGGGGGAGGGGAAGGGGGTTCTGAAATAAATAGGGAGAGAGTGGGAGGCGGATAGAAGATGGATAGAGGAGAGGATAGGTGGAGAGGAAACAAACAGGTGGAAGAGGCGGGGATGGAGCCAGTAAAGGTGAGTGTAGGTGGGGAGTTAGGAAGGGGATAGGTCAGTCAGGGAGGACAGACAGGTCAAGGGGGCGGGATGAGGTTAGTAGGTAGGAGAT
>NC_063343.1:36667695-36667797 GCF_021869965.1 Rhincodon typus | reverse complement strand
GTGGCACTGCAGGAGGCCCAGGATGGACATGTCGTCTGAGGAATGGGAGGGGGAGTTGAAATGGTTCGCGACTGGGAGGTGCAGTTGTTTATTGCGAACCGA
>NC_063343.1:36650969-36667295 GCF_021869965.1 Rhincodon typus | reverse complement strand
CCTGGGATGGGGGTGAGGGAGGAGGTATGGGGGCAGGTGTAGCACTTTCTGCGGTTGCAGGGAAAAGTGCCGGGTGTGGAGCGGACAAGGGAGTCACGGAGAGAGTGGTCCCTCCGGAAAGCAGATAAGGGTGGGGGGGGAAAGATGTCTTTGGTGGTGGGGTCGGATTGCAGATGGCGGAAGTGTCGGAGGATGATGCGTTGGATCCGGAGGTTGGTGGGGTGGTACGTGAGGACGAGGGGGATTCTTTTTTGGTTCTTATTGCGTGGACGGGGTGTGAGGGATGAGTTGCGGGAGATGTGGGAGACATGGTTGAGGGCGTTCTCGACCACTGAGCGGGGGAAGTTACGGTCCTTGAAAAATGAGGACAACTGAGATGTACGGGAGTGGAATGCCTCATCCTGGGAGCAGATGCGGCGGAGGCGAAGGAATTGGGAATAGGGGATGGCATTTTTGCAGGAATGTGGCCTTTTAGAAAGAGAACGTTGGGTTTCAGTTCTTTTCTGTAATGTGGACTGTATCGCTAAAGAACAGGAATTCAAGTTTGGGGTTATGAATATGCTGGGGATAAGTTCCTCAAAATTTGCTACTTGGCAGCCCCAACAGAAAATGGACGGAACTGAGAAATAGGCCTCAAACAGCTTCTGTATTATGATATACAGGAAGTTGTGTGCAACCTGAAAAGCCAGATATTTTTTTCGTGCAATTTTGTCTTCCTATCTTGAGCCTATATATGTGCTTTGTCAGTACAGGGAAACCTGTCTACATGAACCATTATAAAAGATAGGCACTTGTGAAAAAGAAACTGCACATTTAATCCAAGTAATTAATGTGGCAAAGGAAGCAGTAGGCAGCCACCGTACACTTTCCTGTTGCGCCAGTCTTCAGCAACTAAAAACAGGATGTAGTCTGCAAAACTACTCTTAGCAAGAACTTTCACTGCTATGAGATTACAGATGCTTTCCCTGCAGCTGGCTTCCTTTCTGCATCCAGGTTCTTGTAAGTTCAGAGTGTCAGCTCCAGCAAAAATGGGTTTTGTGAAAGAAATGAGCTTTCTGGTATGAGGAACAGGAGATTTACCCAGAGCCTTCTGGCAAGTAGAATGAAATAAAATCTCTGGTGCTTTGTTTCTGATGTTGCTACTCAGAGGTATAGGCAAATTGGTTTAACTGGTAAATGATTTTAGAAATTCTAATTTATTGGCTGTGCAACTTTATTCTTTATCAATAAGTTTTCTCATCCTTCTAAGTCAATGACTCATCAAATGAATGGCATAGAGAACTAAATCCGAGAGAAACTAATCTTTCTCAATGACTGTATGCTTGTGAGGCTCTATCCAGGGCCAGAATGGTTTTATTTTGCAACTGTGAATATTATTAAAAGTATTTCCCAATTCCACAGAAATGTTTGAAATTACATAGTAAGACCATTTTGAAAATGTGGACACCTGCAAAACGAGAGGATGATACAGGTATCAAATGTGTCTACACATTTCACTAGTACAAAGACAGAAAAATATTCCCTTCCTGGTGAATCATCTGACACAAAATGCTTGGGCAAAAGGTTTTGGGCTAAATTTCATCAAAAATATGCTCAGGTCCTTGCATCGCTCACAAGTAAAGCCTACGTGTTCCGACAGACGAGAAAACACTTAGTCCACCCACTCTGGGGATGGTGACAGTCATTTCTCAATTCCTTTGCACATTTGTGATTTGGATGAGGATGAAGGGCCACACAGGTTGCACGGTGCAGAGCGAGTCAGGCCTAGTTTGTCAATCTCGGTGATCCCCAAAGGTTGATGCTCTTCATTGCATTCCTTGGTTGATTCCATCAATTCTGAGTATCCACCAAACTCTTTCATTTAAATCTTCATCTGCCCACTTTAACCCTCAACCCCACGCCTAGAACTTTGTTATAGCAAATATTGTGATGCACTGTCCCATTTGTTAAAGCCAGGTATATGACAGCTGTTGGTTACCCATGCCCCCCCACTCACAATTTATGTTGTCTCTGCATCCTAACATGCTACCCCCAAGCCCTCCAGTCCCCAACTTTCTCACCACAGTACTGTTACCTTGATTTTTCAGTGAACAGATTCCTGGACTAACCATGGCCAACCTCTGACTGACTCGGAAAGTCTGATGAGTGACCAGACTCCTGACTAATCTCTCTGCAACTCCCAACAACCATACAGATAATCTCCAAACTAGTTGCACTGGACTTGCGGAACTGATGTAGCACACTCCCCAAACTAATAATATGGGACCTCTGACCCTGAATATCCCAAGTGGCCAGTTGACCTTGAATTATGATTGGATGGTGGCAGTACCCCTTGACTTGATTAAAGACTACTTCCTTCAGACTTTGACGTGGTCATTTAGTACCTTCAGAGTCTTTGCTGCAAAAGCTGCTGGCACGTGCTGTAGGCATGACGTTGACAGAGCACTGTGCCGCAGAAACATGTCCACTCCCTTGACTGATGACAAGCTGCCTGGCTTTATGTCTGCACTAAGAGTCAAGGTTAAACAGAAGCACTGTGAGATTCTTAAGTTCTTAATGATGCAGCAAACACACAAAAAGAAAAACCATGGCAAGGAGGCAAGTAGGCACAAAGTAAATGAGTGCGAAGAAGGCCACAGATGCACCTTGCTCTGATGTATGAGATGCATGCTTGTCCTTGAATGCAAAATGGCCTGGCTAAAGCATTGTAGTGAAAGGTGTCAATGATCTGCAAACTGCAGTATTGAAGTGGTGAACTGTATTTTAAATGAGTCACTGATATGCCATGATGATGGCACGAGGCTGGAGCGTGCCATTTGGACACCCAGAGGAGCAAGTGGTGAACTGGACCAGCCAAGTAACCAGTCAGACTTTCATGTCATGAATTATCACCATCTAGTTTCTCTCTGTGGCATGGGAGAATGGGAAATTGAATATAAATGAGGTGAGGTTAAGTAAATGATGAAATGTAAATACTTGTAAATAAGTGCCTACCTCTCGATGTTGAAACTTTGAGTGGAAAATCAGACTTTTTTTCTCAACATCGAGAATTTGATTTTTTTCGATCTCACCATAATTTGCAAACTAACACATTGTCAGTGACAGTGTCATTAAAGGTTTGGGGAAATTATGCCCTGTGTATGCAGCATTCATACAGTGCAACTGGCAGAAAACATGGTCAAGGCTGTATTTCCCTCATTTGCAAAATAATTTGTGTGTGTCTGTGCTCACAATCTGCATCCATGGCATTAAACCCTGGAACATGTTGGATAGGTTTCACTTCTTCCTGAGGGTTCCATGTATGTACATGGGGTCTCCTAATGATTTTTCTTGCATCTAATGTAGATTATACAAGGATTAGCTATGATACTTCTGTGTAAGTTTGCATGCCATACTGTGTTGGGATGTTTGAAGGTGATGGTAACAAAACAAATAGAAAATGGAATAGACTGTGGAAAGGAGCACCATTGGTGTGTTGGGAATTTCACTGAATTTCTATAATAATGAACTTGGTGTTAGATAGATATAGGAGGAAGAAGCCTAGTTGTTGGGGAATGACCAGTATGTAGTTTCAAGACAATATTTCTATTAAATTTTCTTTGTAATTTAAGAGCTCCAGACTCTGCTGAGCTCTGCTGTTGTATTTTCAGCGTACATTTTAAAAGTCAGTCAACTTTGAAGGTGTGAACAACTTGTTACCTTCAATCAATGATACATTCCAATTTACTGTATGGCCATGCACACATCCACCTTAGAGAGTCATTGCTTACAAGTGTGGGAAAAAAAGACGAAGTGTAATGTCTTAATTAGCATTAATGTCAAATTCAATAAATATAGTCTTCTAGTGCCATATGGAAAAATAGTAAACCAATGTGCTGATCTTGTGCATCAAATGCAAAAATGCTATTTCTAACCCACACATTGTGGTAACATTCCCTTAAAATAGTAGAAGCCAGCAGTACTGACCATGATAAAGTTTCTTGTCAAATATAAATAAACTCACATTTCTTCAAAAATTCAGGTAACTCCACTGACCATTATTTCAACTGATGGGTCCAACTGGCAGCTCAAAATGGTTCACAATGGTTGGAGCTTCATTCATATGTGCAGGATGGACTGAGTGAGACATTGCAGTAAGAACTCCAATAGCTCCGCATTCTTAGCAACACCTGTGTTGTGAAGGCCATATGGCACAATTGTCTATTGATTCAAGCACCTTGCTGGGTGCCCTCAGAATTATTTCAGATGTTTGATGGAAACCACAATAACTTCGACCAAAGTACCTAGACCATCGTCATCAAGGAATAACCTAATTTTAGGTTATCTCGCACATTAAATAATTTTAAAAAAAACTGCTGGGAGACTATTCCTAGTTTGTTTCAATGGCAGATTGCTATGGAAAAGTAGATAGATTAGAACAAAGCACAAAGGAAGATGGTTGTGATTGTTGGAGGTCTATCATCTCAGCCACAGGATATCACTCAGGGTACATATTTTCTAATCAACATGATCAGAGATGTTATGACATACCTCTGGAACAGGTGGAACTTGAACCCTGGCTTCCTGCATAAGAGGTAGGGGTACAATCCACAAGCATCCAGTCCCCCAACTACTAATGCTCAGTAGCATCAGTGTGTGCTATATACAAAATGCACTGTCGAAATTCACCAAAGATCCTTAGACCATATTTTCCAAACCCATAACCACTTCCATCTAGAAGGACAAGGGCAGCAGATACATGGGAACATCACCACCTGAAAATTCCCCTCCAAATCAGTCACCATTCTAACTTGGAAATATATCATTATTCCTTCACTGTCGCTGAGTAAAACTCCTGGAATTCCCTCCCTCACTGTACTGTGGGTCGAGCCACAGCACATGGACTGCAGTGGTTCAAGAGGCAGCTCACATAACCTTCTCAAGGGCATGCATGGATAAACAATAAATTTTGACCAGCCAGCAATGCCCATGTTGCTGGAGTGAATGAAATACTACCACACAAGCTTCCAGGCTCAAGGGCAGGGACGCTGCAACTGCACCAAAGAAGCCTGTTCCTCAGGGTAGACATTTTCTAAATCGACCTGTTCAGAGATATTATTACACATCTCTGGAGCGGGAGGGACTTGAACCTGGGCCTGCTGACCCAGAGGATGAGGCACTACCACTGTACCAAAACTTCAGGTGTTCAAAAAGAGAGCTCACTAAGACCTTCACACAGTCAATTAGGGATGGGCAGTAAATTCTGGCCTAAATAGCAACTCCCACATGGAACGTGCCAGTGAATAAATCCTGTTTTATTTTATTTAATTGTAACACTAAGGATGGGAGAGAAATGTGAAGAAATATTTTTGTAGACAGGGTGATGTTTAGCACTGTGGTTCTGTAGTATAGTATTACAATGTTTAATTAGACAACTTCAGTTTTATTTATTCATAGGATGAGGGCATCCCTGGCTACGCCAGCATTTATTGCCCAGTTCTAATTGCCCAGAGGGCTGTGAGGAGTCAACCACATTGTTGTGGGTCTGGAGTCACATGTAGGCCAGACCAGGTAAGGATGACCATTTCCTCCCCTAAAGGACATTAATGAACGAGGTGGGTTTTTCCTGACAATCAACAATGTTTCATGGTCATCAGTAGACTCTTAATTCCAGATTTTTAAAAAGTCCATTCAAATTCCAGCATCTGACATGGGGGAATTTGAACCCAGAATCTTTTAGGGGTCTCTGGATTAACAGTATAGTGCTAATTCCACTAGGCTGTCACCCTCCCTTAAATGTTTTTCTAGAATATTTTCTTGGAGTTGCATAATTGTGCTTTAACATAGTTGTTACTTTTGCAAGATTAGATTGGAAACTGATACAAAAGCAACAGGTTGTGTTAGCTATTCAGTGTTTACACAAGAGAATTACAGTGCAGCTTTGTTTGTCCTTATATGTCCTTGTATTTAAGGTGCTTGTAGAAAGTTTTCTGCCATGCCAATTCAAGGTTAGTGATGTCATTTTGGAGCTCAGTATTCAAGCTGGCACCCTTTCAAGTCTGTGCAGCTGAACACATGTTCAGCAGCAGTAAAACCCCCTCAGCACAAGTCAAAGGGACCATCAACAACTTAGAACTCTGTCTCTGATTGATTTTTGTTTCTGTCTGTTGTTATGATTCTACAGGTATTTAGTGCTTTCTACAGTTGTTTCAAGTTACGTAAAATCCACAGGGAGTGAAGTAGCAGGTGTTAAAGGACTTCTTGTTGAATTCAAGCTTCTGCACAAAACAGTCAGTCACTCCAAGACATACATGCACAAATAGACATTCCCTTGGAATAAAGCATAACTAATGCACATGATCCATGCAGAGTGGGATATGTTGCTCGAAAAGGAAGCAGGTGAAAGACTTGCAGTTCGAGACTCTCAGATGGGAGATAGCAACAACTGCAGATGCTGGAAGTCCAGGTTGATACAGTGTGGAGCTGGAGGAACACAGCAGGTCAGGCAGCATCAGAGGAGTAGGAAAGTCGACTCTACTCAGGATATTCAGGAAGAAATTCTTCTACCTAAACTCCAGTGAGGAACAATGGGCTGAAATTTAGGCCCCACTTTAGGAGGTTGTGGATAGTCAAGGTGTAAAATGAGATGCATTGCCGTGGGTGGTGTTCCCCAGTGCTTACTTGCCTGACTCCACCCCACTGCAATTTTACCCATAGTGGGGGAGTTGTCAAGAGGCCTGTCTGTCTGTGACCCAATAGAAATCCTGAAATGATTAATTAAATGACATTTAAGGGTTTCCCTCTGCCACTGGAATTATCTGCTCTGGCTTGTGATGGACAATGGAGAATACACCCTTTAGAGGTTTCCTTTTCCACCCTCGAGATCAGGACCTGTAAGCCCCCACTTCCCTTTGCATCCAATTCCGGTGCTGACGTGTGGCTAAGGTCCCAGCAATGATCACTGCTCCCAGTGGCACTGCTTGGACCAGAGAGCTGCCAGCCATTTGATTGGGGCTTGTGTGAAGTGCTGGCCAATTCATGCAATATCAGCACTTCCTTAAGAACGTCTTTTCTGAACTATGTCACTTGCTCTGACCACAAATGCACCCTTAGACCAAGGAAAGGACTTCCTTGCTCCTGGATACGAGGTGACTATGACAATGAACTTTCATGCACCTGGCTCCTCCAGGCTGGAGCTGGAGTTACTTATAAAATTTTGTTGATCACCTGTATTAGATTCACTGACATTCTCCATCTTTGAGAGTTCAATACATTTTATTCTCTCTTGCAAGAGAGAAACAGACAAGTTAACAAGTCTGCTAGGGTGGCTGACTTTTCCATAGTTCAGGATTCCTTTGTCTGCATGCATAGCATTTTAAAGGCAAAACATTCAACTCTGTCCTATGCCTGACATCTAACTGATGTGCAATGATTGATAGACAGACAATCATGTAAGTCAATGCCAGTATTCTGCTAGCAGTCAGAATGAATCCATTCTGCAGTTCACTGTTCCAGCTGCATTTGAATCATCAGAACAAAATCAAGGATGGGTACTGGACGACAAGCACTATTTGCTAACCACTTTGCTGAAAACTCAGGTCTGCAAACTATCCACACACTTACACCATTGAAGCAATGTAAACTCTATTTTCACACAAAATGTGATAGAGCAGACCAGTGGCATGATGAAACACTGTCTCATCATCTACTGCAGTACAGGAGCCCTGCCATACTCTGCAAAGAGGGTAGCAAGATTTGTCACAGACTATTGCATATTCCACACTTTACCATCGTGAGGCCACAGCCCTCACCACTAGCTCCTGGGAAACAGAAGCTTGAGAAGGAGATGGAGAGAGACAAAGAGTAAGTGAGGAAGCAACTTAGATAGCAACTGCACAGCTGCTCAGAGTGACTCACTGCTTAGCACTGCTGCCTCATAGTGCCAGGGACCTGAGTTTGATTCCACCCTCGGGCAACTGTCTGTGTGGGTTTCCTCCCACAGTCCAAGGATGTGCAGGTTAGGTGGAATTGCCATGCTAAATTGCTCCTAATATCTAGGGCTGTGTAGCCATGGGTAATGCAGGGTTACAGGGATAGGGTTGGAGTCTGGATGGGATGCTGTTTGATGTGGACTTGATGGGTCGAATGGCCTGATCCCACACTGTAGGGATTTTGTGAACTTTCTGCCCTGACTGTCCATGTAGAAAGTGTGAAAGCAGTCTTGAGAACCCCAGTTCATCTTGCACACCATACCTCCCTCTCTTACTGATTATCATAGTATCGGTTTGGATGTAATGTACAATAATTAAACATTGTAAATCAACAGTTTAAATTAATCATTATACGTCACATACAAATTTCAGCTGATCGATTGTGCATTTCTGTAGTGACATTTTTTGTGCCTATTCAACTGTCTCTGCACAGTCCTCTCCCAGTAGGCACAGCATCGGCAGAAAGTTGCTGCCTTTCAGTGGAGGAGACAGCATAATTTTGGTATAGTTGGCAGAGGTCTGTGCTGGTTGGATGACAGGTAACAGAAGGTTTTTGGTGAAATGGCAGGGAGTGAGATGATTGCTGTAATCCTTGGATAGTGAAAAGGATTTGTGCCGTGTAGAGCCACTGCTGCAGAGCTGCATCTTAGTAATCCTATTAATGTGCTGCAGGGCAGATTGCTGCATCATTCTGCAAGACCCTGTAATCCACAGCCATGATAGCAGAACCTATTGATGGGGTCTCTGTTAACTGAGCTTGTACCTACAATACCCTTACCCCTGCTATGATTATAGCCAGTTTGTGCATATCGTTTCACTGTATATAGAATCCTTCCCTACTTTGCAAGACAAATGCATAGTTATCACATGAGCTGATGCTGACGAGTGCAAAATCAAGTGATGCCATGTCTTCATCAACTGTGTTATCTTAGCATTCCTCCATTGATCAGGTTGTACCTATCTGAGAACACAGGGATAAGGCAAAAGGTAGGAAGTAAAGTAAGAGTTTCATGCTTAAATTATTTACAGTTTGTAAATCAGAAGAGATTATACGATGAGGAGAAGTTGGACGTGGGAAGGAAGCCTTGGTACAAGGGCACCATCGTCTTTGATAGTTTCATCCTCACAGTGGCCAAGGCCTTAGCAATGGACATTCCAATAATGCCCAGCACCCTTTCCTACATGAGGGTCAGGACATTCAGGTGCACATGTCCACACTGGTTGGTTCTTGATGCCTCTAATGTGCACCACCTTGGGAAGTGTGACAATCAGTGTTGTATGATGTGTTTTGTTTGTGTTGTCATCATGGTTAAATAGCTGGCATTGTGTGTGAGCTGTAGGAAGTGTGGTGCTTGCAGCAGCAATCTTGATGTGTTGGTGCAGTGGAGTACATAATGTTAGGAATGAGTCCAGATGGATAGATTGCAGATAGGTGACTGATGAAGCAATAGCGATTTTAGTACTGCCTGAGGCTGGTTGTACAGCTAATGGAATGAGGCATATGAAGATACATTCACTGACCTTGACCACATAATGTATTTGAACATTTTGCAACATTATATCCGCAGGATTTGACTTCTGGAATTGAACTCTATGGCTACCTGGTCTCTCTATTTTCTGAGAATTTGTCTGGAAGGCGAAGGAAGGTACTAGATGAAGAGTGGTACTTAAGAGTCATAGAATACAAAAACAAGGAGCATAAACTAAATATGGTACATTGGTGTATTGGTAATGTTACTGGACTGGGATACAGAAAATAGGACTAATAATTCAGATAACGAGTTCAAGCCCCACTCTGGTGACTTGAGAATTTGAATAATATGTTATTTGGTCTCAGAATGCACTGGCTGAAGCTCACACCGTAGTGCACTTGAGAAGGTGTTAGTGAGCTGCCAGTTTGAGCAACTGCAAAGACTGTGGTCTGGTTTGCTAGGCCATTTAAGAGGATGGTAAAGATTTGCTTTGGATTTGAAGTTGTATGTGTCAGACCAGTAGGGACAGCAATTTTCCTTCTTTCATGAGAAGTAGAGAACATTAGTAATCCAGAAGTTACTGTGGTTGCAGTGTTAGGAGAGTTGGGCGGAGAGGTGGTGTTGTGCTGTCAGTGTGACACAAATAGGCAGCATGAACAGGGGCAGTGGCTAACATCTCCTGGAGGTGGTCTGAGGCCAGGTGGATGAGCAGTCTCTGTTGCAGATTTCAGGAGGTAGTACGTTATAGCAGAGGCCACAACTTGGCAGGCTGATTACTGGATGTGGGCTTAAGTCTGAAAGATGGAACTATTGGACCAAAGTGCCACCAATCCAGTAAGGTACATCCCCACAGTAAACAATGTTAAAATGAATCTCATGATGCTGAATGAGACTTTGTCACAATAACTTACCATTATCAACAATCAGCAGAACAACAATAAATGGGCAACATTAAACGTAGACTCCTTGTATCCTTATGACACTGTCTTGAGGTATGTACACTAACTCAATTTTGCCATTATGTCCTTTTTTGTGATATGGCAGTTTAACTGACTTAGTGGTGCTATTGTATGGAATCCATTAAACAGCCGGCAATATTGCAACTGGTTCAGTTTCCTATTTTTGCCCAGGTAGCTACTGTTAATGTTGATTTCAGCATTGGGCTGCCTATCTCTCAAAGTTCTTCCATATTTTCTTTTGGTAGAATTTACATTTTATTCAAAAAATTTGAAAGTTAACCTTAAATTTTAAAAAAATTCTCAATTGTAAATCCATGCAGTTATATTTCCTGCACTTATAATTCTGCAAACTTAAGACTTGAAAAAACTCTGCATTTGCCTAAATTGAACAACTGCAGCTGAAGCAGAGAAAAAAAATCAGTAATAATAGGCTGTTTAATTTGCTAAATAAACCCACAAGTCAAAGAAAAAACTAATTGGGCTTTAGCACACTGTTATTAATTTAGAAATTTTTTTGAAAGATGACTAGCTATTCATTTGTGGTGAAATAATACATATTTAAGTCATTAATAATATTGTACTTTTATTAACAGGAACAGCTTTAACTGTTATAGCGTGCTTGCTTGTTGTCATCGTTATAATCGGGTTGGTGATATATTTAAAGAAATGGTAGGTTCATGCACTTTAATAAGGTCAGTGGAATACTACTAACCAGAATCCATTAAAAGAATGCCAACATGTCTCTTCTGTAGAGACTCTACGCTTTTAAACTGGGAATATCAATGCTCGGAGATCTTCTTTTGGTACCATGGGTCTGTACCAATCTTCCTGGGTCACTGGCTATGTTCTCTCCATACTGTCGTATGAGGCAAACCCTAAAACAGGCAGTAATTAAACCACTTTTACATCCTAAATGAGCAAAATTGACTGTAACGAATTTTTAGCCAGTTTTGTCCCTTGACTTGCCATTATAGAATCATAGAATACAGAAGAGGCCCTTTTGGCACACAGAGTCTGCACTGACAGAAACTACTCTAAATCTACACTAGTCCCACTGTCCACCACTTGGCTTATGGCTTTGAATGCTAAGACATTTAAAGTTGTTATTCCAAGTACTTTTACAAGGAATTGAGTAGAATTCTCACAGATACCAATGAAAAGTACTTTCACGTGATTATTCTGGGTTAAAGCCAAACCCAGTTCCCAAAAATAAAAGAATAGTGATAATAGATTTTCCCACTGTAAACATATTGAATGAAGGTCAGAAGTTGATTACCAGAAGAGAGGTTAGGTGTATATATAATATAAAGGCAATACACATCTTATAGATGTGACTAGAAATTAATTTGACTTTGTCTCAGCATGACATGCAGAGCTTAAATCTACGTTGCTGTGAATTTATAAACATATAACTCAAGTTGACAGTACTAACAGATCTTGTGTTTCTTGGGCCCACAATTTTCAAACTGCAAACCAATAAATAAGAAATTTAACACTAGTTAAGGATGATATTTCCTAATTTTCAAGAACTACAATGCCATGGTGCCAGGACTGCAAGTCTTTATACGATTCATAAGCTGCAGTTCAGACATCCCAGTTCTAAGCTATCTTAAGTATAAAAAAATGACAAGGTAAAATTTGTGCTCAGTGGTGAGGGTTTTTGTGGTGCAATTCAACTAAAATCTGTGGAACTCTACAAACAATAACAGATTTTTAAGTGCAAATAACATTTAACACAAATTCAGTTTCCACAGTCCCTCGAGGAGCCTGCAAAGATTAAACTTTTATTTTCACATAAGCACTCTAATAGGCACATTTTAAAAGACTTCAAATGTCATTTAAAACAAATACTTATTCGGAAACTGACTACTTCAGTGTAACTAGAACAAAATTTGTGCCCACTCCTGATAATATGACAGCAGTGTTTTGACATTAAAATTTGCCTACATCCTGGTACAGATGAATTTCAATTGTTCTTGCCTGGAACACTTTATTGTGACAGGAGTATGCTTTCTGTGTAATGAGGTTTAACTTAGCTTCTCTTTGATTGGAAATCCAGACAATAAAACATTCCCAGCTCCTTCCTCCATCAACTAAACCTTCCTTAGACAACATTAAACAATATCTGTGACCCAATTACATGTCATTAATTGGAAGCTGTAACTGTTGGATTTTTTTATAAGACAATTGAAACCAAAAACTAGGATAGGCCAAAAAAATTTAGAAAATTAGTTTTAATTTATTTTCAAGATTGGACAGATGTTTAATTAATGTAGATGAATTTATCTTGGTTAGATTTGAGAATTCTGAGCTGAAGATGATTTGCTGTTGCCGGTAATAAGAAAATATGAAGTCGTATTCCCTTCAACAAAATATTAAAAGTCTTTCTTGTCTTATTGTAGGAGAGTGTTCTACAGCCGCCTAGAGGAAGACTACACAACTGGATCTTGGAGCAATTACAACAATCCTGTGTTTGAAGATTTATGACAACAATCTTTTAAATTGTTACCTTTGTGTACATGAGGCATTAAGCCACAAATGTGTATAAAGTATTTTCTTGAAAACAATATTAAATTCAGAATGCTGGAAAACCAGGTGAAATTAGTCTTAGGTGCTGTCAAAAATTGGCAAATGTAATGCAGTAACCAATTTTACAACTCATTCAATTTCTTTTCCCAGTTAGCTGTTTTGAGTTACTCCCCAAGTCCAATTTTGCACCCTAGTGCTCAGTGGCTTTTTTTTCCACTCAAGGAATCTATTCGAGGTTTTTGCCCCAGAATTTTTAACTTGACAGCATCAACAGTACTTGATCAAGCTATCAAATTACTGTGGCAGATCCTGGTATATAGCAACTGCAACCTGAGCTAATGTTTTATATGTCAATCTTGCAGACTTGTTTTTGCAAATCTCGGCAACATTTTGTTTAAACTTGCTTCAGATAGATGTTGGCTGCATAGTTAAAATGTACTTTATTTTCTGCTGATCTAAATAATGTTAATATTCAAGCTTTGCTATAATAACTAGCCCAGACGCAGAGTGTTAGCTGTGTGCAACATCTACAAGATGCACTGCAGTGACTTACTCGGGCTTCTTCGACACCTTGGAAACCCATGGGTTCCATCACCTTGAAGGACAAGGACAAGAGCAGCAGTTGCATGGGAACAGCCTGCCTTACAAGATCCCCTCCAAACCACATACTATCTTGATTTAGAACTAGATCACCACTCCTTTACTGATGCTGAATGAGAATTCTGAAACTCCCTCCCTAAACTCCCTTCCTTTTTCCTAGAGTGGAGGTAGCTTTTACGAGGGGACATAGTTTTAAAGTGAAAGGAGGTAGATATAGGGGAGACGTCAGAGGTAGGTTCTTTACTCAGAGAGTGGTAGGGGTGTGGAATGCATTGCCGGAGAGGGTAGTGGAGTCGGCCTCATTGGGGCATTTAAGCGGCTATTAGATAGGCATATGGATGATAGTATAAGGTAGCGGTGGAGGTTAGATAGATCTTAGGTTTTGGGTAAAAGTTCGGCACAACATTGTGGGCCGAAGGGCCTGTACTGTGCTATACTGTTCTATGTTCTATGTTCTAATGTAGTTATTGATACATACATACAGCAAATTTGACTGGAATATGACTAGCGTGTAGAAAAGTAGTTTCTGGCCCTAACAGGAATCTTTTGTGTTATAGTGGTCAACTGAGGTTATCAAAGATACAGCTGAAAAGATAACACTTTGTGGCCAACCCTGGATGCACAGTATTTACCACAAAGTTTATTTAAATAGAGGGACCTTGATTTCATGTTGACTTGACTTATTACTGATGCATGATTGTAACATTGGTCAAGGGTAATTAATTTTCTGGTTCATTCCAAATTTATAAAGGTTTTGCTTTCATTTTTCAGTTGAAAAGCCATTAGATTATGTTGTATGTTTTGTGAACTTTACATTTGGATTAGTTTAACTATTATGAACTCATCATTTCCCTGATCTGTCATCAGTGGGTGAAAATTCTGTAATGGGACTCAGGACATAAGAAAAACAGGCTTGGCCTTTGCATGCACAGAAAAGATAAACATATTGGCCTTATTCTGTGGTCAGCCATGGAGAAATGGTGCTTGACAGCTGCCCATACGGTTTTCTCAGGCTCATTAGGAGAGACTTGCATTACTCTAGCAACTGATCCAGAGTGACATCCTCTACAGGGGATCTGTGGAATGTGAGAACAGGGCATGCAAGGTGAGGCTTTTCAAACAAGGAGGTTGAGGAGTTGTTATGAAGATACATAGGCAGATTTCTCACTGACTTGACCTGCAGACTGTGGGTTAATCAGAAAATCAGGGATGGCCCAGCATTGGGATATCTCTCATGATAGTAAGATTCAATTCCACAACATGTGAGTCATGTCAGTGATTTGGTTCCCTGCCCAAAGCCCAGCTAGATTAACAAACAAGCCTGCATCTCCTAGGGGCAAGTATGTATATTTTGCAGACAAAGACACAATGAGCAAGACATCAACAAAGACAATCAGGCTGAACACAATCCTCAGAGTAAAGGAACACAATGTTTGAAATCATGTCAGAGATAGTAGGAACTGCAGGTGCTGGAAAATCTGAGATAACAAGGTGTAGAGCTGGATGAACACAGCAGGCCAAGCAGCATCAGAGGAGCAGGAAAGCTGACGTTTCGGGCCTAGACCCTTCTTCTTATTAGACTAGACAGGATTGAGGTTCATAAGGAGGAGGTGTTAGCAATTCTGGAAGGTGTGAAAATGGATAAGTCCCCTGGGCCGGATGGGATTTATCCTAGGATTCTCTGGGAGGCTAGGGAAGAGATTGCAGAGCCTTTGGCTTTGATCTTTATGTTGTCATTGTCTACAGGAATAGTGCCAGAAGACTGAAGACTAGCAAATGTTGTCCCCTTGTTCAAGAAGGGGAGTAGAGACAACCCTGGTAATTATAGACTAGTGAGCCTTACTTCAGTTGTGGGTAAAGTGTTGGAAAGGATTATAAGAGATAGGATTTATAATCATCTAGAAAGGAATAATTTGATTAGGGATAGTCAACACAGTTTTGTGAAGGGTAGGTCGTGCCTCACAAACCTTATTGAGTTCTTTGAGAAGGTGACCAAACAGTTGGATGAGGGTAAAGCGGTTGATGTGGTGTATATGGATTTCAGTAAAGCGTTTGATAAGGTTCCCCATGGTAGGCTATTGCAGAAAATACGGAGGCATGGGATTGAGGGTGATTTAGCGGTTTGGATTAGAAATTGGCTAGCTGTAAGAAGACAGAGGGTGGTGGTTGATGGGAAATGTTCATCCTGGAGTTCAGTTACTAGTGGTGTACCTCAAGGATCTGTTTTGGGGCCACTGCTGTTTGTCATTTTTATAAATGACCTGGATGAGGGCATAGAAGGATGGGTTAGTAAATTTGCGGATGACACCAAAGTCGGTGGAGTTGTGGATAGTGCGGAAGGATGTTGCAGGTTACAGAGGGACATAGATAAGCTGCAGAGCTGGGCTGAGAGGTGGCAAATGGAGTTTAATGCGGAAAAATGTGAGGTGATTCACTTTGGAAGGAGTAATAGGAATACAGAGTACTGGGCTAATGGTAAGATTCTTGGTAGTGTGGATGAGCAGAGAGATCTTGGTGTCCATGTGCATAGATCACTGAAAGTTGCCACCCAGGTTGATAGGGTTGTTAAGAAGGCATACGGTGTGTCAGGTTTTATTGGTAGAGGGATTAAGTTTCGGAGCCATGAGGTCATGTTGCAGCTGTACAAAACTCTGGTGCGGCCACACTTGGAGTATAGCGTACAGTTCTGGTCACCGCATTATAGGAAGGATGTGGAAGCATTGAAAAGGGTGCAGAGGAGATTTACCAGGATGTTGCCTGGTATGGAGGGAAGGTCTTATGAGGAAAGGCTGAGGG
>NC_063343.1:36591708-36650569 GCF_021869965.1 Rhincodon typus | reverse complement strand
GGAGCAGCTCCTATGATGCTGCTTGGCCTGCTGTGTTCATCCAGCCCTGCACCTTGTTGTCTCGGAACAGGAATCAAACTAGGTTACCTGGATAACAGAGCAATTACAGATGAGCTACAGTGGATGTACATGGATGGACAGCACAGTGGCCCAGTGATTAGCACTGCTGCCTCACAGTGCCAGGGACCTGCGTTCAATTCCTGCCGGGCATCTGTCTGTGTGGAGTTTGTACATTCCGCCTGCGTCTGCATGGGTTTCCTCCACATGCTCCAGTTTCCTCCCACCGTCCAAAGATGTGCAGGTTATGTGGATTGGCCATGTTATAGTGTCCAGGGATGCACAGGCTAGGTTCATTAGCATGGGAAATGCGAGGTGAGAGGGATAGGGTAGAGGGTAAATTTGGATGGGATGCTCTTCAGAGGGTTGGTGGGCCGAATGTCCTGTTTCCACACTGTAGGGATTCTATGGATGGACAAAAGTAGCATATCATGACAGCAGATTTCCTGATAGGACTAATTACAAGCAGCAGGAGGGGAAGGGCAGGATTTTCCTGCAGGCTTTGGGACCCCAATGTCCAGAGCAAAGAATGGCTTGAGGCTGCATTTGCTGGGAACTAGACCAGGGAATCCTATTTTCCCATAGGCATTCTTCTAATTGGCCACCTCTGAGACTGTAGTTCAAGTCAGGATATGGAGCAGACGTACAACACTAGTCACCCTGTCACAGAACCAGTAGCTCTAGAATCTTGACCGGCTCATTTAGTGAGTTGGGTGTTGCTTAGGCAACTAGAAGAACATGAGGGTGTCTCAATATAAAAGCAATTCAATATTTCATAGGGACCAAGCACGAATGCCCCCTGAAAAGGTAGGAAATTCCTCCAGCAGCAGTGTTTGGGGGTGTTGAGGGCAGTACCATCGTTGAGGAATGGAAATTCTGTTGAGATGGCAGGAAGGGCACACTTCGCTGCTGGGAAATTATCAGTGAGCATTTCAAATGGTCTGTAATTGCTGCTTTAAATGTGTAGATCTGCTGGCTGGTTCTGTTGTGGAAAGTTGACCTGCACAATGTCCTGCCTTCCAGTGGTGGGAATGCATTGGAGAAGCATCCCAACATGGCTGCTGGCTATTTTCTCAATAGCCCCCACTACCTCCCTCCGACCTTCTAGGCTGCCATGTACCTTGGAACTGTGAAAAGTCATTTATAAGTCTTGTGTCTTTCAAACTAAAATGATCACAAAAAGGTTTCAACATATTGGAGTTATGTAGCACTGTAAATAAAAGATTCCATCATTGACTTTGTGTTAATGACTTTCTTTCATTGTAGCATGTGCAACAGGGGAACCATGACAATGTTGAAGTCATTCCTATTGTGGCCAGAATATATAATTGAAAACTGAAGCATGAAGATCTGTGAATTTTATCGACATGCCTGTAGTTCGGAAAGCATTGCCTTATTAGGTAAACAATATCATGTCCAATTTTCAGAACAGGAAATACATTTGTGGCTTCATCAAGAGCTTTTCATTTTTTTTGATGAAAATATCTGACTTTTTGACCCACTCTCTTGTACTTCTTTTCTTATGTACTATGGGAATCCAAACTACATCACATACTGTACTCCAGAGAAGGATGAACTAATCTGCACAAGACCAGGCTGTGGGAAACCACATCCTTCCCACAACTTTCCCATAAGTTCTATTGCTACACAATATGTCGACTGAGTAAGGAGGATTAGTGGCAACTATCTGATATCTATCAGCACAGTATGCCTGTGCCAGACAAAACAGCAATATGCTAAATTTTTTAATTCCACAAATACATGATTTAACAGTGGATTAGGAAACAAAGCCACCTCCAAATGCTGCCCATTAGTGTGAATGAACTAATCCCAGGCTCAAATCATTAAACAATAAATTTTTTAACTCATAATTTCATATTATCAAATGCATAAACTGTACTGCATATTTAGGAACCTACTAATAATATATTATAGCTGCATGTAAGTAAATTATACTTATGGCTTAATATTTTTATTGAAACTATATTCATCAGAATGATAGCAACTTTCCTATGGCATTGTTCAAAATGAATTGAGGGTACACAATTCTACAATGTAAGCAGTGTTATGCCTCTCCCTGTGAAAATACCTAATTTTCAGTGTCACTGATTTAAGTTATAGAGTCATAAAGTCACACTGCATGGAAACAGACTCTTCGGTCCAACTAGTCCACACCGACCATGTTCCCAAACCAATCTAGTCCCAGCTGCCTGCATTTGGCCCACATCCCTCTAAAGCTTTCCTAATCATGTACTTATCCAAATGTCTTTTAAACATTGTAACTGTACCTGCATCTATCACTTCCTCTGGCGTTCATTCCACTCTGTGTAAAAAAAAAAGTTGCCCCTCATGTCCTTTTGAAAATTTTCTTCTCACCTTAAAAATATGCCTCCTAGTTTTGAACTACCCCACCTTAGGGAAAAGACCTTGGCTATTCACCTTTTCGATGCCTCTCATACTTTTATAAACCTCTGTATGTTCACTCTTCAACCACCACCACCACCACCATGCTCCTGTGAGTGAAAAGGTACACTGGGAAAGGTTTTTCCCTATTTGGTGAAGCTGCTCAGTTTCACGTCTACATCTCTAAAGTCTGTTCATTGGTCAATTTTAGACTGATACTCAAGATTGGCTAGAAGCTTTGTTTCAAACATAGATTAAGACAATAATTTTAATTACATTTACACAGAACAATAAGTAAATTTGGCATTCCATGACTTGTATCTAAAATTTCAGTAAAGTAATTGCTAGAGCTAAATATAATGCATTTGTTGCTCTTCTGCAGGTCATCAAATCACCGATTTCTTTTCTTTGAAAAATGCAGTCCCTTTATAAATTTGGAGCATCCTGAAAAACTGTGCAAAATCACAAGTGAAATAATTTGACTAAAATACTCACTTCAATCAGATTAATTAACAGCCTTTGTAGCAAGGTATAAATTATTAAACATCCCATTATCTGGTACATGTTCATCTTTGTTGCTTCAGTACAGATATGAGAGTATTTCAAATTGCTTTAATCAACATCTGCCCTGTGTCAATGTCATTCTAAACTGAAGTTAGCTGCACCTTATCAAAATTAACAAGGTCTGTGCTATCTTTACACTGTTCTAGATTTTGATGTCACTGTTTTGTGTTAGAAAACTCCCCTTCTGCAGAATGTTAAAAAAAATCAGACACCTCACACTAATAACCCTGTATAACCTTAACGCATCGTACTTAACTAATAGGTATGTGGGCATATTACAGTGATTTACAGTCTATAGCTGAATACCATAATGCCTGCACTTTTTTAAAGCTCTGCTGCTTATGATAGAAGCTCAAATATACAATTAATTCAGAGTTGTGGAACTATGATTATTAGATCATGTATTACACCAAGAAAACGTCCTGTTTGGATTCCCCTAAGAAATCTTCAGAAGCTATATTAGTTCTCACAAACAAATGGCTCATCAGGTTTGTGCAATGCTCAAGTTGACCAGAACATCATGGCTAAACACTTCTCTTCTTCTCTCCCCCAGCTACCACCCTTGCCATTTCCCTCCTCCCGTAGCCATGTAATCTTTTGTGAAAATAAAGATAGAGGGATCAGGGGAAAGGGTAATTGTGAACTGGCATTAGAAACTGCTATGTTACACACTGGATTGGCAGTTAATACCCAACTCATTTACTAGTATTATTCAGAGAAGAAAATCTGCCACCCAACAATGATGGGGCTATATGTTACTTCAGACCCATACTACGTGTCTTGGTATTTAATGCTTTGGAGGCAATGACCACAGTCCAGGATAACCTAACCAATCTCACTCTCATAACTCTCTTGCAGCACCGTGTGATGCTTATCCTCAGCTTTCACTTAGCAGAAGCACCGAAACAGCAGAAAGAAAGATATGTTTAAGGGGGTTGAAGCATAGAGCAAAGAAGTTAGAAAGGATTGCTATGAGACTACACCTAGTGCTACACTGCTTTCCCCCACTTGAGAATTTGCTCTGAAACTGTCATCTGGTTATTGAGCTGTTAATTAGTCCAAAGATGTTGATTATTTCTGGAAAATAAGTCTGACCTCCAACAGCTGTTGATCAAATAGCATTCCTTAAGGAAGAGATGCCATACACATCAGAATTTAACCTCTTACTGCTGCAGGATTACATGAAACAATGAAAGCTCATTATGGAACAACTTTATCATGAGAAAAGCAGGACAAACTTGCATATCTAACATCCTCAAAGTGAATGACAGAGCAACACAAGCTATATACTACCTGTGTTAAAATTAGATAGAGGAGCACTCTTTTTTCCTCACTACAGTCTTCAGTTCTTCTTGGGTCTCTCTTGTTCATTTGTGTTCTTTCTTACTTCTATTTCTTCTCCAAACAGAGTTTCTTCTTATGCTGCAACTTCTCCAGCAGAATTTGGATGGTCTCTGTGCAATTCAAGCACTTGTATATAGAAAGGATATCATTACATTGGAGAGGGTTCACAAAAGATTTACCAGAATGTTGCTGGGAATGGAGGGTTTGAGTCATAAGGAGAGGCTGGGACTTTTTTCACTGGAGCTTAGGAGGTTGGGGGGAGGGGTGGTGGTGACCTTATAGGGGTTTAAAAAATCATGAGACGCATCGATAAGGTGAAAAGCATTTTCCCTAGGCTGGGGATTTCAAAACTAGGGGACATATTTTTAAGGTGAGAGGATAAAGTTTTAAAATGGACATGGGAGGTAACATCTTTATGCACAGTGCGGCTCGTGTTGGAATGAACTGCCAGAGGAAATCGTGGATGCAGGTACAGTTACAATGTTTAAAAGATATTTGATTAAGTACATGAATAGGAAAGATTTGGAGGGATATAGGCCAGGAGCAGGCAAGTGGGACTAGTTTAGTTTGGGAACGTGGTTGGCGTGGACTAGTTGGACTGAAGGGTCTGTCTCCATGCTATATGATTCTATGACTTTATGACTCTATTTATCCTCAGTGATAACATGCTACTTCCGTAATTTCATTATCTCACATTTCTAACCAACACAAATAGACGTAAAACATAGCAACTTCTCATAATACATTCACTTACACAGATAAAAATACATGATTCCTCTAAACTAGACTTAAGCCTGGGATTTAACTGGGACCAAGATGGCAGGTCCTGGTGAAAAGTTGAGGAATTGTAAACAGTGCAGGAGAGGAGGAATATGGGAGGTCGGCCCTACTTTGATGGGGTCCTCTGTTGAGCACAGAGTCTTTTATCATAAAGGACCACTCCCTTCAGTTCACAAAGAGGCTGACGGCTTGGTGAAGGCTTCCCCTTATCCCACCACGGGTAAAGTCACAGTGAAGATGGGTGGATGTCCTTAAGGACCCCATTAATTGGCCACTTAAAGGGCTCCAATTGGACCATGGGTAAGCAGGTTGCCCAATGTCTCTCCCACTGCAGGTAAAATTGAAACAGAGGTGAGTAGATGACAGGCACAGCACTTCAACAATGGCTCCCATTGTTAGCCGTAACCCTTAGCCACTCCACCTTCCCTCCCCACCAACACATATACACGACCCCAAGGGTCCAATGTGCCTCCCTAAAGTTAGAAAATTGGATTTCAGCAAGTATTTACTTTGTAGTTTGTTGTTTAAAAATAGAATGTTTACTGATATTGTACTGTATTATTCGTGTAGGTTCGAGTCATACAGAAAAGGATGCATTTAAATCATGCAGATACAATTAATCAGATTATTATTGACTTTGTCATTCAGAATCAAAGAGGTTGGGGTGTTGTCATGTTCTCGGATGGGTATTGGATTGAAACTGCCTGTTTTGAAGTCAAAGGAGAAATAATTAAGAAGACCAAGACCAAGATATTCTATTAAAACAATGAGGAGCCTCAGTAATCAGTTATGTTCTGATGCCCCTTGAAATAGTTATTAAGGAGTCCCCAGTGATGGTTATTATGATGCTCTCCTCCAGCTGTTTTCAGCACAAACTGCTGGGGCTTCTTCTGAGGATGGTTTTTTGATCAGAATGCTTTTTTGAACAGAAAAATAGTACAGAATAATGAACCATGATACAATGCTGATATTAATTTGAAAATATGCTTTTGGCTTACTGGATAGCTAAAGCCTGGTGATGCTGATTTATTAGTAAGTTGTATACCCACTTAAGCAATCTTTTTTAAATTAATGTAAAGCTTTTTGTGCCTTTTGCATTTTGTACTACAGTGTGTCAATGCTATGTCCTCTCCTAACTTCATTCTAGGACAGGTGTAGTCCACTTAATAAAGTTGAAAATAGAAAATAAAAGTGGAAGTGGGGCCAGGTAAGACATGACTATATGGACAAATATAAAACTTGGCAATGGCTTTGGCTGAAGCTATGGGCATTTTTGTCAAATCCCTTTTACTCTTTGACCATCCAGCCTTAGTCTTCGAGTCAGATGGAACAAGAAAAAATACAATTGCTGGGTTATTATGGAATTCCAGCCACCTTCATTATTTATGACAATGCATCAAAGGCAGTGGAATCAGTGACACACTTATTTACTTAGATAGCATTATCTTTCTTCATTCACAGAATGTGGCTGCCAAGGTTAACATTTATTTCCCATCCTTAATTGCTTTTGGGAAGGTTGCAAGGGCATGCTTTCTTTAACTACTGCAATCTATATGATGAATGTATTCCCATGGCGCTCTTAGAGAGGGAGGACCAAGATTTTCATCCATTAGCAATTCCGATTGTTTTTTGAATGCCACAGGTGCAGTGTATTTACCAGCTTTACAAACTCTCCATCAGGGCCCTCTTGTGGCACGGTGGTAGTGACACTACTACTGGACTAAGAGATCAGAGTTCAAGAACCACCTGCTCCTGAAGTGTGTAATAACATCTCTGAACAGGTTGACTAGGAAAGATAGGTTAAATTAAAAAAAAGAGCTCTACATCTCATATTTGAAGATCAGACATACAACAGAATCTCAAAGTTAAACTCCACAACACATTTTATGACTAAATTAAAATATGGCTCAAAAATATCAATATTGATCAAATTAATATATAGGCAAATTTATAAATGTTATTTTATATTTTTTGAAACACTGCTAAAGGCCTGTGGACAAAATCTTAAACAAGATTGTGCATAATCTGACTAACCATTCTGACCTGATTGGTTGATTGTCACCAATTCTTCTGGTATGGATACTTTGAGGAACCCAAATTAAGCATAATTGAACCCCAAGTTATTGCTGAGTAAGTGCTGCTTGATAGCAATGTCAATGACACCCCACTTTGCTGATGATTAAGAATACGCTGATGGAGTGATAATTAGCCGGATTGAAGTTCTATTGTGGATAGGACATACCTAGTTAATTTTCTACATCATTGGGTGGATGTAATTCTTGCAGCAGTGCCAGAACAGCTTGGGAGAACTCGTGCGGCACATTGGCCTAGAGGTAGGGACAACGTAAGTATATCTGGGTTCAAGTCCCACTTGCCCCAGAGGTGTGTATTAATCTTTCCAAACAGATTGATTAAATGTAACTTAGAAGGGTCCGATGGCACAGTGGTAGTGTCTCTGCCTCTGGACCAGAAGGTCTGTGTTCAAGTCCTAACAACATAGGAAGTGTGTCACAACGTGCCATAACATTTGATTCGCAATACTTAGTATCCTACCTGCTCCACAGGTGTGTCATAACATGTCTGAACAGGTTGATTAAATATATTAACCAGAACAGCTTAGTAAGGGATACAGATCATTTCAAAACACAATTAAAGTCTTCAGCGTTGCAAGTGGAATGTTGTCAGGGTGCATAGCCTTTGTGGAAGTCATTATTCACAGGGCCAGGAGGCATTAGTTCATCATCCACAAATCATCTGTTGAAATAATTTTGTTCCTTGAAAAGATCATGGAAAGGGGACTTTGGAAGGAAAAATACATTGTGATAGCTTCTTGGAAATCTCAGTTTGACATTCAAAATCTTATATATATTATCAATATAGGGCAAGCACCTTGCAAGTGTTCTTTAGTTTGGTTGCAAGTCACCTAGCTAATAGTTGCCTGGAGATAGAAATTAAGAAAAAGTCAACATCAAATTGTTTCAGTAAATTCTTTAGTAAATGCCTGTAGAAATCTCATGTATGCCAGACTTCAATTAAGACCTGCTAGAGGAAGAGAAACATGAAGGTTAAATACTTCAGCTATAATTTCACAAGGAGCAGTCAAGATTATATCAGAGCTAGCCTGTGAAACATTTGGAAATCAAATTAGTTCCTATGCATGTGATATTAGACAGCAATGTATTTACTATTGTACAACTTATTCACATAACTTTGTGGCCTTTCTTTTCTCAGGGAAGAAAGGAGAATGACATCATGAACCCCCAAAATTAGCACCTACAAATTTATGCCCAGATTCCTTAAACAGAATCTATAGTTCATTTATCCAAAATATTATCTGCCCATTTCAAATTGCTATCCAACATCTGGATATCCAAAAGAAAGATATTTCCCAGTATTTTTCTTTTGTATGGAAAATTTTGATAAAGTGTTACGCCAAAAAGAAAAAAAAAACTATACTTATTTTTATCCAGCTGTTTTGGATGGGCAGCTGGCTGTCTTAGAGCAGGTTAAATTTGTAGGTGCTATATGAATTGTAATCTGTTTGGTGGAGGAAATATAAGCCAGTAGAAAACACAATTTTGAGAAACCAGAAGCAACGCTTTGATTTTGTTTAGAAGGTCTCTCTCCTTCACTATCAGGTCTTACTGAGCAGACTGTCCGAGGCCCACTCAGTCAGCAGCAGAAATATCACTGGAATTCTTTGCGTGTTATAGGTCCTAAGACCTGACTATAAAGGAGGCGTCTAAACCGAGGCAGGTTATAACCTCTGCCACCTAATAAAAGGGACCAACTAAGATGGTAGCGTATAGGAATTGAGCAAGATCAAAAAGGGAAATCATTGCATAGGTATTTTAATTGTGCAACTATACCATTCCCAGAATGGGTTCACATTATCCCCTGCCCCATAATAATGTTTGATATGTGTATCCATATGTGAAATTGTTAGAAATAGAATGTAGTGCATAACATCAAATTGAAATGAAAAACAAGCAAACAAGGATGTAAATGAATCTATTTAAGAAATTTGACGGACGTTCCAACAGGATTAAATCAAGCTAATGATAATATAAATCCAACATTCCAGAGAATAAAGTTCTTTGTTTCTATTTGCAAATTCTTAAAGACTTCAAATGCAAGTTTGAAGTACACTACCGCACACCTCACAACTGATTACCTACTGTGAAAATACATTTTAAACTTTAATTGCAGCAGACTGTAAAATGTTCAGTACTCAGGAATTACCCACTGGGAATGGAATTAAAATTGGAAAATATCAATTTTGTGACATTATTTATCAACATTCAGAAAGAATTTTAGAAACTTTTCAGGTGCCATGGTTAGAGGCAAAGCAGAAACTACTGAACAACGTATGGTGGAAACTTCAGTGTAGAAGAAATTTAATTCCCTGTAATTCATCACAAAGTAAATGAAAACAATACCCCTGAATCAATATTGGTTGTGCAGCATAGTTCTAAGGGGAATGGAGGGGACGTAGGAAGGGTGGGGGAGAAGGAGAAAGGAGAGATGAGTAAGGGGAGTGAATAGGCGTGGGAAAGAATTAGGAGGGCGTAGGAAGGAGGATAATGGGAGGGAAAGGAGGAAGAGTGAAAGGGGGATTGGGGAAGAGGTATGAGGGAGGGATGTAGGGGAAGAGCAGGAAGGGGGAGCAGGGAAGAGGAAGGCAGGTGTGGACAGGCTAGAAGGGCAAGGGGAAGAAAGGACGAGGCAGGGAGGGGAAGGAGAGAAGGTGGGGGATGTGGAGGGATAAGTGGAGTAGGGAGAGGAAAAGAGGGAAGAAAATAATTGGAGTGGGGTTGGGATGGATTGGAGTGGGGGAGTTATCCCAGCCTTTGAGTGATGTGTGCAATGGCAAGATATTTGAGAAGATGCAGCAAGAGTGGAAAAATAAGATTCTTGACGTCAAGATAATAAAGTCCAACTTTCCCTTTATGATTTTAATTGTTAAACGAGAATTTCACTAGTAAGCAGCAAGGACCCCATTTCTATCTTATTATTGGTTAGTCTTGTCTCACGCTACACAGTGCACGATTCCTCAGCTGGAAGGCACCAGTTCCTGAGGTGAATGTTTGAGCTGTTATCTGGTGGCTGCTCTCACCAGCGTGTTCTCTGGAGCACCCTGATAGCCATCATTCGCCAACATTTCAGAGCTTGCTCAATGGGCTGCTACTGCCTCTACCCTCTGTCCACAGTGGTCAGCATTGGCAAAACACCAGCCTCATCACATCATCATGGCCGATCTTGGACTAACTCATGCTACATTTCTGAATTTCAATACTACACTTTCATGCTCCCCGTCACCTTACATTGCTCCTGCCAGTCACTCTGTACACAGGATTAGACATCCATCTCATATTTACACAGGATGCAGCTCAGGGCTCCTAGCTTGCTTTCTTAGTGCTCACTCACTGTATCACTCAGCATTTCTGACTTGTCTTGCATTTTAGCACAGATTGAATAGCAAGCAGCTTGTCATGATAGCCAGTACTGAACATTCAATGGGGTGGAGATGGTGCTATCTGGCCCTGTGCTACATAAATATGCAATTGTATCATGTGCCAGCAGAAAACACAGTATGTGTGCTTGAACAAAATGACCATGTTTGAAAGTCTAAAGGGAGTGGTCCTCAGTTGAGTGAAGGGGGACTATGGTCAGCCAGGGAGATGCTGGTACAGCTGGTGAAGGGCATCCCGGGGTTGTGCATGGTCAGTCAGGGATGTGGGTCGTTCCAGTCCCGGAATCAAGCCACAGTTAGTATGCTGTCAGGTCTGACCATTCGAGGGATTACAGGTCTGAGCATAAGAAATCTATAGAGCTATCAGTCTGGGTTGTCCTCAATCAGGGCTTTCTTCATAAGTCAATCTAGGGGGGATGGGCCACAGTTGGTCCTGGGGTTTTGCCTAAGTGACATCAAGGGATTAACATGGGTCAGTTCTGGCTGTCTTGAGATAAGTGGGCAACTTAAGTTTGAGTGTTAGAATCATTACTCTGAGATGCAGAGAGGATGGTGACTGTGAAGGAGGGTGGGGGGGGGAGCAACTCCAAACAAAAGGGGGATTTCATAAAGCGATAAAAGTTAGGGTAGAGGTCAGGGGTTGTACAAGATAGCTTTTTCTTAAATTCAACACCACCCTGGTTTCAATGGAGTGGAGGTGGGGAGACAGGGGAAACAATAGGGCTCCTCAAGACGAGGTTCTGATGTTTGGATCAATCCGGATAGATCTTGCGATATACTCCAGACAGAATGTGCTGCATAATCCTGGCTCTGTAAAATTGCAGCAGGCAAATAGGGGCTGTCATAGACATTGAGGAGCTGGGGGAGAGAGAACGGCAGACTTCTGAGGAGGAAGATGAGGACATTGACCAGGAAGGACATCACTTTTGCCATGATAGATTATCTCAATATTGGGTAAAACAAGCCAGACAACATTTAATTAATATTCACTTCCAAAAATCCAAGTTGGGTGAATACATCAGTGAATATAGATTTCTTCTCATTGGAAAGACAAGAAGCCCCTTTTTACTGCACAAAAGCAAATGTACTTTCTTTGTTTTTCCTTTCTTCATCTCTCCTGTTGTGCAATAAATGTTATTATTATTAACAGTTTGAAGTCTTTACAGAATGTGCTGCTCCCACATTCAAGAATCACAACATTGTCTGTTCTGATGGGCGTGAGGCAAAGAGTAGCAGTCAGTCAGCCAGAGTTCTAATATCATTTGGCACTGAGGAGAGTTAGTATCTGAGGCATCCTTCATGATCCAGTGTCTGGGATCTGCGTACTGAATTCTGCCATGGCCATTATCAGTCTGAGAAACATCCTGACATTCACCCAACATGCCTATGGCCATACTAGTCTTAAAGTGCCTATTGTTGCCTGAGCTTGGAAGCTAAGTAGATGGTTGATGCTTGGACGGGTGAACCGCCTGGGAATAACAGGTGCAGTTGGAGGAAGCTCTTACAGGACAGTGGTAGTGTCCCTACCTCTGAGCTAGAAGGCCTGGGTTCAAGCCCTGACTGCTCCAGAGGTTTGATAGCATCTCTGAACAGGTTCAATATAAAAAACAAACTTCTCCAAACTATCAGTCTTCAATATCTATGATTTTACACAGGCACAGAAGTAGAATGAACCTTTGCCCTGCAGAGAAATCTGCAGCCATGAACGATCACTTACTCACATTCCCAAATTGGTCATAAGTATGGACATTTTAGTCATTTCAGCACAAAGTTATTGCAATGCTCAGGGACTGGTAGCTGAATGTTGAATTGAAAAAAATCAAGGGATGGACCAGTGCCAACCAGTCAATCACAGGCAATGTTGAAAAAAAAAGAAAACAGAGTGGACTGAGGTCAACACAGTGTGGAGCTGGAGGAACACAGGAGGTCAGGCAGCATTAGAGGAGCAGGAAACTCGACGTTTCAGGTTTACACCCCTCATCAAAGAGTGAACTGGTGCTGACTGGGTTTTGGGCAGGAGGCAGTTTTGTTTTGCTAACCTCCAGACTTAAGGCATTTTTTTGGTTTTTCTCTCCCTGGTCATTTTCCAGTTATTGACTTTTTGAAAGTTCCAAGAAAACAATCCCAGTCAGTAAGAAATGAACGAAAGTCTCCAGTGCTGTTTGCACTGGCCAGTGACTTTGGAATTCAAGCAAGATATAAAGTCCCGTGAGCCTGAAATACAATCCAGCATCCAAGGATTTCATGAAGGCCTTGTATTCATGACTGAATCAGTTATCAAACTGACAAATTACAATTCTTTTATTTCCTTTTTTAAAATTTATCTCTTAACTGTGTCTGTCTATCAGTGTGAGCGTGTGGGATTATGATCAAAGGAGAATGGGCTTAGGTCATAAATATTAATTAGATTGCCTTATAGTTTATGTATGTTCTGGTATAGTTAATTCTTAACAATGAATTGTTAACTTTGTTTAAGTTGTAAACTCGGTGACCAAGATCTGTTATTTATAAGATATGGTTAAGAACAATTGAGCAATTTTGAGGGTCATTGAATGTTTTCATCTCACTGTCTTGCAAATCTAGTGATGGTAATACTAATTTGGTTTGGTTTGCTATCCCTGTGTTGTAATCAATAACACCAAGTATTTACTTGCTGTAAAACAGTGTGAGTGGAGTGCCAAATCATAAGTCCCTACAGTTGACCTGAAGTGTTAGACAGTGTGATTAAGTGTTAACAGCTGAATAACAAGCAAAGGGATGACTTATTAAATGAGGCAGAGAGATAATTATAAAAAATTAAAAATAAGCTGGTGCTGGAGTCAAACCAAATGACTGGGATAACATGATAGGTATAAGAGTCGCATACCGCGGGTCTAACCAAATTCATAAGTAATCCAAAACTCTACAAACTAATTAAGGTAGAGAGATCACAACAATTTATCCAGATGGTGGTGACAAAACAGGACTTTTGACTTTGTCCACTCCAGTCCAACACCGGCACCTCCATATCAAAGTAACAACTGGGTTAAAGGCCACTTAACTTTCTTAGAGTTGTTGAGACAGCAATATTACCCATAGCATAAGCAACCTATGTGCTCCAGATATAGTACACTGGAGTCTTTAGTATCTATCTAAATAGGCAAACAAAGCTTTGATTTTCTTGTTTTGACTGATGGATGAAACCCACTTTAGTACTGCAATAAACTATTTGTTCAAGCTCTGGAGCAAGATTGGAACCCAAATGCTTCTGACTCCAAAAAAAAATTGTTATCACTTGAACCGTGCTGTTCAAACCATGCTTTATGTCATCCTGGGGTCTGAAAGTCAGGTCAATTGAAGATCTTCACATAAGCCATAAAATATTTAACTTTTGCGACAACTCTTGCTATCCCAATGAGTTATAACAATGCACACAATTTCCTTCAGCACTTGCAAAAAGTAAAGAAACATGATCTTTTGTTGGCATCTAATGCAGAAAAGACAAGTTTGAAGCATTTGAAATCATCTTCAGCAAGAAATACCCAGTGGTAATTGATTCCAGCATCCATCGGAGTTTAATTGCATCACAGATGCCAGTCTTCAATTTAATTAACTGCATGAAAATACGAAGAAACAGACGAAGGCAGTGGATACCTGATGACATACCTGAATTAGTACTGATGACCTGTGCTCCAGAACTAATTACAGCAAGGCAGCAGATGCATGGGAATACCATTACTTGCATGTTCCTCTCCAAGTCACTTACCATGCTGATATCATTATTCCTTCACTGGCCGTGGATCAAAAGCCTGGATGTATGTCCTAACAGCACTGTGGATGTACCTATGCCACATGGTTTGCACTGGTTCAAAAAAGCAGCTCATTCCACCTTCTCAAGAACAATTGGGCATTAAATGCTGGCATTATCAGCAATGCCCACATCCTGTGAAAGAATTTAAAAAGTTTTTGATTGGATTACAAAAAAACATTGGAATAGAAAATGTGCAATCACAGAGACTGTTTTCATGTTAAAAATCTTGCAACATGTTGAATAGAAAATAAACTGTTTGATGTAATTGTTATGATTCCAGCTGATGGTTATACTAGACAAGTCAGATCCCAGAGTGAAACCTGGCTAGATAGACCACAAGTTTTATTTTTGCAAGTTGGTTACCATTGTGGTCAGTCACAGAACATAGCTGAACAACACAAAAGTTTATTATTTTATTACAAAAGGAAAAGAAAATATTATGTTACACTTTATACACCAGTTGAAATGGTTTTCTTACAAATATTAGAAATAAAGATTCAATTTTCCCTCGATAACAACCTTACAGATTCTCAAACTTTAGTGAAGGTTCAGCTGGTTTCCACTTTAAAGTTCCTTATTTAGTTGTTGTAGCTGTAATGAGTTTCTTCTCAGCAAATTTCTACATTCACTCAATGTTATTTCATTTAATGCTCATTTATTTCTTAACAAGAGTTCATTAAACTTATGAAGTCAACAGCCGTAGAATGCCTTACTCTCTGACACCTGAAAGCCTTCTATTTCTGGAACGTTACTCTTCCTAATTTTAAACCAGTCAGGATTTCATCTTTTCTGCAAATACCGTTTTGGAGACTGTTGAACTGCGCTGCTGCTCTTACAAGCTTCTTCCCTCCTGCTTCTCTCTCTGAAAGAAACCTGCACTGTCACTGACATCCTGGACAGCCCTGCCACTCTTTCCAAAGAAGCTGGTTTTTGTCCCTGTCTCCCTGTCTAACAACCTAATGTTTTTCTGTCTTCTATTCTTGTTTTCTAAAGTATCGAACTATTCATATCAAGTGTTTTAAAGACCTCATTTAAATGCATGTAAACAAACTCAAAACAACCTAGTGCCATTCACAGAACTAATCTAAAATGGAACTAAACTTATGGTCTTTCCTTCGTAACACACATAATATAGAAACACAAATCAAACCTAAAGCTATACACTTTAAATCCAAGCTGCCAAATAAATAATAACATTGTGAACCTTCATCCCCACTGGAAAAAACGGAAAAGGTATCTCTAAAGAGCATTTAAATTTTGCTGTTGTAATTTCCTCTTATCACCATACTTATTTCATTTATACAAGTTTAATTTTGACAATAGTAATATTCACATTAAACTTTCATAACAATCATACTCTACACAAGACCATTTTGATCACAACATTTGTTTTCCTTCGTATTTGCATTCACTATCTCTTCTAACTACAATGAATTATTTTCTAATTTTATGGTTGTAGTGTTAAACTCCAACAAAACTGTCTCAATTCTTGGTGTGAAGTTTTGTCAGAAAAGTCAAAAGGCCATGTTTCATATAAATAACAGACACTGCAGTTATTAAATATGCAGGGTTCAAAAATTTCTAGAACTACTCCAAACACAAAATCTTTTTTTCCACATTTGGATACTTTTGCTGGCACCAATTAAGCTTGAACTAACTGGTTGTTCAATCCCCATGTCATCCTCCTGTATTAACACTGTGGCACTGACATCAACAGCCAGTTTAAATAGCTGACCATAATGTGTTGCTGCTGTAACTGTATAAAAGTGAGTACAGCTTTCAAATTGTCAAAGGTACTCTGACATTCTTTTCTCAAAAAATCTTTTTTTTAAACCAAAATTATCTACGAAACCACTGCAGTGCTGAAATTCAAAACAAACTTCTGATAAAACTCATTCATGTTGAAATGCAGCAAAATATCATGTTTTATCTTAAGCATGGGAAGTTCCAAGATAGCTGCTGTTATTTACTTCTCTAGGGCATACTTGACATTATCCCAGAGTGGCCCAAATAAGTCTCTTTTGCTCTGATAAATTCAATTCTGGTCAAATTCACGGCTGAATTAGTTCGTGGTAACAGATCATTGAATTTCTTCCAGTGTTGTAAGTGTTCCCCCAAGATTTGGCTAAACACAACAAAGTTATCAAAATATATACAATTAGTTACATGATCCTTTGATGACCTAATTGGTTCATCTTTGAAAATATTGCTAGTTTATTTTTTCACTCTAAATGGTATGACTTTACCTTGAGAAAGTCCATCTGAAAATACAAAAGCTGATATTGCTTTGCCTGTATTGGTCAATGGAATTTGCTGACATCTTTTTAATAAGTCAATTTTTGTAACAAATTGTGCTTGTCCAATCCTCACAATACAATCTCCCAATCATGGAATTCGACATGACCAGCTTTGTTCCCACATTAATTTTTCAATAATCTAAACACAATCATTGTGATCCAACTTATTTTGGCACCATCACAGTAGATAAACTCCAGCTACTATGCCTAATTCAGTTATGTTATTGTCCATCGTAAACTTAAGAACTTCTCTCACTTCAGCTAACGTCTCTGGACTGAGTCTGTAAGGATGTTGTTTTAATAGGAATTCATCCACTACATTAACATCATGATAGCCAAAGACATTTTCCCTGGTCTATTTACACCAAATTTATCAGTCTGTAATAGCTTTTTAAAGTCATATCAATAGTTTTTTTGGAGATAGCAAAATATGTAACTTTTCAAACAACTCAGTATTATCCAATTTGATTTGTTTTCAAATCCTTCCGATATTTTTGTTTTACGACTTATTTATTTCACCATGGTAAATACACTTCTCACTTGACTATCCTCCCTGCCAGAGTATCACTTTAACATATTAGCATGATACATTTGTTTATTTTTTTGTCCTGATTACATAATTCAGATCATTGAGTCTCTTTTCGATTTGATAAGTTCCAATGAACTTTGCTTATAATGGTTCCCCAGAAACAGTTAATGTTACTAACACCTTGTCTTCAGCAACGAAATGAATTACTGCCATTCCAATCAGTTAGTATTTGAGGTGGTCTCCATTACTTAATATTTCAGCTTTTAACTAATAATACTCAAGTATTCATTCTGACTCAGTTTCTGAGGAATCAGTTCTTTAAATTAGTTAGATGTAGATAGAAAGAACATATACACACATTGTGGTTGTTTCTACTTAACAAAATAGGTGACATCCATTCTCATTCCTTATGGCAATGTTTTCACCAGAGTCAACCTGCCTGGTGTCAAATTTAAACAAAGTTTGGCAGTTAATTGTCAGTCACCATCTAACTGGTGTAACAAGGTGTAGAGCTGGATGAACACAACAGGCCAAGCAGCATCAGAGGAGCAGGAAAGCTGACATTTCGGGTCTGGAGCCTTCTTCAGAAATGGGGGAAGGGGAAGGGGATTCTGAAATAAATAGGGAGAGAGGGGGAGGCGGATGGAAGATGGATAGAGGAGAAGATAGGTGGAGAGGAGACAGACAGGTCAAAGAGGCGGGGATGGAGCCAGTAAAGGTGAGTGTGGGTGGGGATAGGTCAGTCCAGGGAGGATGGACAGGTCAAGGAGGCGGGATGAGGCTGGTAGGTAGGTGGTGGGGGTGGGGCTTGAGGTGGGAGGAGTGGATAGGTGGGAGGAAGGACGGACAGGTTAGGGAGGCGGCGACAAGCTGGACTGGTTTTGGGATGCGGTCGGGGGAGGGGAGATTTTGAAGCTTGTGAAGTCCACATTGATACCATTGGGCTGCAGGGTTCTCAAGTGAACTATGAGGTGCAACCTTCCTGCAACATTCGGGTGGCATTGTTGTGGCACTGGAGGAGGCCCAGGATGGATACGTTGTCCAAGGAGTGGGACGGGGAGTTGAAATGGTTCGCGACTCGGAGGTGCAGTCGTTTGTCGCGAACCGAGTGTCGGTGTTCCACAAAGCGGACCCTGAGCCTCCACTTGGTTTCCCCAATGTAGAGGAGGCCACATCGGGAACAGCGGATACAGTATACCACATTAGCAGATGTGCAGGTGAACATCTGTTTGATGTCAAAGGTCTTCTTGGGGCCTGGGATAGGGGTGAGGCGGGAGGTGTAGGGGCAGGTGTAGCACTTCCTGCAGTTGCAGGGAAAAGTGCTGGGGGTGGTGGGGAGTGTGGAGTGGACAAGGGAGTCACGGATAGAGTGGTCCCTCCGGAAGGCAGATAAGGGTGAGGAGGGAAAAATGTCTTTGGTAGTGGGGTAGGATTGCAGATCTAACTGGTGTGTTCTTCATGGCAATGACTCTACTAATCAGTTTACTTACCAAATAATCAGCATGTTCTTCTCACAGTACAATCTGTATTTCTCTTTCACTGTGAATGTCCTATGCATGCGAGACAAAAAGCTTTAACAAAATACATTTTTTCAGCAACTCTTAAATTCTGTACTACCAGTCACCTGTTGTTATCATGCAATAAACTACACTGTGGTTTGTATTACAATGCCTCTTGTTTCTATCGTGGTCTATCCTCTACCATTAATAACTAGACAGGGCGTTACATAGGTCCTTAGAAAGATGGACTGCCTGCCAGGTTGGAGTGCATCATCACTCTCAGAGGTGATATTATAAACTTAATATTGACCAATTTTCATTACAATTCTGTTAAGTTTCCATTGAAAATTTGAGTTTGTTCCAGTGTGCCATCAGGATCTATCTAGCTTGTTAAAGGTTTATTTAAAAGAGTGGAAAGGAATATTGTTGACAGTGGACTATCCCAGCCTCAGGCCACCAGTAGTTGTTAAGAGAAGACATGTACTGGCATCACCTGGTACCTGAAAATACAACAGCACTGATGACATCCAAGTTTGTAACTCATTGCTGATCATTTCCAACTTTATACACAGACCAAATTCATATTTTAGGGTGGTGACCTTTAATTCTGTTTTGTCTCCAACAAAGCTTCTAAACCTGCTGAGCACCTCCTGCATTTCAAGTTTTTACTTTCATAATACTTATCTAACTCACATGATGGAAAACTGACAGGATTGAACTAGTGCTTCTAAATTACAATCTACCTTCAACTGAAAGTCAGATCAGACAGGTTATAAAACAGGAAACCAACACCATCCTATCAGTTCCCACCATACAAGTTTAGCTGAAATTATGCCTCAGGAATGTTGTTTACAAAACTAAGGCAAGGTGACTGATGAGATTGCTCAACCTGATTCCTTAGTTGAGGGTTTCAGTTTTGCAGTATTAATACTTACCCCTCACTTACTTTTAGCTGGATGTTTCTCATATGTTTTGTTTGATAAACCTGACTCAGGTCTTATTCAGTGTTTTAGGACACCTAACCATTCTAGATTTGCCTTTATATATCAATGATATGATTATACTGTCTTTTTCAAGTCTAAAATACATATTTGTCTCTGGAGAATGTTTCAACAATTTCACACAGTATCCAGTAGCCAAAAATCTCAAACAAAAGGCTATTCCATAATCATTGATTTTAGGTGCATAAACATAGAGCAAAATTTAATGCTTAGTTTTTAGAACTGGTTGTCCAGAGATTATCCTGATCAGATTCAGACTTTCAAACACTGACCTTCATTATTTCCTGCAGTTTTCATCATTCTTATGTTCTGAATCATTAAACATTTAAAAGGCAACTGCACACACAATATAATAAACAGTAATATTAATAACTTTAAACAGGTTGTATTTGTGATCTGATTTCAGAACTGAGAACAATCTTTTCATTAAATTTGTTCCTTGATAGGTCTCTACATAAATTGGCATTTGAAAAATTTCTTCCTTATACATTACTTTATATTCTATATATTCTAGAGCTGCAACATAAAAGGTAAATTTTGAAACAATGAATTTCTGCCACAATAGGTCTGGCAGCATCTGTGGAAAGGAAGCATAGTTGACATTTCAGGTCCACTGACTCTTCTTCAGGATTGATTATAGCCAGGAAAAGGTTGGTCATATATGTTGAAGATGGGGGAGAGGGAAAGGATTAAACAGTTGGTGGAGATGGAGCCAGAGAGAGAAGGGGAGAGAGAGAGAAGGCAGCAATGGGGCAGACAAGGAATGGTTACAGTCAGTCCTGAAGAATGGCCACTGCACCCGAAATTTCAACTTTACTTTCTCTCCACAGATGCTGCCAGACTTGAGTTTCTCCAGCTATTTCTGTTTTAGTTTTAGATTTCCAGCACCTGCATTTCTTTGGTTTTTTTTTGCTGAATTTCTGCCACCTTGTGACCTTAAAAGGAATTCCTACTGAAAGGATAATAGGTTTATCGAAAGTAGATCCATGGGTTCCAGTGCATGATTGCTGCTGTCACACATGAGCTATGCAAGCTATATACACATGATGTTTTACACAAACACTGTTTTATTCAGTTACACAGATACTTGGTTATGTACCATCCTAGTGTTGGCCACATTCATAATTCCCATGCTCTGTTGAGCTACTCCATTAAGCCAGCTAGTTTTATTTTAAAATGGAATCGGAAATGAGAGAAACTGAATGGGGCAATCATAGCAAACTGCAGGAATACACGTTTTCCTGGACATGACTGTGGTTCTAAATTGAGACACATTATTGATTGCAGACACACCATGTTCCTGTTTCTGCTCAGACTTATTAGGATTATATGTGACAAGTTTGTTTAGCATGGGGACAAATAAGATTTTAAGTTCTAAATGGGTCTATGTGGTATACATCTAGTGACAACACTTGTGAAATAATTTACTACTGCTTTATTTTTATGTTGAGGAGATCAGATTGATTGTCTCTTGTGATGCAGTGGTGGTGTCCCTACCTCTAGAACCAGGAGACCTGGGTTCAAATCCCACCTGCTCCAGATGTGTGTAATAACGTCTCCGAACAGGTTGATTAGGAAAATATGTATATCTGATTGATAGGTTATAGACTAAGTTGCATGATCTGATAGGAAGAAAAGAAATGCATTTACACTTTTCATGATCAAAGTATTTCACAGCCAATAAATACATTTTAGAAAAATAGCCACTTGTAATTTAGGAAATGGATAACAACTTCCATTTATTTATATTTTATACATTCACGGGATGTGAGTATCATGGGCCAGGCCAGCCTTTATTACTCATTCCTAATTGCCCAAAGGGCAGCTAAATGTCAACCACATTGCTGTGGTTCTGGAGTCACATGTAGGCCAGACCCAGGTAAGGATGGCAGTTCCCTTCCCTAAAGGACACTATTGAACCAGATGGGTTTTTCCAACTTTCGATAATGGTTTCATGGTCATCATTAGACTCCTAATTCCAGATATTTATTGAATTCAAATTCTACCATCTAACATGGCAGCATTTGAACCCAGATCCACAGAACATTACTAGGGTCTCTGAATTAATAATGTAATTATAATTCCATGAGGCCATCGCCTCCTCCATTAATATCAACTTTAATGTAATGAAACAACCCAACACGCTTAATCGGAATTAGGGCAGATGACTAAGTATTTGATCTATTGGATAGGTCCCAATGAAAATTATAAAAGAGGGAAAAGAAAGGCAGAGAAAGATGTAGGGAAGGTATTCCAGAGCTTAGGGTCTGGCAAATGAAAGTGCAGCCACCAAACATGGAGCAATTATAATGGAAAATGCTCAAGTGGCCAGAATTAAGGAGCATAGTGGAAGGTTGAGGGTTAGAGAAGGCAAGAAGTGAAGCCATGACGATTTAAACACAAGGATGAGAATTTTAAAATCACGATGTTGCTTGACTGGAAATCAGTGGAAGTCAGTGAGCACAGGGACGTCAGGTGAACAGGACTTACTGCAAGTTAAGACAGAGGCAGTGGAGTTCTGTATGACCACAAAATGTGGGAACCAGCCAGTAGTGCCTTTGAGGTCAGCTTCAGAGATAGTGACAGAATGAATGAGGGTTTCACCCACAGATGAGCTGAGATGAAGCAAAACTGGATGTTACAGAGGTGAGAATAAGTGATCTTATGAAATCAGGGCTGAGGCTCATCTTGGGGTCAAATGCTATATCAAAGTTGCAAACAGACCATTTTAATTTCAAATGTTGCCAGGAAAAGAGATGAAGTCTGTGGCTAGGGAACAGAGTTTGGAACAGCAACTGAAGTAAAAGTCAATAGATACTAGGAGGGCTCAGTTAATTCATATTAGCTCATTACTTTATCTCACTATAACATTGAATGATATTTAACCTGCAGAATGCCTCATTGACTCAGGTGTTTCGAAGGAAATGGGGAGATACAACTGAGTAGAAGGAAAAATCTACGCTGGGAAATTGCCACACAATCTATCACTAGCACACTTTGCATGCAAGAATACATTATTCAATGGATATACTGTAGCAACTGCAACTGTTGAGCAGTACTTCCCATCTCAACAACTCAGTCATAAAGCGACAGCACCATCACTTCAAAATTCCCCCGTATTTCAATTCCTGACTTGGACATACATTATCATCTTTCATTACTTTTGGAGCAAAAATCATGGAATTCCCTGACTGTAATTATGCAGCACCATGATTACAAAGACTGTAGCAATTCAGTGTTTAATGCCACCTTTTCAGAGTATCTAAGGAAAGGCATAAATAAATACTTGAATTTATATAGGACCTTTCAAGACCATAAAACGTTTACAGTGTGTTGTAATAAATGAAGTGAAGCCACTGTAATAATGTAGGAGAGATCACTACCAATGTGTGCATGGCAAGCTACTACAAACAACATTGTGTTAAATGATCAAGTAATCTGTTTTTATATTATTGATTGAGGGACACTTCATTGGTCACGATACCAGGGATATTTCCTCTACTCTTCTTCAAAATTGTAATTTGGGTCTTTTATGTCCATCTGAGTTGACAGACAGCACCTTCAACAGTACAGCACACCCCATATCACTGTCAGCCTTGGAGTTTAGTGTTCAAGTCTTGGAGTGGGACTTAAACCCACAATCTTTTGACTCAGAGGCAAGACTGCTACTAACAGTGACCACAGCTGATACCCACACAAAAGGAGTACGATCACAGCATTATCTTCTGCATCTAAAAAGCAAAACAAAGAAAACAGTTCTGTGAATTAAAACAGAATCTATAATACTTTTAAACTGCATCTATTTACATTAAATGTAACTTCCCAGAATCCAAAACATGGCACCACCTACTGGTGGAAATATCAATGGACAAAACTCAATATCTACATTCCTGGAACTCAGGAAGATATTTGCACAAGATCTTGCTCAAAAAAATAACATTGTGCATGATCCTTAATATGCAAATTAACTGGCAAATTCAAGGGTTTGAGAGATCAAGAGATTAACTGTGATCTGCAGAAGATGCTTAATGATTATACCGTCCTATCATTTGAATCAAGCAAAAGGCACCTTTCCCTTGGCCTCATAATTTTTTTAAGAACTTACTGGATTTGCATTTAATTACCCATTAAACCTACCAAAGTTAATTCGATCTGATTTTTTTAATACTTTCACAAGATGCAGATGTTGCTAGTTAGGCCAGAATTTATCGCCCTCAATAAGGTGGTGGTGAGTGGCCTTCTTAAAGCTGCAGTTCATGTGTGTAGGTACACCCACAATGCTGTTATTAAGTGATGAGGGAAGCAAAAAGAGGGAAAAATGCACTTGACCTTATCTTCACTAATCCACATGTTACAGATGCATCTGTCCATGACAGGAGTGATTGCCACAAAGTCATTGTGTAGATGAAGTCCTGTCCTTACACAGAGAACCTCCTCCATTGTGTTGTGTGGTATTGTCATCATGGGGAAATAAGGTCTGATATTGAACAGACCTAGCAATTCAAAGCTGGGATCCATGAGGCACATCCGCATATGGACATTGTATTCAACCACAACCTATAAACGTACAGGTCCGCATATCCCCACTCTACCATTAAAATCAAGCTTGTAGCTTCTTTCATGGGTCCAGGAGGAGACATGAGTCGCGAAGGAGAGAAAATAGTTTTAAACCTGTCGACAAAGAAATACTCAGCTAACTAGAAGCCAAGAAAACCTGAAGTCACTGAGGCAATGAAAATTTTGCAAATGAATTTGTAATCACTAGTTTGAATATGTTCAGGAGGTCATATATGAGGAATAAGATTGTGGATGCTTTCATTGTAATGAACATCATATTGGTTGCTAAATTCAAATCTGAAGAATCTCTTCTACACCCTCTCCAATGCAATTACATCCTTCCAAATAATGTGTTGACCAGAATTGCACACAGTATTCCTACTGTGGCCTAATCAATGTTTTATAAAATTGTAACAAGACTTCCTTGCTCCTATATTCTATGCCCCATCTAAAGAATGCAAGCATACCCTGTGCATTCATCACCACCCTGTCTACCTGCGCTGTCACCTTCAGGGATCCGTGGACTTGCACATCAAAGTCCCTTTGTTCCTCAGTAATCCCTAAGGACCTAGAGAGTCCTCCCAAAATGCATCACCTTGCACTTATTAGGATTAAATTCAATTTTCCATTGCTGTGCCCAATTTACCTGCTAATCAATATCAGACTGTAGCCTGAGACCATTGTCCTCACAATCAACACCACCAATTCTCGTGTCATTGAGTCATACAGCACGGAAACAGATCTCTGCAAACTTACTAATTATAACTTCTATACACACATCCAAGTCATTAACGTACATAACAAACAGCAAGGGTCTCAGCACGAATCCATGTTGTACACTGCTGGTCACAGGCTTCCAATCACAAAATCAACTCTCCACCATCACCTATTGCCTCCTATTTATAAGCCAATGTTAGATTCATTTTGCTGACTTGTCATGGATTCCATGGGTTCTCATCTTTCGGACCAGCCTTCCAGGTGGGACCTTGTCAAAGACCTTACTGAAGTCTAGATAAACCATATCAACTGCATTAACCCTTATCAATATATTTTGTCACCTTTTCAAAGAACTGAATTGAATTATGCAGACAGGATCTCCCTATAACAAATCTGTGCTGACTATCCCTGCCTTTCCAAGTGTTGATTAATCCTATCCCTCAGAATTTTTTTCAATAATTTCCACACCACTGATGTCAAACTAAGGTAGTCTATTATTACCTGGCCTATCCCTGCTGCCCTTATTAACAAAGGAACCACTTTAGCTCTCCTCCAATCATCTGGCACTTCACCTGTGACCAACAAAGTATTAAATATTTCTGCCAAAGTCCCAGCAATTTCCTCCCTTGCTCCATGGCAGCCTGGGACACATCTCATCAGCTCTAGGGATTTATGCACCTTTATGCCCGCTAAAACATTTAATACCTCCTCCTTATTAATCTTAACATTCTTGAACGTCATTATCTCAGCTGAAATCCTTGGTTACAATGCCTCTCTATACTGTGAATACAGATGAGAAATATACATTTAAGGCCTCACCCACATCCTCTGGCTTCATGCACAGATTGTCCCTTTGACCTTTAATGAGCCGCACTCTTTCCCTGGTAATCCTCTTATTCTTAATATACTTACAAAATGCCTTGGGGTTTTCCTTAATCTTATCTGCCAAAGATATTTTGTGGCCCCTCTAGCACCCCCCCATTTCTTTTTTTAAGAACCCTCTACACTCTTTATACTTTTGAAGGGTCTCTCCTATTTTTAGTACACTGCCCCTAACATATACTTCCTTCTTTTCCTTTATCAAACTCACAATATCCCTTGACTTCCAGGGATCCCTAGACTCGCTGCTCCTTTGCTCTTGGAGAAATATACTGGCCCTGAATTCCTACTATGCTACTTTTAAAAGACTCTACCTTTCCAAACGTAGACGTGCAAGCAGCTGCTGCCAGTTTGACAGATCCTGTCTAATGGTACTGAAATTGGTCTTCCCCCAATTCAGACATTTAACTTCTGCACTAAGCTTACCCCTTTTGTCATTAAGACTTTGAAACTTACAGAAAGAAAAACACAAGAGAACTGCGGATGTTGGAAATCAGAAACAAAAACAGAAATTGCTGGAAAAGCTCAGGAGATATGGTAGCATCTGTGGAGAGAAAGCAGAGTTAACATTTCAGGTCCAGTGATCCTTTTTCAGAAGGTCTCCTGGATGCACTATAAAAATTCCACTCCATCTAATCCTTTCACATTAAGGTGATCCCAGTTAAGGTCAGCAAAGCTGAAATCCCCTACAATTATAACCTTATTTCTCTCACACCTTTCTGCGATTTGCCTACACATCTGCTCCTCTATCCCCCTCTGACTGTTGGAAGGCCTGTAGTATAATCCCAGCAAAGTAATTGCCCTTTTTATTTTAAAGTTCCACTCAGATGGTTTCATTTGAAGACCCTTCTTGGACATCCTTCCTCATTACTGCAGTGATAGTTTCCTTTATCAATAATGCAATCCCAGAACTCTCTTTTTACAGATTCCATTATTGCACCTGAAACTTCTATCACCTTGGAATGTGGAGCTGCCAAACCTGCCCTTTCTTCAACTATGTCTCAGAGATTGCAACAGTATCATATCATATTGTCGAGCCTAAGAAATGAATGCTTTCCTTGCGTTTGGTGTCCTTATATTTAATGGAGGGTTGGTAATTATTGAAGATATTGATTCATTCTTCTAATTTTGCTTCTGTGAGAGTCTAAATACCTCATATGTCAACACAAATACAGAAGATATTGTTACTTATTATGGAATGCATTCAAGCAATGAGTAAATGAGAATGTTAAAAAAAAAAGCCCTTTAAAACCAATAACTAAATTCCAAAAAGTAGCCCTTGAGATAATTTCAAGAATGGGCCTTGGAAAATTATAATATTCTGCGACCTGGAATATTAGCACTTCTGATTTTATGATGAAGGGAAGGTTATGAATGAAGCAGCCGAAGATGGCTGGGCCCAGGGCATTACCCTGGAATTACTGCAGTGATGTCCTTCATAGGGCAAGTAGTTAACACATACAAGCTGGTTGCTTAACAGGAATATTGAGTGCAAGTACATAACATAAGGTAATTGTTAATGATGACCAAAAACCTCCAGAAATTGGACAGGCTCTCATATTTCCTGTCTTTTTTTTTTATCTCCTTCTGTATATTACTTTTCTCTTTCAAGATACTACTCAAAACCCACCTCTGACCAAACTTTTGATCATCTGACCAAATATCTCCCTCGGACGCTAGGTGTCACACTTTATTTTTAAGGTTCCTGTGAAGACGCTTGGGTATTTCATTACATTCAAGTCAGTACATAAATATGCATTGTTAAATTCATATTTCTAAAAAAATCCTAACCCTTTAAATCAAGTGGTTTCAAATTTTTGTCCAATTTCTGGAAATGACAAGGTTTTGAAGATATGTGATATTTGCAGTTAGCCTCACATACTGTACATAATTGCAATAAACATTGCATAGTTTGAAAAATGATCATCTCCAGAATATGTTCATATTTAAATTGATAAACTGATGAACAAAAATACACTAAAATGAAACGAAGAACTGCAGATGCTGGACATCCGAAATAAAAAGAGAACTTGGTGGAGAAAATCAGCAGGTCTGGTATGCTGAAAGCATCCCATATGACGACACATCCTGGGATGTGGGGATAGGTAAAGGACTGTTGAGTTTCTCCAGCAATTTCCATTTTTGAGCTAAAGTACATACCGTCTTTAAAAGTTATCTTAGGTTTGTATTGTTCAGAATTTTAAACATACCATTTTTATCATTAGGTGTATTCCATTATTCAGATGTCTAGAGATAGTAAAATGCCACAAATTAACCAACTAGTCTTCACTCTACTACAAACTAAAAGCTTACACAATGGATTACATGGAGACAACTACATCCAGAAATTTAACGTAACTTTTTTTTACATTGAACAACATGATGCAAAAAACAAACAATAATGTTGGAACAATATTGGAATGGAAATATTAGAAATATATTTACCACTCACATGGATACAAACCTAAAATATGAATTTAGAACAATGTGCCTGTTGTCATTGGGTTTTCACTTTCTCCATTACGGTCTGTCCTCAGTCCATTACAAATAACGGAAGAAACATAGTGTTGATTCAATCAGCCAATTACTGGGATGAAGGATTTATTTGCTTAGCACCTATAGGCACTGAAAGTCATATGTAATGTTGTTCAAATGTTGGACAGGATTTTGATTTTATCAGTTATCTGTTGTTTGCTCATCTTGCAAGCTTGATGTGGAAATAGGATGCATCGACGGTGTCCTGTGGGACAACAGGTATCCTGATGAGAACAATGCATACTGTGAATCGTGAAAAGTTCAAACAGGCCAAAGGCTGTCACTTTCAGACATGAAAAGCGCCTAATCTCCCTCAAATTACTGTGGAGCAGCAAAGTATCTCAAAAACTTGAACAAAGGCTGAGGAAATCATTTCATATTGCTACTATGCAGTGGCTACACGAGTGTATTTGCCACTAACATGGAGCCTCTTCTCATCCTTCCTTACATAAACTTATAACTATAATCTTCTATTTCCTTCACCCTGATTTTCTTATCTAGCTTCTATATCATTCACTGTATCTACATTATTCATGTTAACTGCCTGTGGTAGGCAGTTCTACATTTTTACCACTTTCTGAATAGTGATTTCTTATGAAATTCTCTACAGAATTTCTTGGTGACTATCTTATATTGATGGCCTCCAGTTATTGTTTCCTGCAACAGGAAATGTAATATTCACTCTCTCAAAAACCTTTAATAATTCTAAATACCTCTACTGGATCAGTTAACAACCTAATGCTTTCAAGAAACAAGAAACCCAGCCTATCAATCCTTCTCTGATACTGGCCCTCATGCATTTCTGGTATTATAGTTGGAAAGCTTCTCTGCACCCTCTTCCAATGCCTTTATATCCTTTTGATAATAGAGCAACCAGAACCTCACACAATACTGTTAATGATCCTGAACCAAAGTTCAGTGTGGCTTTAGCAGAATTTCACTATTTTTCAATTCTATCCTCTAAAAATAAACCCTGATATCTGGTTTGCTTGCTAAAATGTGATACAACTTTTAGTGATTGATACATTTATCCTGAGATCCCTTCTTCCTCTACTCCACTGAAACATACACTTTCCAATTAATGGCCATCCTATCCTTCCTATCAGATGTACTATCACATATTAATCTGCGTTGAACTTCATTTGTTAATTATTTGTCCATTCTGCAAGTTTATTAATATTTTCCTGTAATTTGTTGCAGGCCTTCTCAGTATTGACGATCCTCCTCAATTCGCAAATTTTGAAATGAAACCTTGATTCTTTAATCCAAATTGTGAATAGCAGTAGCAAGCACTGATCCTTGTGGAAATCACTGCTCAGCTTCTGCGACTCTGCATAACTGTGTTTTATTCCCAGTCTCCTGTTATCTGTCTTAAAGCCAGTTAACAATTAATTCAGTCAGTTGACCCCAACTCTCCATTCATTGATCTTATTGATTAGTCTATTATTGGCATCTTTTCAAACACATTTTGAAAATCAAGATAAATCATATCTACTACATTTCTAGTGTTTATCCTCTCTGTTAAAAACTCAAAATAAATCAAGAGATTCATAGAATCACTATAGTGTGGAAACAGGTCCTTCGGCACATCAAGTCCACACCTCAGATCATCCCACCCAGACCCATCCCCCCTACCCTTTTCCTGCAATCCACCTAATCTACACATCCCTGAACACTACAGGCAATTTAGCATGACCAATCCACGTAGGCTGCACGTCTTTGGATTGTGGGAGGAAACCAGAGCACCCGGCAGAAACCCACGCACACACGGGGAGAACATGCAAACTCACCCGAGGGTGGAATCAAACCCGGGTCCCTGGCGCAGTGAGGCAGCAGTGCTAACCACTGAGCCACTGTGCCTATGCTTAGTCAAACAGGATTTTTGCCTTTTGAAATCTATGATGAACCATTTATTACTATATTTTTCATTTCCAGATGTTCTTGTATCTTTGAAATATTAGAAAAAGGAAATAAAAGAAATGTTACATATTTAGGATATGCTTTGGACAGTCTTTCAGAGAAAGATTTGCCTGTTGCTCTCACAAATAACCTGTCTGTCCAATATACCTAAAATCTAACTACACAACAATCTAAGCTAAGCTGTGAAAATTCTGTCCCTTCGTGATTTGAATTAGGTACAGTATTTCTTTCTTTCACACATCCTGTTTTGATGCTTAGGCAGATGTGGTGAGACCAGGCCATGTGGAAATTGTCACACTGCCTATTAAGCGTAAAGAACACCTTATTGACAGATTTCAAATGAATCCAATCAATACTTTATGTCACATAATGGTACACTCCTAGTCAGTGGGTTACCCTGCTTGACAACTCATAACTATTCTTCTGCATACTTCCGAGTATGTCCAAAGTTTGCCAACGTAGTTTTGCATTTTATATAAAAGTTTACAAAACCTTTGATGGACGTGACAGTCTTTTGTCTTCGCTTTTATCTCCATGTATTCACCTCTAGAAGAGAAGGCCTATAGATCTTTAGAAGAACCATTAACCTGAAACATCAATTTATTTCATTCTACAGGGCTGCCCAAATCTGCTGAGCATTTTGTTTTTATTTCTGATTCCCAGCATCTGCAGTACTCCACTTTTGTACCCGGGAATTAAGATTTGTTAACATGGTGGCAGTGTGAGATTAAAAAATCCAGTGCTATGATGCACTGATAAAATTCCAAGTGTTTAGGATCAGAATGCAATTTAAAATGCATTTGCTAGCTGCAGAAATTTATCTTTATCTGGACCAGTGGTGGGCTATTAACTCTGACTAGATCCCAGCATTGTACCAGCAAAACGTTATCTGACAGCCTTGTGCTACTCAGGGGATATAATTGTTTATGTCTGAGACATGGCGTAGATACTCACCTAATCGGTTTGGACCAGAAGGTTTTTGACAAACATCTCACACATGCATGATTGATGTGCTTATTCAAGTGGTGCTTCAGGAAGGATCTGCAATTGGATCTAATTACACATTACAAATATCAATAGCATAGTTTAAATCAAAGGGTGGGATTTGAAAAAACTATTTGATAACATTAGTCAGACAGCGCTGTCATTTCTGCCTTATACACATATTGCATTGAAATATTTGTCAAGTCCAAGAGGAAAGATAAAAATTAATTAAGTTAGACAGTGACATAGTGGATTCTGAGACTAAAGTCCTGAATCTAAACAAAGGAAACAATGACTGTATAAGGTGAAAACTGGTTATGATAAATTGGGGAACGTGACTTAAAGGTATGATGGTGGACAGGCAATGGCAAACATTTAAAAAGAGGTGCCTGATCATGGCTAAGCAAGGAAATTAGGGGCAGTATTAGATCCAAAGAAGAGACATACAAATTGGACAAAAAAAAGCAGCAAACCGAAGAATTGGGAGCAGTTTAGACTTCAGCAAAGGAGGACAAAGAGATTGATTAAGAAGGAGGAAACAGTACAATAGGAACCTGGTGGGGACTATACAAACTGATTGTTAAAGCTTCCATAGATATGTGAAGAGAAAAGGATTAATGAAGACAAATGTAGGTCCCTTTCAGTCAGAAAAGTGCAAGTTACAAAGGGGAACAAAGAGATGCTCGACCCACTAAATACATACTTTGGTTCTACCTTCACAAAGGAAAACACAAATAATGCCCCAAAAATGTTCTGTATAGTGAGAAGGAGAAACTTAGAAAATTAGTATTAGTAGAGAAATGGTGTTGGGAAAATTGATGGGATTAATAAGGACCCAATAATCCACATCCCAGATTACTAAAAGAAGTGGCCCTAAAAATAGTGGTCATCTATGGACTCCGAAACCAATGGATTGGAAGGTTGCAAATGTAACCCCACTATGTAAAACAGGAAGTAAAGATAAAACAGGGAATTATAGGCTAGTCAGCCTGACATCGGCAGTAGGGGAAATGCTAGAGTCCATTATAAAAGATTTAATAACATTTGGAAAACAGTGACAGATTTAGACAGAGTCAACATGGATTTATGAAAGGAAAATCATGCTTGACAAATCTAGTGAAATTTTGAGACAGCGTAGCTAGTAGAATTGATAAGGGGAGCTAGTGGATGTGGCTTACTTTGATATTTAGACGGTTTTTGATAAGGTCCCATATAAAGAGATTAGCATGTAACTGACGGATGGAGAGCTGGTTGACAGACAGAAATCAAAGAGAATAAATGGGTCTTTTTCTGTGTGGCAGGTTTGACTAACAGGGTACTGCAGGGATCAGTGCTTGGACATTAGCTATTCACAATATATATTCATGATTTAGCCAATGGATCTAAATGTAATATCTCCATATTTTGCAGATGACACAAGGCTGAGTGGGAGGGTGAGCTGAGAGAAAGATGCAGAGATCCTTCAGTATCATTCGGACAAATTGAGCAACTGTGCAAATGCTTGGCAAGTGAAGTATAATGTGGATAAATTAGAGGTTATCTACTTTGGTAGTAAAAGCAGGAAGGCAGATTATTATCTGAACGTTGATAGGTTTGGAAAGGGGAATGTGCAACAAAACCTGTATGTGGTTGTCAGCTACATGCTGAAAAGTAAGTTGCACTAGGTGATGCAATAGGCAAATGATATGTTGGCCTTCATAACGAGAGGATTGGAATACAAGAGCATCTTTGTCTTGCTGCAATTGTACAGGGCCTTAGCGAGACCACACCTGGAGTATTGTGTGCAGTTTTGGTCTTCTTATCGGAGGGAGGATGTTCTGATCATGGTGGGAGAGCAACAATGACTTACTAAACTGATACCTGAGATGGCAGATGGCAGGACTGACATATGAATAGTGAACAAGATCAGATAGGACTATATTCACTGGCAGTTACAAGAATTTGGGGGCTGGAAGTGTACAATATCATAAAAAGCTGTAAAATTCTAACTGGACCAGACAGTAAATGCAGGAAGGATGCTGCTGTTGACCGGGCAGATCAGAATCAGGGTTTATAGTTTAAAGATACCAGATGGGCCATTTAGGACTGGGATAAGGAGTAATTTCATCCAGAGAGTGAGGAGTCTGTGGAATTCTCTGCTACAGAAAGCAGTTGAAGCCAAAACATTGATTATTTTCAAGGAGTTAGAAACATTTCTTAGGGCTAAAGAGATCAAAGGGATAAAGTGGGAACAGGGTAATAAATTGGATGATCAGCTGTGATCATATTGATTGGCGGAGCAGGCTCAAAGGGCTGAATGGCCTACTTCTGCTTCTATTTTCTGTTTCTTTTAGTGAAAATCCCCAGGCAGTGGACGTGCTGAAGTCAAAAACTCCCTATACGTGGACGATGTTGTCATGCTCAGCTCAAATCCACTGCATATTGATGCATATCTATGACCAGTCAGAACTGGCCTCGAAGGTATGAGTAAATTACAGTATGAGCAAGGCCAGGTTTTTTTGGAAACTGAGCTGACCTATCCTTTGTCACCTTCATTATCAGAACAGATTACCAGGAAATGCAGTGATATGGTTTGGAGATGCCAGTGTATGCACTAAAAACAGTAAGGAACGTGTAACAATGGTGAAATAGAATTTTGGGCACATGAGAATGATCTGTGAACATTGCAGGTAAGAATTTGGTCATCAGGTGCGAGGCATTTTAGTCTTGCTGTGCCTGGTACATTTCTGGCTCATCTCCCACTCTTGTCATCAGGTGGTTACCTCAGCCATCTTTTATTTTACCTGGAGATTGAAAATGGACTAGATCAGCAGGAACATGATGTGAAAATCTTTAACAGGAAAAATGTGTTGCCACATTCGCTTTCATCTGATGGCCAGCATTGTGAGCAGCTGCATTATTGTGTAGAGGGCCTCAGTAAGCGTGCTGAAGTTTTGTTTATTCCCACCCCGAGTTGTAAAGCATCGTTTATTCTTTCACGAGATGTACACCTTGACAGAACAGTCAGCACTTATTGTCTATCTTTAGCTGCCCTTGAGAAAGTGATAGTGACCAAATAAATGGCCAACAAATCTAGATGAAGTGCACAGTGTTTCATCAAATTCTATAACGATCTCAGATTCTGTAAAGTATAGTGTCAGTGCTAACTAATTTTGAGGAATGCAAACTAACAGTTTAGTTGCCATGCTGTAAAATCACTGTTTCTCCATCACTTCCCAAACATTACCTCTGTTCTTTCTTTCCTTATCTTTTGTAATATCCATGTAACCAGTATAAAATGTATTTCTGATGCCTTATACTCATAGACATTTACAGTAGAGAAGGTGCCCTCTCAACTTTCGCTGTTCCACGGAAAACAATGCCAACCTATCCAACTCATAGTTCAGACTCTCCAGCTCATGTAGTGTCCTGGTAAATCTCCACCACACCATCTCTAGAGCAATTACATCTTTGCTATAATGTTGTGACCAGGACTGCACACAGTTCTCCAGTCGTAGCCTAACCAATATTTCATAGCAAGGCTTAACCTCCTAGCTCTTGTATCCTATCCTTAGCCTTGGCTTAGAAAAGCAGACATCTCACATGCTTTCTTAACAATTTTATCTATTTGCAGCGACCTGTGGATATACATACCAAGATCCCGCTGATCTTCAGTAGTTTCCAGGTCTTAACATTCTAGTGTAATCCCTTGCCTTGTCAGCCCTCAAGTGTACTACATCACAAGTTTCTGAGTTGAATTCCATCTGCTACTCCTTTGCTCAACTAACCAGTCCATTGATATCCTCCTGCAATTTACATCTGTCCTTATTGTTATTTACCATCCTACCAATTTTTGTGTCATCCATAAACTTCTTAATTGTCCTCCCTATTTTAGGTCCAAATCATTAAGTACACTATCAACAGCCTAGCTTCTCCCAGAAAGCAACTGAAGTGAACTGTAGCCCCCAAACATTTGCAGTGAGCTTTCATACGAATAATCTATGCTAACACAGATGCTAATTTACAACTTTGTTGGTCCACTAGGATTTCACGAAGCATCCCATCGAAGACTGCTTGATTTATTCACAGACTCCATCACAAAAGATGCTGCGTTTATTAACACAAAGTTCATATCTTCACACACATCCTGAAATTGATCACAAGCAAACCGTCCCTCATTGTCAGTTAGAAATTTAGCTAGTGCCCCAGTCTGGTTCCTGTTCATTTCTCAATATCTTGCCCACTAAGAACATAAGAGCTAAGAGCAGGGGTAGGCAATTCAGCCCTTTGAGCCTGTTCTGTCATTTGATACGATCATGGCTGATCTCATCTCAGCCTCAACTCCACTTTCCTGCCCACTCTCCATAACCCTTCAATCAATGACTAATTAAAAATCTGTTTATCTCCTCCATAAATTTACTCACCCAGTAATCACAGCACTCTGGGACAAGAATTCCACTGATTTACAACCTTATGAGAGAAGTAATTTCTCCTGTTCCAAATTTGCTTCCACTTATCCTACAATGCTCATTCTTCACTGCCCACAGTCAGAAATCACACAACACCAGGTGGTAGTCCAACAGGTTTACTTGAACAAAAACTGAAGTTGCTGGAAAAGCTCAGCAGGTCTGGCAGCATCCGTGAAGACAAAATCAGTTAACATTTCAGGTCCAGGGACACTGCCTCAGAAGAGTGTGTGCGTGTGTGACAGTGTGTGTTCTGAGGAAGGGTCACTGGACACGAAAAGTTAACTCTTGATTTTTTTCTTCACAGATGCTGCCAGACCTGCTGAGTTTTTCCAGTAACTTCTACCTTTGCTCCTGATTTACAGCATCTGTAGTTCTTTCAGTTTTTATTTAGGTTTATTTGAAAACACAAGCTTTCGGAATCTCACTCCTCCTTCAGGTGTTAGTGAGAGAGGTAGTATCAGACACAGAATTTATAAGTATGAGATCAAAGGGTCACTTCACTGACGAGGATGTATTAAACAAACCTAAGATGCTATTAAATATTTAATCAGAACGTTTTAATTAATTAACATGTATATGTAAATCCCTGAGTTCCTTTCAAGTCACTGTCCTGTGAGAACTAAAGGTTTTATCAGTGTAAAGAAGAGGTGACATTTTAGGTCAGACAAAGCATGTTAGGTTGTGAGATTGTTTAGAATCAGACTGGCTTTATTTCTAAAGTGGGAATTTATAAAACGCCACATTGACTGACAGTCTATAAATTGTGTGCATTTTAAAGAAAATAGAATGTAGCTGCAAATACAAATTCACCCCACAGATTTACCTATGTGTGTGCGTGTGAGTGAGAGAGAGAGAGAGCGCGTGAGTGTGTGTGCGTGGGTGAGAGTGCGTGTTTGAGGGTGAGGGCGTGTGTGAGAGAGTGGGAGAAAGAGTGCGCATGTGTGTGTGTAGGAGAGAGAATGGACACTGTGCAACAATCACCAGACAGGGATGTTCCTCCTAGTGTCGGAAACATTTCAACCAAGGATATTCGGCCTCACATCTTCGGGTAAACATCCTCCAAGGCAGACATCAGGATACACATCAAGGCAAACTTGACAAGGAGAGGCTGATAGCCAAGTTTAGTATCGATGTAGACAGCCTTAACTGGGATATTGGGTTCATATCACCCTACAGGTGACCCCATCACACTAAACTCTCTCCCTCTTCCCCACCACCCCCCCCACGCGCATGCACTCTCTCCCTCTTCTCCCCACTCACGCGCATGCACTCTCTCCCTCTTCCCCCCACTCACGCACTCTCTCCCTCTTTCCTGCCCCCATGCGCACATACTCTCTCTCTCCCCCCCCGCCCCCACGCATTCTCTCTCTCTCCCCCTCTCACACACGCACTCTCTCCCCCTCTCACACACGCACTCTCTCTTACACAGACACATGTAAGCACATGCATAAATCTATGGGGGGCGGGGGGAGTGAATCTGTATTTGCAGCTACATTCTATTTTGTTTAAAAAGCACACAGTTTATGACAGTCAATGTGGTGTTTTACAAATTCCTACTTTAGAAATAAAACCAGTCTGACTCCAAACCAAAGCACAAACAGAATCTAAACAAGGCCTCATACCTGACATGCACTGACTGACCTAAAATGTCACCTCTTCATTACACTATAAAACCTTTAGACCTCTCAGGACAGTGACTTGAAAGGAATTCGGGTATTTACATATACATAATAATCAATTAAAAGCTTCTAACTGATTGAAGATTTAAGTGGATCTTAGGTTTATTTAATACATCCTCAGTGGTGTGATGCTTTGATCTTTTAATTATATAAATTCTGTGTCTGACACTACCTCTGTCACTGACACCTGAAGGAGTGAGGCTCCGAAAGCTGGTGTTTTCAAATAAACCTGTTGGAATATAACCTGGTTTTGTGTGATTTCTGACCTTGTCCACTCCAGTCCAACACTGATACCTCCACATCTTCACTGCTCATGAGGAAAGATCCATTCCACAATTACCTTGTCAATCCCGTTACCATCTTATATATCTCAATTAGATCACTTCTCATTCTTCTAAACTCTAGAGTATAAGCCTGAACCGCTCAATGTTTCTTCATAATACAAACCCCTCATCTCTGCAATCAATCTAATCTAATGAATCTCCTCTGAACTGCCTCCAGCATAATTACATCCCCCCTCAAGTAAGGGGACCAAAATTGTACACAATACTCTAGGCGTGGTCTCATTAACGTCTTGTAATGTTGCAACAACACTTCCATACTAATCACTGATCACAGAATCCCTACAGTGTGGAAACAGGTCATTCGGCCCAACAAGTCCACACCGCCCCTCAGAAGAGCATCCCACCCATTCCCCTACCCCTGCATTTTCTATGTCTAACCCACCTACCTAAACATCCCTGGACACTATGGGCAATTTACCATGACCAACCCACCTAACCTGCACATCTTTGGGCTGTGGGTGGAAACCGGAGGAAACCCACACAGGGAGAATGCGCACACTCCACACAGACAGTTACCCGAGGGTAGAATCAATTTTCTTTTCCTTTAGAAATAAATGCCAAAATTCCATTTGCCTTAATCTTTTCTCTTTACTATATGTTATTGGATTGCTGACTAAATATCATGGCTATGTCTATGAAATGCAAAGAGTTTTTTCCCTTATCCCATACTTTCAAGTTCATTGCTACAATATTGTTAAAATCTCTTGCTAATGGGAGACTCACAATGGACTGTTGTGATGTTGCCCTCCTTTTTTTTGACATATTTTAGTTGTCGTTGATCTCCTGTCTGTTTAGTGTTCTCTTGGCCCTTACTCCTGTATCTTTCAGTTGGATTTTTAACTTATGAAAAGCTGGATGAATAAACTACTTAAGTAGTTGGAAGATAATTAGCCTTTTTTCCTTTAAACTCCCATCTTCTGGTACCAATAATATCTGCTTAATATTTTGATTGGAGAAGTTGGATCTTGTTAACAGACCTCATTAATGTCTGGATTGTTGAAACTGTAAATACACTGGCTCAAGAAAAACAATTATTTCATCATGTTTTATGCTCACCTTTGTTTGAGCCTTTTTCTTCAAAGACCTGTTCAATTGTAAGGGTACTTCACCTGAGACTATATTTGTGCTGATAAAGTGGTTTACCCCAGTTATATTACAGTGAATTATCTTATTTTTTAAAAGTGATATCACTATGTTGCCATTCTAAACCTGAAGCAGATAGAACTCTGAAATTCCTTAACCTCACTCTTGTCCCTGTTATTTAAGGAATTTCAATAATATTTTATCAAATCCACTCCACAAATTTTCAACAAAGCAAAATTCAATGAATCCGCAACTATTCATTCATGACTGGGCTGCAGTTTTTGTAACTATTATAACACCTCTGCTGGATCATTATCACCATATTCTACTTCAAAACTTTTTATGTCATGTGTAATTTTTAAAACCTTGTTATTCCATTTAGGACAATTCATTGCATAATGTTATTTTGAGTCGCATCTAAAATATCTGTTGACCAAATCCCAGGCATTCCTGGTAATCAATCTTTTATTACAGCTTCTCAATACTGTTATTGTTATAATTACTAGAGGTACTTTGATCCTTAGAACTTTTAATTATGATTCGTCTATTGATGCTTTTGGTCTGTATTTGGGCAGTCTTGCATTGCTGCTAATATTGAATCCTCTGTTACTGCCGAGTGTCCCATTTGAAAAATGAAGACAGCTGAGAATGAATGTTTTGCCAGGAATTATTTTGTTTTCTAACTGCTTCTTTCTGAAAATTTAATTTCAACTAATACTAGGAGTCTATTCATGTTTGACATCTTAGCACACTTGAACAATTTAAAGGCAAACACTGAATTGAGAATCTTCAAACAGAATTTTTGTAATTTTGCATATAGTCTGCTAAAATCTGTGATACATTCTTTTATTGAACATCCATTCTTCTTTCTGAATTTATCAAAACCTGATCATGCCTCACATGCACTTGACTGATATGACAGCTTTTCATAAATTTTGTCCATAAATTTTAATAGGATTTCCAAGCCTTCCTCAGTGTCTGATTGCTGACACTCCTGACCTTGCTCCTAGCTAGAAGCAACAATGGCATGAAAGGTGAGCCGTGTCCACTCTGGTGGGAAGTCAGATCTTAACATTTTACGTTCGTTTCAGCCATTCTTCTCCAACGTCACTCCAATGTCAGTCTTCTGTCTGAAAAGAACTCTTAGTTTCCAACATTCATCTTTAGGTAATCATTCTCTGCTACCAATGTCAAACCAAATCCAAGCCAGTCAGTGAGACAGAAAACCAAATTGTTTTTCTTTGTGAATTGAAGCTATTAACTGCTCGATCTTATGATAGCTTCCCATTAACCAGATTTAGAGATGTTACTGGAGCAGGTGGGGCTTGAACCTGGGCCTCCTGGCTCAAAGATAGGGACACTACTAGAGCTCAATCTTACAGCTCCTTCTACACATCAGTACCACCTGTTCCCTTATATAGGGAATATAAGTCATTTTTGAATTAATTCCAACCACCTGCTTAACTCCTTACTATATCAACAAATTCTAAAGGAGTATCAAAACAATGCATGTTTAATATTATGAAGAACATTATCTTTTAATATGTATTAAATAATTACAATAAGCAAAAGAGTTGCTACTGCAACAAGATTACAAGTCTTAACATTTCTGATGGGAATACTGTTGTTATAGAAAAATATTGAAAAGATGAAATGTGCTCAAGTAGAGATTGGTATCCTGCAGTGTTTATAGGTCTTTTGGTCTTGGATACATATACACAGTATTTAATAACCGTAATGACATTTCTCATTTCAAAAATTTTACTTGGAAGGCATTTTTATTAACTGCTTTCGTAAACTGGTCCACAGGTGTATTCGTGGTACAAAATACAGGAATCCTTAGCTGGATACAAAACACTTAATTCCATTTTAGAATCATCATTGAATCCCTACAACGTGAAAGCAGGCCATTCGGTCCATCAATTCCACACTGACCCTCCAAAGAGCATCCCACCCAGATCCACCCACCCACTCCTTACCCCACATTTTCCACGGCTAATCCACCTAGTCTGCACATCCTTGGACACTATGGGCAATCTAGCATGGCCAATCCACCTAACCTGCACATCTCTAGACTGTGGGAGGCAACTGGAGCACTGTGAGGAAACCCACGCAGACACGGGGAGAATGTGCAGACTCCTCACAGTTGATGGAGGGCGGAATCGAACCCGGGTCCTGGCGCAGTGAGGCAGCAGTGCTAAGGACTGAGCCACTGAGCTGCCCCATTCTATGCTTATTGTTTGCTTAAGTCTGCCCTAAATAATTAGAAAGAATAAAGAAAAATAGAATTACACACTTTTAAAATTGATCAGTAATAATTTCTGTATATTGATGATGAAAGACTAAGAGTGTATGGTCAGTGCTAAGGTAATTGAGACAGAGACTGAGTGAGTATATTTGGAAATCTAGTTCAAAGTGGGAATATGCTGCGGGGGAAAGAGGTGTTTTAAGTAAGGTTTATTGCAAGAAGTAGTGTGCTGAGTGGGAAGCTTGGCGAAGGGCAGGAAGAAGGTTTTCTCGTAAGTCTTTCCAGTATAGCAACGTGATTACAAAATTAGCTGAATGATAGGAAACAGAGAGTAATGGTCAATGGGTTTTTTTTGGGCTGGAGGAAGGTTTGTCATGGAGGTCCCCAGGGGTCAGTTTTGGGACCCTTACTTTGACGGCACCATATTATCAGAAGGGCGTGAATGCATTGGTGAGGATGCAGAAGCAATTTACAGGAATGAAAATTTTCACTTATGAGAATACAGTGGAGATGTTGGGACTGTTCTCCTTGGAGAAAAGGCGGCTAACAGGAGATCTGAGAATTTTTCAAAATTATGAGTGGGCTAGTAAAAGGATCAAGAATAACAAGGCATAGATTTAAAGTGACTTGCAAAAGAAGCAATTGTAATTTGAGGAAAATTTTTTGCATACAATGAGTGGTTCAGGTCTAAATACATTGCCTGGAAATGTGATGGAGGCAAACTCAATTGAAGCATTCAAGAGGGCATTAGATGATTATTTAAAGAGAAACAATGTACAAGAAATGGAAAAAAGGCAGGAGAATGGAAATAAGTCGGGCGAGTAGAGGGACAGAGGAAATGCATTTTCAACGAATTAGGATAAATACTTGAAGAGAAGGAATACAAAACATATCTGGGCAATTGGGTTATCGAAAGAAGGCACTAGCACCAAGGATCAAATGGCCTCTTCCACTCCGCGCTCTAATTCTCTGAAAACTGTCAATAGTTCTATGGCTGTCCAGAAACTGTGCAAAACTTAAGTCTCTATTTACTAACCAGTAAATTGGCCTTTAACATTACAAGTTTAAAATTAATTTTGTTCACCAAAAATAGAAAGCATATTATTTTATTATAATTCTCATGTACTTTCCACGATAGACTGTTTTGACATCCACACACCTCTGTCATTAGTAAATCATCTACTTATGATTAATCATTTAGTTTCTTAAAATCAACAGGCATTTTACTGCTATGAATAGCCAAAGTGAACCTCTCATACCTGCAGGCGTAGAGGGCCCTGCTACACTGGGGTGGGAGGCAACGCTTGCGAATAAGCATTACAGTCTTCCCAACACAGACATGGCCAATGTTCTGAAATAATTAGAGAATCAGAGCAAACAGAACCAGAAAATTCAAGTAAGGGTCTGCAAATGAGTAAAACTAGGAAAAAGGACATTAAAATCTTGGGAATATTATCAAGAAACTCAGACAGAATAAGCAAGGTTTAGTATAAAATATATAAAGTCTAGTGAAGATTCAGGAGGAAATGGAAAAAAACAATAACACTGTGTATTTGACATTCTAGTGGTATTAAATATTCCAGTAAAGATATATGCTAAATATGTATTCATATCCTCAATTTAGTTCAACATGAGCATTTTAGTGTCAGGGATTACTAAGGGTGTTTTATACTTGTAATAATTAATAATGACCTTTAGATATTCTGAATATTCTTTCAGACCAACCTCACTAATTCTGATGATGCTTCCAAGATACAGGAAATAATCAAAAATCATTCTTGAACATCTAAGTCTTTGTCTCCTGTCATGTCATCAATTTGGCTCAATCTCCATAACTGATAAATCTGTTTGCAGAAGATACAGTTAGGTTCCTTGAAGGTCTCACTATATGATAAGAGAAAATATATCAGTAGTCATCGTCTTCAATCCAAAGCTGAATCTTTCACACAGCCAATATTGATTAAAAAAAGGTATACGCAGCACAAATAAAAATAATACCTAGCAAAACAGTTGTTGGTTGCACACGGATCTACTTCAGTTAGTGTGACCCTTAATATTATAGGAAATACTCAGCATATCAGGCAACATCTGCAGAGAAAGAAACAGAGTTAATGTTTCACTAGTTCTGATAGATGACCATCTGAAATCTCAACCATGTTTCTTCCTCCACAAATTTGATCTGACCAGCTGAGTAATTCCAGCATGATAGAAGGTGTCACCAACAGTGCTATCAAGCAGCACCTGCTCAGTGATGCCCAGCTTGGGTTCTGGCAGGGCCACTCAGCTCCTGACCTCATTTCAGCCTTGGTCCAAATATGGACAAAAGAGCTGAATTCCAAAGGTGAGGTGATAGTGACAGCCCTTGACATTAAGGCTGCATTCAACTGCATGTGGCATCAAGGAGCCTTAGCAAAACTAGAATCAATGACTATCAGGGGGAAAACTCTCCGGTGGTTGGGGTCATACCTGACACATAGAAAGATGGTTGTCGTTGTTGCAGGTCAGTCATCTCAGCTCCAGGACATGTCTGCAGGAGTTCCTCAGTATAGTGTCCTAGGCCCAACCATCTGCAGCTGCTTCATCAATGACCTTCCCTCCATCATAAGGTCAGAAGTGGGGATGTTCGCCGATGATTGCCCAATGTTCAGCACCATTTGTGACTCCAGACACTGAAGCAGTCCACGCCCAAATGCAATAAGACCGGGCAATATCCAGGCTTGGGCTGACAAGTGGCAAGTAACATTCATGCCACACAAATGCCAGGCTATGACAATCCAACCACTGCCCCTTGACATTCAAAGGTGTTACCATCACTAAATCCGCCATTATCAACATCCTGGGCATTACCATTGACCAGCAACTCAATTGGACTCATGGCACAAACACAGTGGTTACAAGCGCAGGTCAGAAGCTAGGAATACTATGGCGAGTAACTCACCTCCTGACACCTCAAAGCCTGTCCAACATCTACATGACACAAGTCAGGAGTGTGATGGACTACTCCCCACTTGCCTGGATAAGTGCAGCCCCAACAACACTCAAGAAGCTTGACACCATCCAGGACAAAGCAGCCCTCTTGATTGGCACTACATCCACAAGTATCCACTCCCTCCGCCACTGATGCTCAATAGCAGCAGCGTGTACTATCTACAAGATGCACTGCAGAAATTCATCAAAGATCCTCGGACAGCACCTTTCAAACCCACTTCTATCGAGAAGGACAAGGGCAGCAGATATATGTGAATACCACTACTTTCAAGTTCCCCTCCAAGCCACACACCATCCTGATTTGGAAATATATCGCCATTCCTTCACTGTCACTGGGTCAAAATCCTGGAATTCCCTCCGTAATGGCATTGTGGGTCAACTCACAGCAGGTGGGCTGCAGCGGTTCCAGAAGGCAGCTCACCACCACCTTCTCAAGGGCAACTAGGGTCAGGTTATAAATGCTGGCTAGCCAGCGATGCCCACATCCCATAAATGAATAAAAAATAATTTTCTATTTTAATTTCACAATATTTTGGTTTTCTGTAGTAATACATTGGAAGACATTGAATTTGATATCATCTTATTTCACCAGACTTTGACTGTGTGTAAAGAAATAAAAATTTGGGTTAGCGGTGTTGATGACTCCATTGACCAAGTTGATGCGGCTTTGGCTATTTAATGTAACAATATAGCCTGGCATGAAAACTACCAGCCAGTTTCAGCCAATAGGCACATTTCAATATGCGTATCAGCATTCAAAAACCCCATTTCCCATTCTCAGTTGGAAATAATCAGTGTATGCTCTGTGTAGGCACAGGTCACTTCCAGGGACTTAGTCTAGAAAATTTATTTTCATTTTGTTTGAAAGGCAGGAATGCTTCTCTGGAACCCACAAGAAGAAACTCCAACACAGGATTCCCTGCTGCACTTCCCCTCTACAAACACAAACCCACTATATATAAATTTATGTTGGTCAAGGAGAGTTCATAGTAGAAAGTCTTATTCTGCCAAACTGAAAAAGAAATCAGGCTTTTTTAAAAAAAATTCTTTCATGGAAGGTGAATGTTATTAGCTAAGCTAGAGTTCATTACTTATCCCGAGTTGTCCTCAAGGTGGTGGTAATGAGCTGCTTTCTTGAACCACGGAATGTGATGTAGATACACCCACAGTGCTGTTAAGGAGAAAAGCTCCAGGATTTTGGCCCGATAACAGTGAAGAAACAGTAATATATTTCCAAGGCAGTATGGTGTGTGAAGGGGAAAGTGAAAGTGGTGGTATTCTGTGCATCTGCTGCCTCTGTCCTTCTAAGTTGTAAAGGTTGACGGTTTTTAATATACTCTTGAAGGAACCTTGGTAAGATTCTGCAGTGAATCTTGCAGATCGTGCACACTGCAGCTATTGTGTATTGGTGGTGAAAGGAGTGAATGTATAAGGAGGTTGATGGGACAGGTGTCAATCGAGCAAAACAACCAAGAAACTGTGGTCGCTGGAAATCAGAGACAAAAATCAGAAATTGCTGGGAAAACTCAGCAGGTCTGGTAGCATCTGTGGAAAGAAGGACCACTGGACCTAAAATGTTAACAACGCTTTCTCTTCTTGGATGCTGCCAGACCTGTTCAACTTTTCCAGCAATTTTTCTTTTTGCCCTGAATGGTGTCGAGCCTCTCGACTGTTGTTGGAGCTACGCTCATCCAGGCAAGTGGAGAGTTTTCCTGACGTATGCATCTAATATGGTGGTCAGGTTTGGAGAGTCAGGATGTGGAGTTAAGCACATTTCCAGCCTGTGACCTGTTCTTACAGTCACAGCATTTATGTGGCAGGTCCAGTTCAGTTTCTGGTTAATGGTAAACCTGAGGATGTTGATTGTTGGGGATTCAGTAATAAGAATGTCAATGAATGTCAAGGGGAGATAGTTAGATCCTCTCTTGCTGGAAATGGCCATTATCTGGCAATTGTGTGACACAAGCGTTACTCACCCCTTTGAGCCCAAGCTTGGATGCTGTCTCAGTATTAGTGTAGCTGGACACATACAGCTTCAGTATCTGGGGAGTCACAAATGGAACAGTATATTGTGCAATCATCAGAAAGCGCCACACTTCACATCTTATGATGAACGGGAGTCGATGAAGCAGTTGAAGATGATTGGGCCAAGGACACTAACCTGAGGAACTCCTGCAGTGGTGTCCTGCGAATCAAATGATTAATCTCCATCAACCATAACCATCTCCATTTGCACCAAGTATGACTCCAGCCAGTGGAGAGCTCACCTCACCCCTTACTGTGATTCCACTGAGTCCAACTTTGCTAGGACTCTTTGATTGTCACGTTGATATCAAGAGCAGTCACTCTCACCTTTCCTGTTGAACACAGCTGCTTGGTCCACGTTTGTACCAAGGTTGTAATGAGGTCAGGAACTAAGTAACTTTGGCAGAGCCCAACCCAAGTGTCAGTAAGCAGGTGTTCTAACCCACAGCTTTCTAACGCAATGTAAACAAGTCCAGTGCATCAAAATATAGCTCTGTCAGGGCTGAATCAACAGAGTGGAAACTGAATGCAGTGCAATACCAGTTTGCTGATGTTTTACGATAATACCAAAGACCTGTCCAACCTCTTGAAATTTAACAGAAAAACAATTCCTTATGCATGCACTCTTTCTTGATCAGAGTTTCTTTGGGATGAAGCAGTATTAACTAGGGTACTAAATTGATTCCTAGGGAGAAGGGATTTTCTTATTTGAAAAGATTGCATTGTATTAAGGTGTACATTACAGACTAGACAAGCCCATATCTTTCAAATGTGAAAACAAGTAATGTGATTTTTCAGTATAAGAGCACTTACCTCACCTTCGGTTACTGTGTGCGCAGTGGAGTCAATGTAGTCAATCAAATGTATATGCATAACATATAGTAACATCAGTAAGAACAGAAACCAGACTGTGAGAGAGAGTCTGTGATACTGAAGCCTTGTGAATAGTGTTGTAAATAAACTTCAGATATTTACTCAATAGAATCTAAGTATCTGTGATATATGTTACACTGGCTAACATATATAAAATCACAAATGGCATCACAGTGGCAGTAAATAGATTCTAAAAGCCAGTTAGTAGCAATGCGTGAATACTAAAGACTGAAAACCTGACAAGAGCATGGAAGATGTGAAAATTCATTTTCCCATCAGCCATCCATCAGTATGCCCTAGTTCAGAGCAATGATTAATAAATACAACCAAAAATGAAGTGAATGAGCTGTATTCTCAGCATGCACAATTTAAAGCACACCTTACCTGTGTTGAAGATCAGGCTTCTCCATTCTCTCTGGTGGCCTAGTCCTGCATTGCTTCCTCTTGTAAGCAAATTTCCAATTAGACTCCTCTCTCGACAACCAGGACTCCTAAGATAGCACAGGATAACTCCTCTTCATCAGTAATCTTGGGGCAGAGTTAAAGTTAAAGATCAAAATAAAGCCCTTTTCTTGTTGCTTGTGTCCTCCACTGCACAGGTGGCCAATTCCAAAATTGTTTTAAGAAAGTGTGAGAATCTAAAAAATGTGTGTGATGTCACCAGGATCTCCGTTTTGGCACCAATGCTTTACAAAGCCTCCTGGCTGTTGCTTTTAAACAGCAGTGACAAGAAAAATAAAAGGGAAGAGAAATAAAACTGGTTTAAAAAAAAGCAAAATCAATAAAAAAAGAACTGCACATTACTCGACGTCTTGAAAAAGAGCAGGCAAGGCAACAAAAATACAGAAAAGCACAACTCCGCAAAAAATATTCTTACCCGGGCATTTTTGATAGCATAAGGAGCACAATAAAATGGAAAACAAACACATAACAATGGATCGGTATACCATTAACTTTCTGTCAGAATTTCAGATATTCAAAGAAAGAATCAATGACGCAGCAGATAGCTGACAAAGAATGACGGGCAAAATACTTCATGCTTTGAGCTCTGAAGAGTTAAGAGCAACAAAATCCTGTGGCACTTCTGATGTTGATTGGAATGATTCTATTAAAATTTTCCAGATTTTAGAGGACAAACTTAAAGCTTGTGGCAATTTCCAGAAGCACAAGCTTCAGTTCAAGTCAAACTGACCAACAGCCAGGTGAAACAACTGACCAATTTATAGACATTTGTCCACGCAAATGTATGGAATGTGATTTCACCAAAGCTAATTTAGCTGAAAGGCTTATAGAACAACTCATTGTTGCCAAACCTATCACATCTTTATGACAAGCACTTCTGGACAATCCAAAGATTATACCTTGATGCATGGAAGAAGGATGCAAAATTGAAGCAGTTGTAGCAGAACAGCAGCATTTTCAAGTGCTCCACTCTGGAACAACGATGCAGCTACATCAACAGGCTCAGTGGAACATCCAAATCTTGCATGAGATGTGGATTATCTCACTCACCAAGATAATGTCCAGCATTTCATGACATATGTAAGGTATGTTCTACTAGAGGACATTGGGCTAAACATGTAGGAAGTCAAATTACCCAAAGAAACCCAAGGAACAATACAATGCTCCACAGCGGCATGTGAAGAAATACCAACCACAGAACTATGACAAAGAAGCTTCCGAAGTTCAATCTATGGCATGCAAGCATGTCAAATTCTAAGAGGTACAAAATTACAGCTTATAAACAGTAAATGTGGTAAACTTGACACACCCCATATCAATGTTGTCAGGAAAGCAGAATGCTTTTAATGCCATCTAAGTAATATGTCCCAAAAGAAATGGACAACACATTGTATATGCCACGACTGTCATTGGTGTCAGTAAAAATATCATCCCATTAGACATCTTATAAGAGATGTACACTGGAACTGGGGAAGTGTGGTGCAGTCCACACAAGATAAACTAACAATTACAATGTATATGGCATTTCATTCGTTGGCATTAGCTATCATACATGTCAGTACAGGTCTTCACGACAGACAACTGAAACCTTCTATATTGTTGAAACAGACAGACCTCGTGTGATCAGTCGACTAGTGTGTCCATATCTATATATTCTTATGACCCATTAGGTAACACAGGCATTGCTAAGGATTCTAGACCTCAAAATCAATTTCATATGTTTTGGTCATAGCTGAGCAGAACAAATTCAACAATGCGCCAAATAATTACCAGCTGCAACATCTCAAGATGATCATTAGTGGGTTGGAATACATCCAACAAATCCCCAAGCTAATACATTTGCTTTGCTCATTCAGGGATGAACTAGAAGGGAATTCTAGAATTCTCTCCCAGAATGCCATCTTCAAAGAAAACAGGTCATAATTCTGCAAGCTCGACATCAAGACGTATTAGACCATAGACATATTGGTTATATGGCTACAGAAAAAAAGGGATTGGCACATTAATCCATATATTGGACTGACATCATAATCAAATCAGACATGGTTCTGCATGGTAGACTGGTTAGCAAGAGAGATCACATGGAGTACAGGGAGAACTAGCTATTTGGATACAGAACTGGCTTGAAGGTAGGAGACAGAGGGTGATGGTGGAGGATTGCTTTTCAGACTGGAGGCATGTGACTAGCAGTATGCCACAAGGATCAGTGATGGGTCTACTGCTTTTCATGTTTATATAAAATGATGTGGATGTGAACATAGAAGCTATGGTTAGTAAGTTTACAGATGACACCAAAATTGGTGGTGAAATGGACAGCAAAGGTTACCTTGCAGTTCAACAGGATGTTGATCAGATGGGCTAATGGGCCGAATAGTGACAGATGGAGTTTAATTTACATAAATGTGAGGTACTGCATTTTGGGAAGGCAGGATTTATACACTAATGGTAAAATCCTGGGGAGTGTTCTTGAACAAAGAGACCTTGGAGTGCAGGTTCACAGTTCCTTGAAACTGGTAGACAGGATAGTGAAGGCGGCGTTTGGTATGCTTGCCTTTATTTGTCAGTGCATTGAACATAGGAGTAGTCATGTTGCAGCTATACAGGACATTACTTAGGCCACTTTTGGAATACTTTGTTCAAATCTGGTCTCCCTGCTATATGAAGGATGCTGTGAAACTTGAAATGGTTCAGAAAAAATTTGCAAGGATGTTGCCAGGGTTGGAGGGTTTGAGCTGTAGAGAGACACTGAATAGGTTGGGGCTGTTTTCCCTGGACCGTCGGAGGCTGAGAGGTTTATAAAATCATGAGGGGCATGGATAGGGTGAATAGATAAGGTCTTTTCCCTGGGTTGGGTGAGTCCAGAACTAGACGGCATAGGTTTAAAGTGAGAGGAGAAAGATTTAAAAGGGACCTAAGGGGCAACTTTTTCACACTGAGGGTTGCACATGTATGGAAGGAGCTACAATTACAACATTAAGGCAGCAGCTGGATGGTATATGAATGGGAAGGGTTTAGAGGGATGTGAGCTAAATGCTGGCAAATGGGATTAGATTAATGTAGGATATTTGGTTGGCATGGGCGAGTGGGACTGAAGGGTCTGCTTCCATGCTGTACAGCTCTATAACTCTATATATCTAAGTGGTTCAAGATCATGATTAATATTTTCCATTTCCCAAGGACATGATTACATTTTGATGACTGATTATTTCACCTAATTCCTCCTCGTAAAACAAATTAAATATACCACTAGAGCAACAGTTGTTGGTACACATTCAGTATGTTCAGTGTACCTCAGCAAATATCTCTGATAATGGTCCGCAGTACACTACTGCACACTTCCAAGGTATGGGCAGGAAATGGAGTGTTCAATATCTTACCTCTTCTCCTCATAAACTCAGTTGAACAGTAATATGTAATGCACTGTTTCTACTGTAAAATCCATTATCATCAAACATAAAGTGACTTGTCAAGATGTTTGGACAGCTACATTAAATTTTTGTGCTGCTTGTTTAAGTTTACCCTCAATGGCAGTGTTCATAGTTCATACCGTTCTTCCCTCCCACACTGTCACCAACCAACTCATATACATGAGGCATGTTGGAAAGAGGGAGAAAATCATAGCAGCACATGATCAAAGAACACGCAGGTCCCAACTTGAACCTGGATAAAACATACAAGCCTGAGATTTTCATACATTTGCACATAGAACTGTACAGCACAGGAACAGGCCTTTCATGGGAGGTTAACATTTTGTTCTGTGCGGCCTAGGTCATATGATGTTGTTATGAGAAATGATGAAGTCCTGCGAAAGAATGTGAACTGCATATCATCACACAGCAAGGTGACTCAGATGCTGAAGATATCACACAAGACAACACACACACACACACACACACGTGTGACAAATGCATACTTTCATCCATGATGACAGCACACCACAGAGTGAAACTACACGAGATTGGAGACTGTATTAGGACCATACTGTAAATTAACCAAGGTGTTTATTGAATGTACAGAGACAATTATGTATGTGCATTCTTGCATATGTTGCCATAAAAGGGTACATCTTCTTTAAAGAGATGTTGTATCATACTGTATTAGCAGTCTTGGTTCAAACATGGACAAATAGCTGAGTTACAGAGGTGAGTTTAGAGTGACAGCCCTTGACATCAAGGCCACATTTGACTAAGTGTGGCATCAAGTACCCCGAGCAAAATTAGGTTCAACAGAAATTGGGGGAGAACTATGTACTGGTTGGAGAACTACCTACACAAAGGAAGATGGTTGTCGTTGGAAGTCAGTCATGTCAGCTCTAGGCTGACAAATGGCAAGAAACATTTGTGGCAGACAATGACCATGTCCAATAAGAGGGAATTTAACCATTGTCCCTTGACAGACAATGGCATTACCATCACTGAATTCCTCACTATAAACATCCTTGGGGTTCCCATTGAGCAGCAATTGGACTGGACAAGCCATATAAATACTGAGGCTTCAAGGGAAAGTCATAAGGTTGGGAAGTCTGCAGCAAGTAACTCACCTCATAATTCCCCAAAGCCCATCTACGATCTGCAAGGCACAAGTCAGGAATGCGATGGAATACTCCCCACTTGGCTGGATTTGCACAGCTCCAACAACAATAGAGAAGCTGGACACCATTCAGGACAAAGCAATTCACTTGATTAGCACCACATCCATAAAGATTAACTCCATCCACCAAAACTGCTCAGTAGCAGCTACAAGATGCATGCAGAAGTTCAACAAAGCTCCTTAGACAGCACCTTCCAAACTCACAACCACGACCATCTAGAAAAAACATTTGCAACAGATACAAGAGACCATCAACAACTGCAAGTTCACCTCCAAGCCACTCACCATCCTAATTTGGCAATATATTATGGATCACTTCAGTGTCACTGGGTTAAAACCATGGAATGCCCACCCTAGTGGCATTGTGGTGTTCTTTTGCAGTACACCAAATGGACTGCAACTGTTTAAGAAGGTATTTCCCCATAATATTGTCAAGGATAGCGAGGACCTAGCATTAAATGCTGGTCCAGCTGGCATATCCACATTACATGAATGAACAAAATTATACACCATTTGACCTGAACTGTTAACATAGTTACATTTCATCACAATATGTGATGTTCCAGTATAAAAGCTTTCTGCCTCACTTTCACACTCTCTATGTAATCGAATCAAATGTAGTCATTTGGTTGTAGGTATATAATGTACAATAACATCAGTAATCACAGAAACCAGACTGTATGCTCAAGTCTGTGATATTGTAACCTTGAAAAAGTTAGTGTTGTAAATAAACTTCAAGATATCTGACTAAACAGAACCTAAGTATCACTGGTATATGTTACATTGGTTAACATTTCAAAAACCAAAATTGGTTTCAGGTTGAGCCTATAATTATTGGAGATGCTGAAACTGCAAATACAGTTTTTCATATAGCCGATAAATATGTAAGACATTGAACTGTTGGACACTTTCTGAATTAAATAGTGTTTATAACAAGGGAGAAGGGAACCCAAGTGATTTCTTGAAAAATGAGGTCAACAGCTCAATGTGGGCTACAGTCCACCAATTAATTTGCAGAAAGTCAAGCAACTTTGCAAAGATAGCCCAGCACAGCTTTTAGGAAGATAAGAGTTGGGGTTTAGTACTCTTAATTGCTAAAATGCCTGTTTTCAGAAGAGACTATGGGATCCTGTATTGATGATTGCCTTGCAATCCTTTCTGGCCTTGGTTTCTGTTTCAAAGTCCGGCGAGTCAGATGTAAGGAAACCTCCAAAACTTGCAGTAAAAAAACTGCAAGTCTTTATTTCTCTATCTTCACATAAGTAACTGGGAACCTGATAAAGTTTCCATGTCTCAGTATTTTGACTACCTTGTAAACACTCAGAAATTGAACTGTGTTGCTATCCAAAGACTTCAAACTAGCTTGATTTCCATCTAAAATAGACACCTTGGAAGATCTTTCATCAGTCTGCAGTTATCAGCAAATTCAATTTTGTCTACAAGAAACTCAGTGGACTGTGAGAATTCATAAAAATCTATCTTTGGGTTTTCAAATTGTTAGCCAATAATAGTGTTTTTCTCTTGCCCTTTATAAAATATCATCTCTGCAGAGTGTTTGCTGTCTCTTGTCTTGTGAGAGTATGTTTGTACTGGGATTAAAAGGGGATATAGTTCTGATTCAAGATTATAGCTTGGATGTTAACTAATTTTGTGGCTCGTTTTTAGAAATTAATTTGGTTTCATAATAAACAGATTACCTTTGAGCTCAAGAAAGAAATCTGGTGAAAGTCTCTTTTATTCTGGATAGCAGCCCTGAAAGAGAAACAATCCACCATTTTGGTGATTTAATCAAAACATTTGGAATAATGGTGTGACTCATGAAATAGTGCAACTTGATTACCAGTGTATCTCTCCCATCACAGTTTAGAAGAATAAGGCGTGATTTTATTAAAAATAAATATCTGAAGGAGCTTGACAGAGTTGGTCAGAAGCTAGGAACACTGCAGTGAGTGACTCACCTCCTGACTCCCCAACGCCAATTTCCATCTACAAGACACAAATCAGGAGTATGATGGAATACTCCCACCTTCCTTGAATGGGTGCAGCTCCAACAAAACTCAAGCAGCTTGATACCATCCAGGATAAAGCAGCCTGCTTGATTGACACTAGATCCACAAACATCCATTCCTTCCACCACCGACACTCAACAGCAGCAGGGGGTACCACCTACAAATTGCAATACAAATTCACCAAAGATCTTTAGAGAGCACCTTCCAAACCCACGAACATTTCCATCTCAAAGGATAAGGGCAGCAGATACATGGGAACACCATCACCTGCAAATGCCCCTTCAAGCCACTCACCATTGTGACTCGGAAATATATCACTGATCCTTTGGTATCAGGGGATCAAAATCCTGGATTTCCCATCCTAATGGCATTATGGGTCAATCTACTGCATGCAGAAGGCAGCAATTCAAGAAGGCAGCTCACCAACACCATCTCAAGGGCAACTAGGGACTGGCAATAAATGCTGGCCAGCCAGCAATGCTCACGTCCCATGTGTGAATAACAAAAAAGACACTGGGAAGATGTTTTCTCTCGGAGTTTTTTTAGAAGTAGAGTACACAGTTTCAAAATAATAATGTCCCCTATTTAAACGGGGGACAAGAAGGAATTTCTCTTCTTAGAATAATCTTTGAAATGTTCTATCTTAGTGGAAGGTGGGCTATTAAATATATTCAAGACTGAGTGAGACTGATTCTTGATCCACAAGGGAGTCAAGGAGGGCAGGGAGCAAAATTAAGTCAAGGCCATAATTAGATTTTATCAATACTAGATGAGTTTCAAAGGACCAAATATTCTGTACCTGCAGCTGTTTCTGATTTTATGTCTGGCTCAAATAAATTTGATATCTGCAGCTTCAGACTGACAGCTACAAAAAAAAATTCCCAAGTGAACCAAATTTAATGTACAAACAACAGAGATAATGATATGGATTTCATGGTGAATAAATTGATGGCTGATAATGAAGAACACCACCAATGAAGATCTACTAACTCTGTAGTGTGGCTTTCTCCTTTTCCAATGTTAATTTGAATCTGGAACCAGGTCAAAGGGCTCTTGAAGCATACAATAACAGTGATACAATCAAGAAGAGCAGAAAGCCAATCATAGTGAAATATTCTCACCAACGGCAACCCAGTAAGTAAACTGTAACAAAGCTTTTAACATTTAATAATATATCAAAAAGATTAAAATAAATAATTGGGATTTAAACAAGTGGTTAGAGTAGAAGCTGAAATATAAAAGTTTAAACAATTATAATGCATATTTAAGAATTTTGCTAAATTAAGTATTGTTGAAAAAAAGAGACATGCCTGTTGAAGATTTTCATCTTGTACTAATCAGAACGGAATTGCAAGAATGCTACTTCTCAAAGGTGCAATAATGTATTCGGCATTGAAATTGGTTGGTAAGCCAACTCTCATTGTTTGAGACATTGCCAAAGAGAATGTTCCAGAGAATTATTGTCTCCCACACTTTTAAAAAAAAACAAAATTTATTTTATTTAGATTTCAGCAGCAGTGTCATATACATAGGCTGCATGATGTCAACTGGCAGATCGTATCAAATGGCATCCCTTTGCTTGTTCACAGAATACTGACCATCTTCCACCAGTCATAGAGATATACATCACAGAAAAAGACCCTTCAGTCCAACTCATCCATGCTGACCAGATATCCTATATAAATCTAGTCCCATTTGCCAGCATTTGGCCCATATCCCTATAAACCCTTCCTATTCATACACCCATCCAGATGCCTTTTAAATGTTGTAATCATACCAGCCTCCACCACCTCCTCTGACAGCTCATTCCATATATGCACCACCCACTGCTTGAAAACGTTGTTCCTTAAGTCCCTCATATCTTTTTCCTCTCAACTTAAACATATAATCTCTAGTTTTGGACTCCCCTACCCCAGGGAAAAGACCTTGGCTATTCACCCTATCCATGCCTCTCATGATTTTATAAACGTCTATAAAGTCTCCCTTCAGCCTCCGAAGCTCCAGCCTATTCAGCCTCTCCAACCCTGGCAACATTCTTTCAAATCTTTTCTGAGCCCTTTCTAGTTTCACAACATCCTTCCTATAGGAGGGAGACCAGAATTGCATGCAATACTCCAAAAGTGGCTGACACAATGTCCTGCACAGCTGCAACATGACCTCCCAACTCCTGTACTCAATGCACTGACTAATAAAGGTAAGCATACCAAATACCCTCTTCACTATCCTAACTACCTGTGACTGCACTTTCAAGGAACTATGAAGCTGCACTCCAAGGCCTCTTTGTTCAGCAACACTCCCTGGGACTTTACCATTAAATATATTAGTCCTGCCCTGATTTGCCTTCCCAAAATGCAACATCTCACATATATCTAAATTAAACTCCATCTGTCACTCCTCCACCCACTGGTCCATCTCATCAAGATTCTGTTGAACTGTGAGGTAACCTTCTTAACTGTCTACTACACCTCCAATTTTAGTGTCTTCTGCAAACTTTCTAACCATATCTCCTATGTTCAAATCCAAATCATTTATATAAATGACAAAAAGCAGTGGACCCAGTACCGATCCTTGTGGCACACCGCTGGTCACAGAGCTCCCATCTGAAAAGCTACCCTCCACCACGACCCTATGTCTTCTACCTTTGAGTCAGCCACCCCTACAAACTCAGAACTAATTCTAACATTAAATATTATTCTGCGATAGGCCAACATATGCTACATACATCAAACTGCCCTCTGTAGGTAAAAGAAACAAGACAATGCAATGCACCTTTTTCAAATAAACACAAATGTGCTGGACAATACTTACTTGGTGCATTAGAGTTTTACAGCACAGAAACAGGTCCATTGGCCCATCATGCTTGGATCAGTCGTAAAGCATCTCTCTATTCTAATCTCATTTTCCAGCGTTTAGCCCTTAGCCTTGTTTGCTATGGCATTTAAAGCACTCACCTAATAACTTTTTAATGTCTCAATGGTTCCCACCGATACCTCTATTTTAGGTAGAGAGTTCTAGATACCCTCTGGGTGAAAAAGAAACCTCAAATCCCCTTTAAATCTCCTGCTTCTTACCTTAAAATTGCTATCCCAGTTATTAATGCCTCAACTAAGGAGAAACGTTTCTTTCTATGTGTACTCCTCCTAACATTTTATACTTCAATCAGGTCCACCCACACCGCCACCCCCCCACTTCTTCCCCTTCCCCAACTTCGCCAACGCTTTCTCTGCTTTAAGGAAAACAGCCCCAGCCTATCTGGTCTCTTTTCATAGGTAAAACGCTCCAAACTTGACAGTATCTTCGTGAATGTCCCCTGCACCTTCTTGTACAATCACTATAGGTCCTATAGGTGGCAACCAGAACCGTACATGTTACACAAGCTGTGGCCTGACAAACATTATATGTAGCTCCATCATTATCTTCCTACTCTTGCATACAATACCTTGACTTATAAAAGGTAAATGTCCCATATGCCTTCTGAACCGCCTCATCTACCTCTCTCACTCTCTTAAAGATCTACAGATGTGAATAAAAGTCCCTCTTATCCTCTGTATTTCTTAGTATCCTGCCAGTCAACTTGAAACCCCACTGCCATTCCAAAATGCAAAACCTCACACTTTTTAGTACTTTAAATTCCATTCACCACTGTTCAGCTTAGATGTGTGCACAGATCACTGACCAACCCATCTATATCACCCTGTGATCTAAGGCTATCCTCCTCACTACTTATCACCCCACCAATTTTCATATCAGCTGCAAACTTAATACTCAACCCTCCTACATTCAAATCTCAATCATTTATAGATAATGAGTAAGGGCCCCAACACTGATCATTGCAGAATCCCACTGGAGACAGGCCTCTTGTCACAAAACTTCAACCATCACCCCCTGCTTCCTACCATTAAAACAAATTTGGAACCAATTTGCCAAATTGCCCTGAGCCCTATGGGCTCCTAGCTTCTTAATCAGTCTGCCATACGAGATCTTGACAAAAGCCTTACTGAAGGCCACGTAGACTGTATCATCTGCATTACCCTCATGTACACACCTAACCAATTCTTTGAAAAATTCAAATTTATTAGATGATCTCCCCCTGACAAAGTCATTCCTTGCTGTGAATTCTTGTCTTTCCAAATGTAGATTAATTCTGTCCCTCAATTTTTTTCCAATAGTTTCCCTAACCACAGGTGTTGGACTCATCAGCCTACAGTTTCCTGGTTTATCGCTACCACCCTTCTCGATTAATGGTACCGCATTAGTTGTCTTCCAGTCCTCTGACATCCCTTCTGTGACCAAAGAGGTTTGAAGATTAATGGCAGAGCCATTGCAATCTGCTCCCTTGCCTCCCACAGCAGATGGAATATATCTCATCTGGGCCTGCAGATTTATCCACTTTCCAGCCTGCTAAAATCACTAATACCTCCTCCCTCTCAATACTTTTGTTCAAGTATTTCACAGTTCCACTCCCAGATTTCTCTCCTTACATTGTCCTTCTCATTAGTCACTACAGATGCAAAGAAGTCATTTAGAATTCAGTTATGTCTTCTGGTTTCACACACAGATTGCCACTTTGGTCCCTAATGGGCCCTTCTCTTAACTTATATGCCCCTAATATACTTATAAAATGCCTGTTATTTGTCAAAGTTTTTTTCATGTCCCATCTTCGCTCTTCTATATTTTCTATATTCTTCTTGGGCACTCACTGTTTTGAGTTTATATTTGTTCTTAATCATGATTACCTTAACTCTGACTGAATTACGGCCACTATCACCAAAATGCTACCCCA